>NC_138770.1:654176607-654574106 GCF_965119305.1 Pelophylax lessonae
CGGCCACTGCATATAAACGGCCGGGTGGGATCGTCCTCTTTCTGAATGGACGTTCCTGAACGTCCTTCAGAAGGATGGAGATCTCGTGGCCGCGTGCTCACGCAGCTGCGTGATCCTGGTGTGCCTGTGTCCCCAGGATACAGCGCAGTAGGGCTCTGTGATTGGCCTTCCTGATCACATGATGGCCGTGTCCAATCACAACCATCATGTAATGTCAACACAGCCCTTGTAACGGTGATCAGCGCTGCTTCTCCTCACACAGAGCCTTTTCGGTGAGGAGAGGGGGCGAGATCTGTGCTACCAGCCGGGGATCAGTAAGTTTTGAGCTGTTTTACTGCTTTTTTACTCCCTGATCACCCAGCTAGTGCCCCAACACGTTGAAAACACCTGTGTCACATCTGTCCCAGTAAAATAATCTGTTACAGTGATCTGGCACAACTGACGGTGCTACTTGGATATTGGACCTCTGTTTGTGGCCAGGCTGTGGAAAAGTCTCACACGTGGTATCGCTATACTCAGGAGGAGTAGCAGAATGTATTTTGGGGTATAATTGCAAGTTTATCTATGCCATGTGTAAGAAATACAGTGGGTACGGAAAGTATTCAGACCCCCTTAAATTTTTCACTCTTTGTTATATTGCAGCCATTTGCTAAAATCATTTAAGTTCATTCTTCTTCCTCATGAATGTACACATAGCACCCCATACTGACAGAAAAACACAGAATTGTTGACATTGTTGCAGATTTATTAAAAAAGAAAAACTGAAATATCACATGGTCCTAAGTATTCAGACCCTTTGCTCAGTATTTAATAGAAACCCCCTTTTGATCTAATACAGCCAGGAGTCTTTTTGGGAAAGATGCAACAAGTCTTTCACACCTGGATTTGGGGATCCTCTGCCATTCCTCCTTGCAGATCCTCTCCAGTTCTGTCAGGTTGGATGGTAAACGTTGGTGGACAGCCATTTTTAGGTCTCTCCAGAGATGCTCAATTGGGTTTAAGTCAGGGCTCTGGCTGGGCCATTCAAGAACAGTCACGGAGTTGTTGTGAAGCCACTCCTTCGTTATTTTAGCTGTGTGCTTAGGGTCATTGTCTTGTTGGAAGGTAAACCTTTGGCCCAGTTCCAGAGCCCTCTGGAGAAGGCTTTTGTCCAGGATATCCCTGTACTTGGCCGCATTCATCTTTCCCTCGATTGCAACCAGTCGTCCTGTCCCTGCAGTTGAAAAACACCCCCACAGCATGATGCTGCCACCACCATGCTTCACTGTTGGGACTGTATTGGACAGGTGATGAGCAGTGCCTGGTTTTCTCCACACATACCGCTTAGAATTAAGGCCAAAAAGTTCTATTTTGGTCTCATCAGACCAGAGAATCTTATTTCTCACCATCTTGGAGTCCTTCAGGTGTTTTTTTAGCAAACTCCATGCAGGCTTTCATGTGTCTTACACTGAGGAGAGGCTTCCGTCAGGCCACTCTGCCATAAAGCCCCGACTGGCGGAGGGCTGCAGTGATGGTTGACTTTCTATAACTTTCTCCCATCTCCTGACTGCATCTCTGGAGCTCAGCCACAGTGATCTTTGGGTTCTTCTTTACCTCTCTCACCAAGGCTCTTCTCCCCTGATAGCTCAGTTTGGCCGGACGGCCAGCTCTAGGAAGGGTTCTGGTTGTCCCAAACGTCTTCAATTTGAGGATTATGGAGGCCACTGTGCTCTTAGGAACCTTAAGTGCAGCAGAAATCTTTTTGTAACCTTGGCCAGATCTGTGCCTTGCCACAATTCTGTCTCTGAGCTCTTCAGGCAGTTCCTTTGACCTCATGATTCTCATTTGCTCTGACATGCATTGTGATCTGGAAGGTCTTATATAGACAGGTGTGTGGCTTTCCTAATCAAGTCCAATCAGTATAATCAAACACAGCTGGACTCAAATGAAGGTGTAGAACCATCTCAAGGATGATCAGAAGAAATGGAAAGCACCTGAGTTAAATATATGAGTGTCACAGCAAAGGGTCTGAATACTTAGGACCATGTGATATTTCAGTTTTTCTTTTTTAATAAATCTGCAACAATGTCAACAATTCTGTGTTTTTCTGTCAGTATGGGGTGCTATGTGTACATTCATGAGGAAGAAGAATGAACTTAAATGATTTTAGCAAATGGCTGCAATATAACAAAGAGTGAAAAATTTAAGGGGGTCTGAATACTTTCCGTACCCACTGTAACTTGGCAATATGACAATTTTGTGGGGGGGATCTTCATTATCCAAACTATTGTGGGCAAAAAATTGCAACTTCAAAAAAGGTAGTTTTAGTGCCGGTTCACACTAGTACGACTTGTCAGGCGACTTATCAGCCTGACAAGTCGCGGTCAGTTGTGTAATACAGGAACGGTTCTAATAGGAGCGACACAAGTCCTGTACTACTTCGGGGCGACCTGGAGCGATTTGCAAAGACATTCATTTTATGAAGTCCGTGCAAGTCGCGCCGAAGTTGCGCTGCACGCGACTTCACAGGTCGCCCCCAAGTCGGATCGCCATAGTGTGAATCGGCTCTTAAAGTTGGACTTGGTCAGCAGCTTTGGCCAATTTTTTGCATTTTTACTATATTGTTTGTCTGTCTATTAGTGAAGGTGATTTCTTGGTTTTTATTGTTAACTGATTTACAGTTGTAAACAAAAAGTGCCAGAAAAATCCTGGTCTTCAGGTGGTTAAGGCTGGGTTTACACTAAAGCAATTGCAGATGTCGCATGGTGTGGCTGAAATCACATCACATTCGCACCAAAATGTTGCAGGACCCTTTTTTATTTTTTTGTCCGCACTGGAATCTGATCGCATGGGTGTTCATAGTGAACTTGTGGTTCATAGTGTGAACCGAGACTAATGCCCCATACACACGTGCAGATTATCTGCAGACTTTTGTCTGCAGACTTACCAAAACCATATAATATGAGGTCAAACCTAAACACTTTCAATTTGTATGCAATCTGGCAGGCCCTTGCACTACATAGAAAAGGTAAGTCTGCAGACAAAAGTCTGCAGATAATCTGCACGTGTGTACGGGGCATTAGTGAATCACAGATGCAATGTCAGGCTCCTGCAGACACTTCCGACAGCTCTCTGCCCTAAATACGGGTATAACTTGTTACTGCTGGTGAAGCTATCATTTAAACTTCATACACGCAGACATTTTTATCATGGGTTATATGCGCTAGAGTGCAGAGCCTTGGATTGGTATCTAAAAAGCATTTAGCACAATTAAAAATGACCTTTGTTAAAGATCTGTGGACGCAACGCGTCAGCCAGGCGTGGCTTTGACATTGTTTTAGGCAGGTTTCTGCAGGAACATTGACAGGCTGCCTATGTGAGCTCTGTGTATCTGCATATATTTTTACAGAAATTTAAAGTGCAGCTTTTTTTTTTTTTTGTTAATATCCCAGCATGTGCAGTGTTTTTTTTTCTTTTATTTGGGAGTCTTATCGGGCCTTTTAAAGGGAAATCAGCAGAGAAAAAGTGGATCAGTGGTTCATTGAAGGACATCTAAGGAGGCTGATTGCAAAGCTGTATTAGACCCAGTGGCGGCCGGCCCATAGGGGGCGCAGGGGCGCCGCCCCCCCCCCCCCCAAAAAAAGAAAAAGAAAAAAAAAAGATTTAAAAAAAAAAAAAAAAAAAATTTTTGCCCACAAGGGGCGCCCGTCTCATTGGTGCCTATGGGGGTGGGGTTTTCCACCCGCAGAGGCGCCGATAGACGGCCTTCTGGGGCGTAACTGTAGCGCAGAGCTCTGCGCTCCACCACCCCTCTTTCGGCGTCCGCCGCATTGGTGCCGATGGGGGGTGGGGTTTTCCACCAGCAGAGGCGCCAATTGGCGGCCTTCTGGGGCGTAACTGTAGCGCAGAAAAATGCGCTACACCACCCCCTTTTGTGATGTCTTGGATCATGATTGGTCCAGACTCCAGCCTGGACCAATCATGATTCAGGACATCCATGGTGACCTCGTTGGGGGCGGTGCCGGTGCGTGCATCAGTCACTCACCGTCACCGCCCGGTCACTTTCCCGCCGCAGCCCGCGAAGAAGAGGAGTCGCGAGGAGGGGAGAAGCCGCCGCCAGGAGCCGAGCAGAAGAGGACGGACATCAGAGTCGCGAGGAGGGGAGAAGCCGCCGCCGCCGGGAGCCGAGCCGTCGCCAGGTAAGTGCCTATTCCACCACCTGCGCCATGCCTGTGCCATGCCTATTCCACCACCTGCGCCATGCCTGTGCCATGCCTATTCCACCACCTGCGCCATGCATGTGCCATGCCTATTCCACCACCTGCGCCATGCCTGTGCCATGCCTATTCCACCACCTGCGCCATGCCTGTGCCATCTGTGCCATGCCTATTCCACCACCTGTGCCATGACCTTACCACCACCTGTGCCATGACCTTACCACCACCTGTGCCATGACCTTACCATCACCTGTGCCATGCCTGTACCATCTGTGCCATGCCTATTCCACCACCTGTGCCATGCCTGTACCATCTGTGCCATGCCTATTCCACCACCTGCGCCATGCCTGTGCCATGCCCATTCCACCACCTGCGCCATGCCTGTGCCATGCCTATTCCACCACCTGCGCCATGCCTGTGCCATGCCTATTCCACCACCTGCGCCATGCCTGTGCCATGCCTATTCCACCACCTGCGCCATGCCTGTACCATCTGTGCCATGCCTATTCCACCACCTGTGCCATGACCTTACCACCACCTGTGCCATGACCTTACCATCACCTGTGCCATGCCTGTACCATCTGTGCCATGCCTATTCCACCACCTGTGCCATGCCTGTACCATCTGTGCCATGCCTATTCCACCACCTGCGCCATGCCTGTGCCATGCCCATTCCACCACCAGCGCCATGCCTGTGCCATGCCTATTCCACCACCTGCGCCATGCCTGTGCCATGCCTATTCCACCACCTGCGCCATGCCTGTACCATCTGTGCCATGCCTATTCCACCACCTGTGCCATGACCTTACCACCACCTGTGCCATGACCTTACCACCACCTGTGCCATGACCTTACCATCACCTGTGCCATGCCTGTACCATCTGTGCCATGCCTATTCCACCACCTGTGCCATGCCTATTCCACCACCTGCGCCATGCCTGTGCCATGCCTATTCCACCACCTGCGCCATGCCTGTACCATCTGTGCCATGCCTATTCCACCACCTGTGCCATGCCTGTACCATCTGTGCCATGCCTATTCCATCACCTGTGCCATGCCTATTCCATCACCTGTGCCATGCCTATACCATCTGTGCCATGCCTATTCCATCACCTGTGCCATGCCTGTACCATCTGTGCCCTGCCTGTACCATCACCTGTGCCATGCCTGTACCATCACCTGTGCCATGCCTGTACCATCACCTGTGCCATGCCTGTACCATCACCTGTGCCATGCCTGTACCATCACCTGTGCCATGCCTGTACCATCACCTGTGCCATGCCTGTACCATCACCTGTGCCATGCCTGTACCATCACCTGTGCCATGCCTGTACCATCACCTGTGCAATGCCTGTACCATCACCTGTGCAATGCCTGTACCATCACCTGTGCAATGCCTATTTCATCACCTGTGCCATGCCTGTACCATCACCTGTGCCATGCCTGTACCATCTGTGCCATGCCTATTCCATCACCTGTGCCATGCCTATACCATCTGTGCCATGCCTATTCCATAACCTGTGCCATGCCTGTACCATCACCTGTGCAATGCCTATACCATCACCTGCGCCATGCCTATACCATCACCTGTGCCATGCCTATTCTACCACCTGTGCCATGCCTATACCATCTGTGCCATGCCTATTCCATCACCTGTGCCATGCCTGTACCATCTGTGCCATGCCTATACCATCACATGTGCCATGCCTGTACCATGACCTCAAAGTCATGCAATTTTTTTACCTCGTTTTTTGCCGCGAAGCAATACCTATTACATTTTTGTTTTTGCGCCCCCCCAAAAATTTTGAGCACCAGCCGCCACTGATTAGACCTCGTTCACATTAAATGTGGCTTTGAAATCATGCAACTTCATCTGAAATCACACAATTTCAAAGCCACATGTCAGTGCGACTTTGAAGACATCTGTGTGGCTTCATGCCCAGGTTTCTATGCACCCAAGTAGTGCAGGAACTACTTTTTCAAATCAATGCGGCACCGTAAAGTCGGCGTTGCACTGATTTGAACAGTGACTTTGCCGACAATATGGTGCGACCTTGTCGTGAGATTTGACAAGTCACTCCAATGTGAAACGAGGGCTGAGACCTCTGTTTAAAACATTGAGGTCCACCCCAGGAGGTGGGGGGCACACCTGGAGAGCACAGTGGTGGTGGAAGTATTTTATTGATCATTAGGCCCCTTTCACACTGTCCATCGGACGGACTCCGTTTATCTCAGCGGGGGAATCGACCCGCCGATCCCCCGCTGAGCAGGAGGATGACAGCTGTGTCTCCGTGCGGTGTGCAGAGACACAGCTGTCAGTTCCCCATGCATCTCTATGGGGGAAATAGGATGGGAACGGGTGGAAAATAGGGTTTCCATCCAAGATTTGACGGATCGGATTGGATGTCAGCGGACATGTCTCCGCTGACATCCGATGCATGGGGTGACCGTTCAGATCCGCCAAAAAAACGGACAGACGGATCTGAGCGGTCCGCCTGTGTGAAAGAGCCCCAATTCATATTTATAGGCGTGTTATTGGTATTATATCACATTGATTTTCACAGTTGTTATGGTAAATTTAAGAGATAATTTAACCCCCTCATGCCTAAGCCTTTCTGACACTTATTGCTTGTATGTTAAAATCAGTATTTTTTTGCTAGAAAATTACTTAGAACCCCCAAACATAATAAAATAAAAATATATACTTATTTAGCAGAGACCCTAGAGAATAAAAAATAAAATGGCGGTATTGCAATATTTTATGTCACACTGTATTTGCAAAGCAGTCTTTTAAATGTAATTATTTTTTTATTTTTTTTAGAAATACACTTAAATTAATAAAAAAACTAAACTGTAAAGTTAGCCGAATTTTATTGTATAATGTGAGAGATGATGTTACGCCGAGTAAATAGATACCGAACATGTCATGCTTTTAAAATTGCGCACGTTCGTGGAATGGCGACAAACTACAGTACTTAAAAACCTCTTCTTTTTTTTTTTTTTTTTTTTTTTAATTTCTTAACCACTTCTGGACTGGAAGATTTTCCCCCTTAATGACCAGGCCATATTTTGTGATAAGGCACTGCGTTACTTTAACGGACAATTACGGGGTCGTGCGATGCTGTACCAGTGTTAATTTCGTCGACTAAAACGTTTTCGTTGACTAAATTAACACAATTTTAGTCGACTAAAATATGACTAAAACTAAAATGGCATTTTAGTCATAAGACTATAACTAAAACTAAATAAAAAATTGACATCATCAAAATGAACACTCCTCTGCTGGCCATTTCTATATCGTCAACACAATTCCATCCAGAGCATGTAATAATAGCACATTAAAGTTTAAACATATATTGCACCACCGCATACGCATAAGTAAGGGGCATCTACTAAGCTGCTGAAAACTAAACAATTAAGAAAAAGGCTTTTCTTATATTTTTCCCTAATATTTAATGTTGGTAATATATTCAGGTAATATGTGCCATTACAGCCAATGGAGTTTACAGCAGTGTTAATTTCGTCAATGAAAACGTTTTAGTCACCACTTTCATCACCGGCATTTTTCAACCGACGAAAACGAGACGCAATGTATAGCACATTTTCGTAAAATGACGACAACTATGATGAAAATCAAATCTGTTTTCGTTAACGAACGAAAACTAAACAAGAATGTGAGGCAGGGACGTTTACCCAACTTCCGGTTTTCATGGAGCTCCGTCTGTGTGGCGTCTGGCGCGGCGTGCCCCGTGACGTCCGACATGAGGAGTGTACTACTACAAGAGAGTCGACTCGAGACCAGTCACATGACCACACCAGAGCACTGCAGCTGCAGCACTACAGCCAGACGCGCCAGGCCCGACTCATCAAACGGCACTGGCACTCGGCCACCACCACATCCAGAGCAGAGCACCCACTGTGAGTTAACAGCCAGGCCAGCTTTTACTGAGTCCCCTCAGACCACTCACCAGTCACCACTGGCATCCAGTTCCGCCATACATCCATCCAGGACTGTGTGCGTGCATATAGGCCGCTGAGGCCCGTCCGGCCCATCCTGTTCAACAACTTCAGTGCAGAGTCAGACCAGAGACCACCCTTAAACCTGAGACCCCCATCCAACACTCTGAGCAGCACTGTGTGCACTCACTGCACTGACTGCAGGCAGCAGCATTACAGGCCTCCTCTCTGACCATGACCATTTAGATGACTAAAATGAGTTTTAGTCGACTAAAATGTACTGGACGTTTTAGTCGACCTTCTCGGTTCTTCTTCTTTCTTGTTTCTTTTTCTCTTTTGCACTCTTGCTCTACAGGTCAGCCCCAGTTTCCTCACCTCAGATCACCCCCAATTCCTGCACCTTTCCTTTTTGCTCTCTTGCTTTTCCTGTCTTCTCTCTGCTCTCCCTTACCTACACTTTTCAAATACAAAAGAAAATTTGCCAAGAGAAGCTCTTTAATAACCCTAATATTTGCCTTTTTTTTTCTTTTTGCAGCCTGGAAGAGTGGTCACACTTGTGGAAGATCCAGAGGTAAATACTTTTGTTTATACTGGTGTGGGCTGTGGTTCAATCTGCCAGCTTTTATGTTACTACTGGCCAATTGACCCATTAATATGTTAGGATGTCTCCATGGTCCTTAGAAAGGTGTATGGGGCAGGAGGGGGTCAGGCAACCTGCATCGCTACAAGGATGCCCATTGAGGTAACCTTGTATTCGGCAGGCACTGTAAGAGTTTTTTCAAATACAAGTATCAGCCTGTGTAAACCCGTCCACCATTTTTCTTTTTTTTTAGTGATGTGACCATTACCCCATCATGCAATAGTATATCCAAATACAGTTTAAATATTTTTTGAGACAGAGCTTTTATTTGATGGTATTTTTTAACCGCCAGTATTTCTTTTTATTATATAAAGGAGCAAAAATAAAAATAACCCTTTCCCTTGCTTTCTGTTATAAAACCTATATAGGAAATAAAATGCTGCCTATCCATAGTGTGCACAACACATTGAACCAGAAGGCTGATTAGGAGATTTCCAATGGGATATCTTAGAGCAATAAATAGGGCGATGGAGTAGCCTCTGAGATGTCCCATTGGAACACTCCTGACTGGCCTTCTGGTTCAATGTGTTGTACACACTACAGACAGGCAACATTGCAGCGGCCCTGATGATGGGGGGGGTCCTGGTGGTAGAGTGTTGCGAGGAGTGATTACAAATTGTGGGTTCTGCTGGTGAAGTGGTGCTGGAAGCAGAGTGTTTACAAATTGGGAGTCCTGGTGGTGCGGGGAGCAGAGTGTTTACAAATTGGGAGTCCTGGTGGTGCGGGGAGCAGAGTGTTTACAAATTGGTGGTGCTGGAAGCATAGTGTTTACAAATTGGGGGTCCTGGTGGTGTGGGGAGCAGAGTGTTTACAAATTGTGGGTTCTGCTGGTGAAGTGGTGCTGGAAGCATAGTGTTTACAAATTGGGGGTCCTGGTGGTGCGGGGAGCAGAGTTTTTACAAATTGGGGGTTCTGGTGGTGTGGGGAACAGAGTGTTAACAAATTGTGGGTTCTACTGGTGAAGTGGTGCTGGAAGCATAGGGTTTACAAATTGGGGGTCCTGGTGGTGCGGGGAGCAGAGTTTTTACAAATTGGGGGTTCTGGTGGTGTGGGGAACAGAGTGTTAACAAATTGTGGGTCCTGCTGGTGAAGTGGTGCTGGAAGCATAGGGTTTACAAATTGGTGGTGCGGGAAGCATAGTGTTTACAAATTGGGGATCCTGGTGGTGCCGGGAGCAGAGTGTTTACAAATTGGGGGTCCTGGTGGTGTGGGGAGCAGAGTGTTTACAAATTGGGGGTTCTGCTGGTGAAGTGGTGCTGGAAGCATAGTGTTTACAAATTGGGGGTCATGGTGGTGCGGGGAGTCATGGTGGTGCGGGCAGCGGGGAGTGTTTACAAATTGGGGGTTCCTGCACATGCTACTGATGTAAGAACTCTGGATCTTTCTGGCAGAGAGTTCCTGCCCAAAAAAACTATGTGGTCCTGATATACAGTGCCGTGAAAAAGTATTCATACCCCCTTGACATTTTCCACATTTTGTCATGTTACAACCAAAAATGTAAATGTATTTTATTGGGATTTTATGTGATAGACCAACACAGTGTCACATAATTGTGAAGTGGAAGGAAAATGATAAAGGGTTTTCAATTTTTTTTTTTTTTTACAAATATCTGAAAAGTGTGACATGCATTTGTGTTCAGCCCCCTTTACTCTGATACCCCTAACTAAAATCTAGCGGAACCAATGACCTTTAAAAGTCACAGAATTAGTAAATGGAGTCCACCTGTGTGTAATTTAATACATCTGTTCTGTGAAGCCCTCAGAGGATTGTTAGAGAACCTTGGTGAACAAACCGCATCATAAAAGCCAAGGAACACACCAGACAGATCAGGGATAAAGTTGTGGAGAAGTTTTAAAGCAGGGTTAGATTATAAAAAAAAAAAAATATCCCAAGCTTTGAACATCTCACTGGGCACTGTTCAATCCATCATCCGAAAATATAAAGAGTATGGCACAACTGCAAATCTACCAAGACATGGCCGTCCACCTACACTGACAGGCCGGGCAAGGAGACCATTAATCAAAGAAGCAGCCAAGAGGCCCATGGTAACTCTGGAGGAGCTGCAGAGATCCACAGCTCAGGTGGGAGAATCTGTCCACAGGACAACTATTAGTCATGCACTCCACAAATCTGCCCTTTATGGAAGAGTGGCAAGAAGAAAGCCATTGTTGAAGGAAAGTCCCAAGAAGCCCTGTTTGCTGTGTCCTCCACATGGATTCCCACAAACTGCAAACATGTGGAAGAAGGTTCTCTGGTCAGATGAGACCAAAAGAAAAAAGAGACCAAAATTGGCCTAAAAGCAAAACGCTATGCATGGCAGAAAACGAACCCTGCACATCACCCTAAACACACCATCCACACCGTGAAACATGGTGGTGGCAGCATCATGTTGTGGAGATGCTTTTCTTCATCATGGACAGGGAAGCTGGTCAGAGTTGATGAGAGGATGGATGGAGCCAAATGGGGTACAATCTTAAGATAGGCAGATCCCTTGAGAACGTGCATGCACACGCAATATGTCGGGAGGGGGCCTACACACTGACGCCACCACCACCGTGTCCTCATGCTGGGAGCAGCGGCCATCCTTTGTCTCTGTTTTTTTTGGCCATTGTTTACATATATGCTGCAGTCTAAGTATTAACGATTTTTAATAGGAATGCACCGATACGACTTTTCTAGTCCCGATACCGATACTGATGCCTGGCTTCGTGTATCTGTCGATACCGATCCGGAAGTATTGTTTTGTTATTACAATTGTGCATTCAAAATCTAAAATATCATGTAATCAAACTCAAAATTAAAAAGAATAAAATGTAGCCACAAGAAAAAAAAAAAACAGTTTATTGCTTGAACATACAATAGCAATCAAACAGTAAACATTGTAAAAAAACAAAGTGCAAAATCCTGCAAACAGGAATTTAAAGCGGTAGTATACTCAAAAAAAAAAAAAAAAACCCTGCAAGACAAAGGCATAATGAGCTAGTGTGCATCGCATACTAGCTCATTATGAAATACTTACCTTAAAACGAAGCCCCGACACAGACCCCCGGACACCGCTGTGGGAGCAGACCTGATCCCTCGGTGTCTCTCCCGGGTTCGGCGGCTCCGGCGCTGTGAGTGGCCGGAGCCGCGATGACGTCACTCCTGCGCATTCGCGCGGGGGATTAACTTTCCGGCAAGGAACTCTGAAGGTCTGCCGGAACTTCAGAGCGCATGCGCCGCTAGCGCCAGTGGCTGCATGCAGTGCAGGTTTAGGAGATATTACAGGTAAGTCTTATTATAGACTTACCTGTAGGTAAAAGTCACAAAAATTGGTATACTACCTCTTTAAAATGCAGCATACAACATAGCAGCTGAACCTGAGAAATTCTCGGTGAGAACTGAGAATAAACTAAAAAGCTGGTCGAACAAAAACCACTTAATCACACATACAAATAGCATGTAAATTTGTAAACATGTAGTCCTGTGTCACACCACCATCACAATTTGATGGTGGCGTGTGACAGTGACACTGAACTACTTGTTTACATTACAAATGCTATTTCTTTGTGTGATCAAGTTGATTCACACATGACACGAACATACATGACCAGTAAAAGGTCACTTAATCAGCAATGGCAAATTCTTTCTCGTGAAGACAAGCATTTCTGCTCTCTCTGCTCAGAAGTCTAGTCTATTTCTCTTCTCATCCACAAAGTTGAAAACAAGGTCTTCTGAGAGCTCTTTTGTGCGAGGCATCATTCACTTGAGGCAATGCTTCTTGTGAAAAGCAAACCCAGAACTGGTGTGTGTTTTTTATAGGGCAGGGCAGCTGTAACCAACACCTCCACTCTCATCTCATGGATTGGACTCCAGTTGGCTGACATCTCACTCCAATTAGCTCTTGGAGATGTCATTAGTCTAGGGTTTCACATACTTTTTCCACCTGCACTGTTAATGTTTACATGGTGTGTTCAATAAAAACATGGCAACATTTCATTCTTTGTGTGTTATTAGTTTAAGCAGACTGTGATTGTCTATTGTTGTGACTTAGATGATGATCAGATCACATTTTATGACCAATTTGTGCAGAAATCCATATCATTCCAAAGGGTTCACATACTTTTTCTTGCAGCTGTGTGTGTATGTGTGTGTGTGTGTGTGTGTGTGTGTATATATGTGTGTGTATATATATATATATATATATATATATAATATATATATATATATATATATATATATATATATATATATAAAATAAAATATGTGTGTGTGTATGTATGTGTATATATATATATATATATATATATATATATATATATATAATCTCTATCTTTATTCAGCCTCAGGTTTTTTTAGTGTCATCAAATCAAGTGTTAGAATTTCAAAATCTTTAAATTTACAGCATGGCATCTCATCAAATACAGTAGTGTTATAGTGGGGAGTAAAAAATCTATAATATAGATAATGAATGACCATGACAATTCATTTATTAGGTCTTCTATATATGATAGATATTTTATTCTCCTCTCCACAATAACATTGTCTTTTACTGTATTTGATGAGATGCCATGCTGTAAATTTAAACATTTAGAAATTATAACACTTGATGGGCTAATGTAATAATTAGGTTACACAATCTTATCTTACCTGTCTTTATATCTCGGGTCCAGCAGGGTGGCAAGTGCATATAGGGGTTCATCTTCCACAGTGTCGAAGAGTTTGTTGACAGTTTGAGGCAGGGTTGTTTTCATTGTTTTGATGCCCGTATCCGCATTGCCTTCTTTAGCAAGGATGCGTTTGAGGATGGTGACAGTTGGAATGACGTCACGTCAGCGGTGGAGGCAGACGATGAGCTTACTTTCCTTGTTAGCTCTTCAAATGGTGCTCAAACAATGCTCGTTTTTTTTTCTAGCAAAGCCCACTGGTTAGTGGTGACAGTTGGAATGACGTCAGCGGTGGAGGCAGTTGATGAGCTTACTTTCCTTGTTAGCTCTTCAAATGGTGCTAAAACAATGCTCGTTTTTTTTCTAGCAAAGCCCACTGGTTAGTGGTCAGTGTACTTGGCAGGTCCTCATGGTCAGCAATGTAAGCACAGAGGACTCACTTCTGTTCCAGAAGACTCTGTATCCTCAAGTATGTAGAATTCCACCTTGTTTTGTCTTCTTGTTGCAGGCGTTTAGGTTGCATTTGCATCTGGAGCTGGATATCTTGCAGACTTGAATACGCAAGTTGAGACTGTTTTAAATGCCCAATTTGTCTACCGGTTGCAATGGCATCGCTCACACTCCGTTGTGACAGTATTCCTTCATTGACTACAAGCTGCAAGCTGTGAGCAAAGCAGCCTAAGCTCCGTACCCCCATTTTGTCTATGGCCTGTTTCATGTTGCTTGCATTTTCCTGGAGTATGACATGCATTTTATTCAAAGGAATGTGCCACTGGTCAAGTATTGCCTTAATTGTAGCTGAAATGGTATCGCTGGTGTGTGAACCATGAAAGTTTTTAGCTTGAAGCATTGAACGTGTACAGCTCGTGTCCAACCAGTGGACTGTTAAACTTAAAAGTGACATTGGACACACATCATAGCTTCATATATCTGCAGTAAAGCTCATAGCCTTTATATCTTTAATCTCTTTTTTGAGACGTTTTTTTGTACAGTTCTGGCACTGCGCTCTCGGAAAAATACTTGCGTGATGGAATAGAGTACCTAGGCTCCTAGTGTTCCAGTAGGCGACGGAAGCCCTCATCTTCAACAACTGACATTGGTTGAGCATCTAAAACAATGAATTCCAAAACTTTCTGTGTTATTGCTGATGCTTTCATACTTTCCATCTGAATTTTTCGCGTCATTGCATAAGTTTGTTGCTGCTGGACTGTATTGTCCGCTCCTTTTTGTTTTGTTGAGCTGCAGGAATTCAGCGTGCTCCTTAGCGTGGTGTTTCTGGATGTGCTTGATTAAATTGGTAGTATTGAACTTTGCAGTTATACCACCTCCCCTCGAAACCTTTACCTTGCAGACATTGCAAACAGCCGTGGAACTAGTTGGCGTGGCAAACGTGTAAAATCTCCACACAGCCGACTCTTTGGCGCGCTCCATACCCGACACACACGTGAGGCTGATTAATGACGTAGGTTCTGCTGCGACGAAACCCCGGTTTGGCCCGTGGATCTGTTAATTTTTCCGATCCCCGATCCAGCTATTTCGTCAGTATCGTGGACGATATCCGATCCTAATATCTGATCGGTGCATCCCTAATGTTTAATAAATACTACACTATGTGAGCATCAATTTGGCTCCCTCTTGTTAGCTTTCTTTTGCACAGTGCCAGTCTCCCATGAGGTTCACCCTGCTGATTACAACTATGAATAGGAGGTCACCAGGCTCTAGGATAATATTACAAGGCTCATAGTGATTTGATATCAGAATGGTGAAGGGATACCACAGTTAAGGAGCACTGAGCAATACTCTCGGATCTTCAGGTTTATGATTATATGCGATTTCACATTTTCTCTCTGGTGAGGGTTTTGGTACACCACACGGTCATGATTGATCTTTGGAACCTATTAAGGACTTTCTACCTAAAAGGATTGATTGCACATGAGATCATAACTATTTAATATAGGGACATTCACTATATTTGTTATTTTGGGGTTTATTGAAGGTTGTATAGTCACCTTTAGAAGTGCTGGCTGCTTGTTAAATATTATCAGGGCTCACTTATTTCATTTTGTTTAGAAGAAAACCGGTAAGTCTGCAAAAGACTTGAGACTGGGGCAGAGATTCACCTTCCAGCAGGACAACGACCCTAAAATACAGCCAGAGCTACAATGGAATGGTTTAGATCAAAGCATATTCATGCTTTAGAATGGTCTAGAACCAAATCCAATTAAGAATCTGTGGCAAGACTTGAGAATTGCTGTTCAGATGCTCTCCATCCAATCTGACCGAGCTTGAGCTATTTTGGAAAGAAGAATGGGCAAAAATGTCCCTCTCTAGATGTGCAAAGCTGCTAGAGATCCCCAAAAAGACTTGCAGCTGTAGTTGCAGTAAAAGGTGGTTCTACAAAGTATTGACTCGGGGGGGGGGGTGGGGGGTGAATACAAATGCATGCCACAATTTTCACATATTTGTAAAAAAAAAAGTTTGAAAACCATTTATCATTTTCCTTCCACTTAACAATTATGTGTCACTTTGTGTTGGTCTATCACATAAAATCCCAATAAAATACATTTACGTTTTTGGTTAGAACATGACAAAATATGGAACATTTTTAAGGGGTATGAATACTTTTTTGAGGCGCTGTAATTGGAGGAGAAGAGCTGATTGATGGCCATGCAACTGGAGGAGAAGAACTGATAATGCCTGCTGCAAAGACCGCATTCACCAAAAGTGCAGTGAGACCTTTCTTTTAACAAGAAGGTCATTTATTTCTGGTGAGTGATCCATTATATGGGTTGTCAGCGCTTGAAGCACAGCTGCTAGGAGTTGTCTTATTTTTGACACGGTGTCGGTTTTTATACAAGAGGAGTGAAGATAAGACTATTATACAGATGACTTGCTATAAATGCACTTTGTTTACATATGGTTTGCACAAATTGGAAAGCACCATTTCTCTATCGTCCATTGACAGACGCAGCTCTTATGCTTCTTAACCATTGGGTTATGTGACATCTACAGGGGCTATCCCTTCCAGCATAACCCCCACACATACTCTGCCACAAGCCAGTTTATTGCTGCCTAGTGAAGGAGTGTCTGAGTTGGCGACACTTTCTATTCGTTCGCCCTATTTGGTCGTCCACAGAGATAAAGTGGTTCTCCGACCTAATCCGTCTTTTCTTCCTAAGGCGGTGTCTGATTTCCATTTGAATGAAGATGTTGTTTTGCCTTCACTCTGTCCTCAGCCGAAGCACCCCAAGGAAATCGCATTGCATTCTCTGGATTTGGTTCAGGCGATCGGGATTTACCCGTCGGTCACGGAGTCCTTTCGGAAATCAGATTCTCTTTTTGTCCTTACTGAGGGATCTCGTAAGGGTTTGGCTTCGACTATATCCAGATGGATTAGGCAGACGGTCGTTCAGGCTTATTCAATAAAGGGTCAGGGTCAGGTTCCTCCTTTCCCTGTAAAGGTGCATTCTACTAAAGCGCTGAGTGCCTCTTGGGCTTTTCACCTTCAGGCCTCTGTTACTCAAGTATGTAAGGCGGCGACCTGGTCTTCTGTGCATACGTTTACAAAATCCTACAAGGTAGATTTATTGGCATCTTCTTGTGATTCTTTTTTTTTTTTTTTTTTTTTTTTTTTTTTCGTTTAAAAAAAAAAAAAAAAAAATGTAGCAGAAAACAAATTTGCCTAAAATGTTAAATTTTGATTTTCGCTTTTTTTTTTTTTTTTTTTTTTTTTTTTTCCGAGAATGTTATATAGCAGAATGTGAAAAATATATATATTTCTCTAGCGCTCATTGACAGACGTAGTCCTCGGTGATACACCACCTTCGGGTTATGTTGCCTCCACAGGAGCAGGACTAGACAGGAAATTAAAAAGCTCTGGCCACACCCTAGGGGCAGTCCCAGAGGGTATATCCTCTCTCTCTCTCTGCCTCAGCAAATCAGTTATTTTCTGTCTAGTTAGGAGTAAGGACCTAGATACCTTGCTGGGATCTTAGGTCCTGGCAAGATTTTTTTCTTAAAGGATTTTTTAGACAGCTTTTTTTCTCCAGTGTTCCTGTGAGATCTTCAAGCAAGAAAGCTGAACTGGGCGACGGGCTGGATGTTGAGATCCGGTGGTCACCCCAGTTCAGCCTACGAGCGCGTGCAGGCCATAGCTCCGCGCTGGGTCGGCCGCGACAAAGTCCCATTAAAGGACTGACCCCGCGAGTTAAACGTCTCGCTGAAACGCCAAAGACCATGAGTCACGGCATCCATATCGGTCGACAGCCCTCCCGCCCCGGTGGAGAGGGGTACTGTCAGGAGTTGGTGCCCGCCTGGTTCCGGTATGGTGAGTAGTATGTTCCCCCTTTTCCCCTGACGGGTCTTGTGGTGAACGCGGGCCCCTCTCTGTATGGTAAGATAGAGTCCCTCTCTATCCTATAAATGACACAGATCCTCCTACTTTGAGTGTGATTTTATGTGCAAAAAGCCAGGAGGCTTGGTTTGGGAGCTAACAATCTAATTGTATACATGTTAAAAAGATTATAATCTGTGGCATTCTGGGAATCTTACGGTGATAAGAATAAGCTACCTACCAGTCAGAAGCCACGGACATGTAGACTGCCTTCCTAATCAGATCTCCAGCTATTAGCAGGCCTCCCGAATGGCCATGCGGTCCGCCAGGGCCGGTACCGCCAACCACGCCAAATCCCCATGCAGAGAGAGTGTTGTGTGCCCTGCAGCACACCGCTATTCAGTACAGACCGCCGCCATTTTTTTTTTTTTTTGCTGGATCGCACGAGCCGCCATTTTGGCGTAGCCTCGTGTCTCCAGCATGGGGGCGGCCATGTTTGAGGTGATCCAAACACCTCGTGGAGCTAGGGGAGGCGCCGGAAGGCGTGCAGAGGGGCGGAGCCGCCTCCTTTCTTCCTGGGCAGCCAGCCAAAAGACTTCCTGTTTGTCAAGACAGCGCTGTAACCTGTTGCAGTTAAACTCTGAGCATCAAGTGGTGAGCCTGGGGGTCTATCTCTCTCTCTCGATCGATAGGGATCCCTAGCAGGTAACACTAAGGGGCTTTTTGTGGCGCTGGGGGTCTGAAAAAAAAAAAAAAGTTTTTTATTTTTGAATTATATTATCCAGGAAGTGACTGGAATTATCATGGACCCTGCCACACATATTCCCCCACCTGTTTCCCTCGAGGGGGCCACGGGACCCGCCGGTGCACAGAGTGTAGAGTCATTTACAGCAATTTTGGAGTCTATGGTGGCTCGGGTGGAGGCGGCCTGTCAGGGACGGGGGTCAAGGAAGCGACCCCCGCCTACCCCTATACTATCTGACACCTCTGACTCTGATTCAGAGATGGTCACTGCAGTTGCAGGTTCCTCTGCAAAGGCTGTTATCCCAGGTAAAGCCCCCTCAGACAGTGAGGAGGACGCTTCTTCTCCTGCTATAATTCAGGAAGAAGCATTGGTGGACGCACTAGTTGTGGCAGTGCAGGAAACCTTAAAACTTGAGGCTTTACCGGCAGAGGCAACTGAAACAGAGATTCCTTTTGGTACTAATAAGCCCATCAAAACGGTGAAGGTTTTTCCTGTACCCAAATGTTTCGGTAATCAGATTAAAGGAGAATGGGAGCATTCTAAACGTACCTTTACGATTTCCAAGCGTATTGCTAGACGCTATCCGTTTGAGGAATCCATCATTAAGAAATGGACGGTACCACCAGTGGTGGATCCACCTATTTCCAGGCTGAATAAAGCCACGGTTATTCCAGTGGAGGACACTTCGTCCTTTAAGGATCCGGTGGATCGAAAGATGGAAGCAGAGTCCCGCACCATCTTCTCTCTGATAGGGTCAGCATTTAGACCAGTAATTGTTATTGGTCTAGTTTCCCAGACACTTACGGAATGGGCGAAAATGGTACGCCAAGACCTTAGGGGAAAAGATATTCCCCAGGAGACATCTGATTTGATGGAACAGATTATACAAGGGCTACAGTTTATCTGTGACGCAGCCTTGGACACTACTCCCTTATTAGGGCATGCATCTATGTCAGCGGTGATCCTCAGACGTGTGCTGTGGTTAAAATGCTGGTCAGCTGACCTAGGTTCCAAAAAGACCTTGACAAATCTCCCTTTTCAGGGGAATCGTCTATTTGGGGCCAACCTAGATGAAATCATCAAGGATGCCACTGGGGGCAAGAGCACTTTTTTGCCACAGGCTGCTAAAGCTAAGGGACCTCGCAACAAGCGAGGACCTTTCTTTACCGCCCATAAAGGGCGCCCGGCTGGTACTAGCGGGAAAGGCAAGACTCCTCCAGGAGGGTTCAAGAAGGGCTGGTCGGACAAGCAGAGGACCAACCCAGCCAAACCCGAAGCAAAGGAGTACACAGCCTGAAGGTGCCCCCCCACCCGGTTTCAGGGTGGGGGGACGTTTTCACCGGTATTCAGGACATTAGATCGAGCATCAACCACTTCTACCGGTGCGATTCTTCCCTTCCAACATTTAAGTACTACAGGAAGCGGTAGTTACCGTTCCCTGAATAGATCTTTTCCTTTACCTTTTCCTAAGATTAGTCCCTATACCTCACAGGAATCGGATCTGGTTGACCAGATAGGTCAAGTAGCCTCTAGTCGGGTGACTTCGGTCCCTGAGGTTCAACCAGAAAAGATCACCCTTCCTGATAACAATCAGGTATCTGATAAATGTGTGGGAACAGAAAACGACCAGACTTTCTCGGATGGTCGGGGCCAGATACCTCTAGGGACGCCTGGTTCAGATTCTATCAGCGCCAGTGGTCCTAGAAATGCTAGGCTGGCCTCCTCAAGCCGGCCTGGCCGACTTGGACATGCTAGTCGCAGACGTTCCGTGGGAACTTCGTCTCAGGGAGTGTCTGTGGTCTCAAGGACCAATTTACCATCATGCTTTACAGTCGCTGGGTTTAATGGCCTGGCCATTGAGACCCAAGTACTGAAGGACAGAGGTTTGTCTACTTCAGTCATTCCTACCCTTATTAAAGCAAGGAAAGCGACTTCCAGCAAGGTCTATTATCACACATGGAAGACTTATATTGCGTGGTGCGAATCTTTAGGATTTCCTCCACGTACCTATTCGGTGACTCGAATATTGGCCTTTTTGCAACAAGGGGTTGAGCAGAAGCTAGCCTTGAGCACCATCAAGGGTCAAGTTTCAGCATTAGCAATCTTCTTTCAGAAACCTTTAGCTACCAAGTCCTTGGTGCGGAATTTCATCCAGGGGGTGCGGCACCTGGCTCCTCCAGTCCGCGCGCCCTTACCGCCCTGGGATCTTAATTTGGTTTTGTCGGTTCTACAGAAACCTCCCTTTGAAAACATCAGGGAGATTCCCTTGCTTACTTTATCCCAGATGGTGGCCTTCTTGGTGGCTATTACTTCTGCTCGCAGGGTGTCAGAACTGGCTGCATTATCATGCCAGTCCCCATACCTAGTGATTCATAGGGATAAGGTAGTACTTCATCCTAAGCCATCTTTTCTTCCTAAGGTGGTTTCAGATTTTCATCTGAATGAAGATATTGTACTACTTTCCTTGTGTCCTCAGCCCAAGCATCATCGGGAACATACGTTACATTCCTTAGATGTGGTTCGGGCAATCAGGGTATACCTGAAAGCTACGGAATCATTCCGTAAGACGGATTCACTTTTTGTGATCACGGATGGCCCCAGAAAGGGTTTGCCTGCATCTGCCGCGACCATTGCCAAATGGATTAGACAGACGGTGGTACAGGCTTATTCTATTAAGGGTCAGAGTCCTCCGTTCCCTGTTAGGGCGCACTCCACTCGAGCGCTCAGTACTTCCTGGGCCTTTCGCCATCAGGCGTCAGTGGTCCAGGTATGTAAGGCGGCCACCTGGTCGTCGGTACATACCTTTACAAAATTCTATAAAATTGATGTGACGGCATCGGCGGATGCCTCATTTGGCCGCAAGGTTTTGCAGGCCGCAATTTGAGGAGACCGGTGGTCTACCTCGAGGGTTTTTTTCTGTTTGAAAAAAAAAAAAAATGTTTCTCTTTTTTGTTGAGTCTCATCATTAAGGATGAGCATTGTAAACTTCTAGTTGGCACCGGTTGGGCCTTCTAGATTGGGATTTGATTTCCATTTTCCCACCCCTCATTTGTGATACTGCTCTGGGACGTCCCGAAGGTGGTGTATCACCGAGGACTACATCTGTCAATGAGAGAAAAATGGATTTTTGTAAAATCTTACCGTAAAATCCTTTTCTCTTAGCTCATTGACAGACGTAGTCCCCGCCCCTCTGTTTTTGAGTTGGGTTGGGTTAAAATCTCTAAAGACTGCTTTTTCACATAACTGATTTGCTGAGGCAGAGAGAGAGAGGATATACCCTCTGGGACTGCCCCTAGGGTGTGGCCAGAGCTTTTTAATTTCCTGTCTAGTCCTGCTCCTGTGGAGGCAACATAACCCGAAGGTGGTGTATCACCGAGGACTACGTCTGTCAATGAGCTAAGAGAAAAGGATTTTACGGTAAGATTTTACAAAAATCCATTTTTTTTTTTTTTTCAGAATTGTTGCTCTTTTTTTGTTTATAGCGCAAAAAATAAATATTTGCACAGGTGATCAAATACCACCAAAAGAAAGCTCTATTTGTGGTGAAAAAAGGACATTAATTTTCTTTAGGTACAGTGTCGCACGACTGCGCAATTGTCCGTTAAAGTTAACAGTGCCGAATCGCTAAATATGGCCTGGTCATTAAGGGGGAAAATCTTCCGGTCCAGAAGGGGTTAAAGAGACTTTTCTCTTTCAGGGGTTAATTTTTGTTCATTTTGAGTAAGCTCCTGTTGTTCCTGG
Organism: Pelophylax lessonae; assembly: GCF_965119305.1. Taxonomy (NCBI): domain Eukaryota; kingdom Metazoa; phylum Chordata; class Amphibia; order Anura; family Ranidae; genus Pelophylax; species Pelophylax lessonae. The sequence goes on from NC_138770.1 coordinate 654,198,866, forward strand.
TTGAGCTTGTTACCCAGTTGGTTACGTTTTAGCCCTTTTTGGAAATACGTTAGATTTTTTGGTTGCGTTCTTCCCACCCCTCATGCCTAGACTGCTTTGGGAAATCCCAATGGTTAAGAAGCATTGCTGTTGCGTCTGTCAGTGGACGATGGCGAAAACTGGATTTTTTGAAGAACTTGCCATAAAATCCTTTTCTCTGAAGTCCATTGACAGGCGCAGCGCCCGCCTGCTGTTGCCTCTGAGCCGATGAGGAGGGAGAGAGCCAAGATAGCCGCTAGTCTCGTGCGCATCATTGGATCGAGATCGGGCCCAGGTAAGTATAAGTGGGGGGCGGTGGGGAGCTGTATACTGAATGTTTTTTTACCCTAATGCATTTTATGCTTGAGGACTGAATATAACTGAAGGCCGGTGTCTAATAATATATTTAAAATAAAATATTTTCCATTGGAGAAAAAGTCTTATATAATGGAACAAGACAGACCATTAATATTATTACAACCAATAAATATTACTTTATTATAAATATGTAATTATTATTATTATTATTATTATTGTACAGGACTTACCGTATTTATCGGCGTATAACACGCACTTTTTCCTCCTAAAAATGGAGGAAAAAGTAGCTGTGCGTGTTATACGCCGATATAAAAAAAAAATGTCTAGAAAGCAGTGCCGAGAGGTAGAAGGGGGCGGGCAGCGCCAAAAGGTAGAAGGGGGCGGGCGACGCAGAGGAGAAGGAAGGATGCGCTGTCATCGGAAGTCCCGCCTCCTATGCCGACGTCAATCATACGCGCCAGGACTTCCGATGAGAGCGCATCCTTCTACCTCTCGGCGCCGCCCGCCCCCTTCTACCTCTCGGCGCCGCCCGCCCCCTTCTACCTCTCGGCACTGCTTTCTGGACATTTTTAAAAGCGATGTGATTGTGTATAGTGGCGCTGGCGAGGCTGCAATTATGGGCACTGGCGAAGGCTGCATGTATGGGCACTGGCGATGGCGAGGCTGCAATTATGGGCACTGGCGAAGGCTGCATGTATGGGCGATGGCGAGGCTGCAATTATGGGCGCTGGCGAGGCTACATGTATGAGCACTGGCAAGGCTGCATGTATGGGTACTGCAGTGACTAGGCTGCATGTATGGGCACTGCACTGGCGAGGCTGCATTTAAGGACACTGCGCTGATGAGGCTGCATTTGTGGGCACTGGTAAGACTACATTTAATTTTTAAAAAATGTTCTGAGTTTAAAGCTGTTTATTTTAAATTTCAGCTTTTTTCCTGAAATTTCTGCCCTAAAATTTAGGTGCGTGTTATACGCCGATAAATACGGTATATAACGCCAACAGTTTGCGCAGCGCTTTACAAAATATGAAAAAAATATAATAAACATTATCGTATAAATAATAAACATATTTTAATTCAGTAAAATTCTGTTTTAATATTACTACTATCAAATTAGGCTGACGGTTTCACTGTTCTGCATTATAAGATAAAATGTGTAAAAAAAGGAAGCATTCTAATATATATTATAGTGACCTTATTTAAATGGACATCCGGTCAGTAATAAAATTTACAGGCTGATTGCAGGATAAATGCAGCTGGAATGTGGCTGGGTCATGTTGTGCCCGGTGGTTGGTAAACACATGCAGTGAAGGGTCATTGTTGTTTTCACTGGTTGTTCTGTCACTTTCTGTGTGCTTTTATAGTTCAATAAAGTTGTCCTTATCAGACCATTTTCCCTTCTATGTGCAGTGTGCTTTCTTTGTTTTCTTCTTTTTTTTTTTTTTCAGATATTAAGCCTTGATTGTCACTACAAGAAACAAATTCAGACAATGCCTTCCTCCTGTTTTGTTGCTAGATTTTAGAATTATTTTAGAATTATTCCCACATCTAACAGAGGAATATTTAATGAGTAAATTTACCTTCAGATAGCATTTAAATGAAGAACCCATTATGTACAAATGCACCGTGCAATTGAGAGATCTCTAAATCCGCTGTGAGTTTTTGAGACCAGGGCCCAGTAAATTTAAATTTTTTTTTTTTTTTTAATATAACTAAATCTAAACAAATTTTAAGATTAATTTTTAACCTTTCCTATTTTAAAACCATTCCCCAAAAGAAAAGAAAAAAAAAAAAAAAAGTTTTTACTTGCACAATTAAAAAGGACAGGAATGCAAAGAACTTAGCCAGCATCCTTTTTAGATAAACAATCAAAATTTGGGAAGATCTGGGGACCTTAGCATCACTATTTGCAAGGTGTGGCTTGATCTTGGGACAGTGGCGGGACTCAGGGGTCTGGTCTCGGGAGGGGGGGGGGGGGGACTTCCAGCAGGGACACGCCTATTCCATCTCTACGGTTTCTGCTACCTCTTTTTCTTTCTTTCCTCCTCTATCTCCTTCTTTTCTATTTTATTATTTTTTTTCTTGAGTTTTTTTGTTTTGGCATCAGTCTATGAGGCACGGGTTTATGCCTCAAACTCGAGGCTTTACTTCCCCAGCCATTATAGGGTTCTTTACAGACACATGGTACAGTAATTTACCTTTTGGATTACTTTTTTGTGGTGTTGCCGAAAATCCAGTTTATACCTCGTTCGGATGAACAGATGGAATATGTCGCTGAGGAGCCCTGGAATTCTGTATATTGCACTTTTTATATATTCTGACGCTGTGTGTTACTTCTTTATGAGCTTCATGTTGTATAGTGCCTTATTCAGAACTACACTTTATTGTCGAAAGTATTGGGACACCTGCCTTTACACACACATGAACTTTAATGGCGTCTTATGCCCCGTACACGTGCAGATTATCTGAAGACTTTTGTCTGTAGACTTACCAAAACCATATAATATGAGGTCAAACCTAAACACTTTCAATTTGTATGCAATCCGGCAGGCCCTTGCACTACATAGAAAAGGTAAACCTGAAGACAAAAGTCTTCAGATAATCTGCACGTGTGTACGGGGCATAAGTCCGTAGGGTTCAGTATTGAGTTGGCCATCCCTTTTGCAGCTATAACAGCTTCAACTCTTCTGGGAAGGCTGTCCACAAGGTTTAGGAGTGTCTATGGGAATGTTTGACCATTCTTCCAGAAGTGCATTTGTGAGGTCAGGCAGCTCGCAGTCTGCGCTCGAATTCATCCCAAAGGTGTCCTATTGGGTTAAGGTCAGGACTCAGCGCAGGCCAGTCAAGTTCCTCCACCCCAAACTCACTCATCCAGGTCTTTATGGACCTTGCATTGTGCACTGGTCCAAATCATTTGGTGGATTATGGTGTGGGGTTGTTTTTCAGGGGTTGGGCTTGGCACCTTTGTTCTGGTGAAGGGAACTTTTAGGGCGTCAGCATACCAAAAACCAAGACCTTTTGGACAATTTTATGCTCCCAACTTTGTGGGAACAGTTTGGGGATGGCCCCTTCCTGTTCCAACATGACTGCGCACCAGTGCACGAAGCAAGGTTCATAAAGACATGGATGAACGAGTTTGGGATGGAGGAACTTGACTGGCCTGATCTCAACCCAATAGAACACCTTTGGGCTGAATTAGAGTGGAGACTGCGAGCCAGGCCTTCTTGTCCGACATCAGTGCCTGACCTCACAAAGACACTTCCAGAAGCACACTCCTAAACTCAATTTTCTCTTACGTCCTCCGACAGTCGCCGCCTCTTCATATTCGTCACATATGGGGTATTAGACTTTGCTCCGAAGGAGTAGCTAGGCAACAGAATATGTTAACATTAAAGCTTTTAACATATCCCACCCTCAAGGGGTGGTCCCCTCAGTCAATACCCTCCTACTTCCTGCAACCATATCCCAGTTTTAATGTCTAGCTTGTCAGGAGTGGCTGGCTTTTCCTGTGCTGGGGCTTTCTGCCCCAGACTCTTTCTTCTTTTTGATATTTTGTTTGAGTTTTCTCTCTACCTTTACTTAGCTGTTATTTTTGTCAGCGTTAGTTAGTTCTTCTGATGAAGAGGATCATGCGGGCTGGGTCTCGGGCTGATCCCCCTGGTCGCAGGTCGTGGGTCAGTGGCTTCCCAGCCTGCCATCGAGCGTTCAGCCAGGTAACGCTCCTGGCACAGTGAACGACCCATCCCTGTTCGGTGCAGGGATGATTGGTGAGGTGGCTACCTCACTGGACGCTGTGCGGTTTCTTAACCCCCATTTCTCTAGCGCTCATTGACAGACGTAGTCCTCGGTGATACACCACCTTCGGGTTATGTTGCCTCCACAGGAGCAGGACTAGACAGGAAATTAAAAAGCTCTGGCCACACCCCAGGGGCAGTCCCAGAGGGTATATCCTCTCTCTCTCTGCCTCAGCAAATCAGTTATTTTCTGTCTAGTTAGGAGTAAGGACCTAGATACCTTGCTGGGATCTTAGGTCCTGGCAAGAAGTTTTTCTTAAAGGATTTTTTAGACAGCTTTTTTTCTCCAGTGTTCCTGTGAGATCTTCAAGCAAGAAAGCTGAACTGGGCGACGGGCTGGATGTTGAGATCCGGTGGTCACCCCAGTTCAGCCTACGAGCGCGTGCAGGCCATAGCTCCGCGCTGGGTCGGCCGCGACAAAGTCCCATTAAAGGACTGTCCACGCGAGTTAAACGTCTCGCTGAAACGCCAAAGACCATGAGTCACGGCGTCCGTATCGGTCGACAGCCCTCCCGCCCCGGTGGAGAGGGGTACTGTCAGGAGTTGGTGCCCGCCTGGTTCCGGTATGGTGAGTAGTATGTTCCCCCTTTCCCCCTGACGGGTTTTGTGGTGAACGCGGGCCCCTCTCTGTATGGTAAGATAGAGTCCCTTTCTATCCTACAACATGACACAGATCCTCCTACTTTGAGTGTGATTTTATGTGTGCAAAAAGCCAGGAGGCCATACATGTTTAAAGATGTAATCTGTGGCATTCTGGGAATCTTATGGGTTAAGAATAAGCTACCTACCAGTCAGAAGCCACGGACATGTAGACTGCCTTCCTAATCAGATCTCCAGCTATTAGCAGGCCTCCCGAACGGCCATGCGGTCCGCCAGGGCCGGTACCGCCAACCACGCCATATCCCCATGCAGAGAGAGTGTTGTGTGCCCTGCAGCACACCGCTATTCAGTACGGGCCGCCGCCATTTTTTTTTGCTGGATCGCACGAGCCGCCATTTTGGCGTAGCCTCGTGTCTCCAGCATGGGGGCGGCCATGTTTGAGGTGATCCAAACACCTCGTGGAGCTTGGGGGAGGCGCCGGAAGGCGTACAGAGGGGCAGAGCCGCCTCCTTTTTTCCTGGGCAGCCAGCCAATAGACTTCCTGTTTGTCAAGACAGCGCTGTAACCTGTTGCAGTTAAACTCTGAGCATCAAGTGGTGAGCCTGGGGGTCTATCTCTCTCTCTCTCTCTCGATCGATAGGGATCCCTAGCAGGTAACACTAAGGGGCTTTTGTGGCGCTGGGGGTCGGAAAAAAAAAAAAAAGTTTTATTTTTGAATTATATTATCCAGGAAGTAACTGGAATTATCATGGACCCTGCCACACATATTCCCCCACCTGTTTCCCTCGAGGGGGCCACGGGACCCGCCGGTGCACAGAGTATAGAGTCATTTACAGCAATTTTGGAGTCTATGGTGGCTCGGGTGGAGGCGGCCTGTCAGGGACGGGGGTCAAGGAAGCGACCCCCGCCTACCCTTATACCATCTGACACCTCTGATTCAGATTCGGAGGTGGTCACGGCAATTGCAGGTTCCTCTGCAAGGGCTGTTATCCCAGGTAAAGCCCCCTCAGACAGTGAGGAGGACGTTTCTTCTCCTGCTATTATTCAGGAAGAAGCATTGGTGGACGCACTAGTTGTGGCAGTGCAGGAAACCTTAAAACTTGAGGCTTTACCGGCAGAGGCAACTGAAACAGAGATTCCTTTTGGTACTAATAAGCCCATCAAGACGATGAAGGCTTTTCCTGTACCTAAATGTTTCGGTAATCAGATTAAAGGAGAATGGGAGCATTCTAAACGTACCTTTACTATTTCCAAGCGTATTGCTAGACGCTATCCGTTTGAGGAATCCATCATTAAGAAATGGACGGTACCACCAGTCGTGGATCCGCCTATTTCCAGGCTGAATAAAGCCACGGTTATTCCAGTGGAGGACACTTCGTCCTTTAAGGATCCGGTGGATCGAAAGATGGAAGCAGAGTCCCGCACCATCTTCTCTCTGATAGGGTCAGCTTTTAGACCAGTAATTGTTATTGGTCTAGTTTCCCAGACACTTACGGAATGGGCGAAAATGGTACGCCAAGATCTTAGGGGAAAAGATATTCCCCAGGAGACATCTGATTTGATGGAACAGATTATACAAGGGCTACAGTTTATCTGTGACGCAGCCTTGGACACTACTCCCTTATTAGGGCATGCATCTAAGACAGCGGTGATCCTCAGACGTGTGCTGTGGTTAAAATGCTGGTCAGCTGACCTAGGTTCCAAGAAGACCTTGACAAATCTCCCCTTTCAGGGGAATCGTCTATTTGGGGCCAACCTAGATGAAATCATTAAGGATGCCACTGGGGGCAAGAGCACTTTTTTGCCACAGGCTGCTAAAGCTAAGGGACCTCGCAACAAGCGAGGACCTTTCTTTACCGCCCATAAAGGGCGCCCGGCTGGTACTAGCGGGAAAGGCAAGACTCCTCCAGGAGGGTTCAAGAAGGGGACCAACCCAGCCAAACCCGAAGCAAAGGAGTACACAGCCTGAAGGTGCGCCCCCACCCGGTTTCAGGGTGGGGGGACGTTTTCACCGGTATTCAGGACATTAGATCGAGCATTAACCACTACTACCGGTGTGATTCTTCCCTTCCAACATTTAAGTTCTACAGGAAGCGGTAGTTACCGTTCCCTGAATAGATCTTTTCCTTTACCTTTTCCCAAGATTAGTCCCGATACCTCACAGGAATCGGATCTGGTTGACCAGATAGGCCAAGTAGCCTCTAGTCGGGTGACTTCGGTCCCTGAGGTTCAACCAGAAAAGATCACCTTTCCTGATAACTATCAGGTATCTGATAAATGTGTGGGAACAGAAAACGACCAGACTTTCTCGGATGGTCGGGGCCAGATACCTCTAGGGACGCCTGGTTCAGATTCAATCAGCGCCAGTGGTCCTAGAAATTCTAGGCTGGCCTCCTCAAGCCGGCCTGGCCGACTTGGACATGTTAGTCGTACACGTTCCGTGGGAACTTCGTCTCAGGGAGTGTCTGTGGTCTCAAGGACCAATTTACCATCATGCTTTACAGTCGCTGGGTTTAATGGCCTGGCCATTGAGACCCAAGTACTGAAGGACAGAGGTTTGTCAGCTTCAGTCATTCCTACCCTTATTAAAGCAAGGAAAGCGACTTCCAGCAAAGTCTATTATCACACATGGAAAACTTGTATTGCGTGGTGCGAATCTTTAGGATTTCCTCCACGTACCTATTCGGTGTCTCGAATATTGGCCTTTTTGCAACAAGGGGTTGAGCAGAAGCTAGCCTTGAGCACCATCAAGGGTCAAGTTTCAGCATTAGCAATCTTCTTTCAGAAGCCTTTAGCTACCAAATCCTTGGTGCGGAATTTCATCCAGGGGGTGCGGCACCTGGCTCCTCCAGTCCGCGCGCCCTTACCGCCTTGGGATCTTAATTTGGTTTTGTCGGTTCTACAGAAACCTCCCTTTGAAAACATCAGGGAGATTCCCTTGCTTACTTTATCCCAGAAGGTGGCCTTCTTGGTGGCTATTACTTCTGCTCGCAGGGTGTCAGAACTGGCTGCATTATCATGCCAGTCACCATACCTAGTGATTCATAGGGATAAGGTAGTACTTCATCCTAAGCCATCTTTTCTTCCCAAGGTGGTTTCAGATTTTCATCTGAATGAAGATATTGTACTACCTTCCTTGTGTCCTCAGCCCAAGCATCATCGGGAACATGCGTTGCATTCCTTAGATGTGGTTCGGGCAATCAGGGTATACCTGAAAGCTGCGGAATCATTCCGTAAGACGGATTCACTTTTTGTGATCACGGATGGCCCCAGAAAGGGTTTGCCTGCATCTGCCGCGACCATTGCCAAATGGATTAGACAAACGGTGGTACAGGCTTATTCTATTAAGGGTCAGAGTCCTCCGTTCCCTGTTAGGGCGCACTCCACTCGAGCGCTCAGTACTTCCTGGGCCTTTCGCCATCAGGCGTCAGTGGTCCAGGTATGTAAGGCGGCCACCTGGTCGTCGGTACATACCTTTACAAAGTTCTATAAAATTGATGTGACGGCATCGGCGGATGCCTCATTTGGCCGCAAGGTTTTGCAGGCCGCAATTTGAGGAGACCGGTGGTCTACCTCGAGGGTTTTTTTCTGTTTGAAAAAAAAAAAAAAAAAAATTTTTTTTCTCTTTTTTTTTTGTTGAGTCTCATCATTAAGGATGAGCATTGTAAACTTCTAGTTGGCACCGGTTGGGCCTTCTAGATTGGGATTTGATTTCCATTTTCCCACCCCTCAGTTGTGATACTGCTCTGGGACGTCCCGAAGGTGGTGTATCACCGAGGACTACGTCTGTCAATGAGCGCTAGAGAAATGGATTTTTGTAAAATCTTACCGTAAAATCCTTTTCTCTTAGCTCATTGACAGACGTAGTCCCCGCCCCTCTGTTTTTTTGAGTTGGGTTAAAATCTCTAAAGACTGCTTTTTCACATAACTGATTTGCTGAGGCAGAGAGAGAGGATATACCCTCTGGGACTGCCCCTGGGGTGTGGCCAGAGCTTTTTAATTTCCTGTCTAGTCCTGCTCCTGTGGAGGCAACATAACCTGAAGGTGGTGTATCACCGAGGACTACGTCTGTCAATGAGCTAAGAGAAAAGGATTTTACGGTAAGATTTTACAAAAATCCATTTTTTTGTGCGTCTTGAATTGCGACTCTCCCTGCCTCATGTGCAGCGGCTTGTTCGCCTGTGTGGGTCCCCCACGCCATTAAGAGGTAAGTGTATCTATGTGGGGACCTGTCTGTCTGGGGGGGTGTCAGTCTGGGACTGTGTAACCTGCCTCTATTCACACTGCTTGTCTCCCTATCTCTCGGCTGCTTGCTGTGGGCTGCAAGGGGGGGGGGAGCTGTGTGACACTGTGTGTGTCAGTCTGGTCAGTGTGAAAAGCTGTGTGCTGTGGGGCATGTTTTTTTGGCATGTTTGGGCATTTACAGCGATCGCTGCGGCGATCTGACATGTGTTCTTATACATGGATGACATGTGTGAATTACTACACTGTGGAGCGGCGTTTTCGGCGCCAAACGGCGCCATTTTGCCTACACTCGCTCCGGCCGCATGTTTTACATGCATGGCGGCCATTTTCTTGTAGCCTCCATAGGCTTTCATAGAGCGCCCTGGCAGCATCACTTCCTCTTTCCAGGAACACCGATCGAGGCAGCAGCAGCGGTGAGGGTCTCCTCAGGTTTTATCCTTCTGATCTTGCTATCCATTGCCTGTGTTCAGTTTGCATATTCCCTGTGGGGGTCTCATTGTGCTTGAGTGTGGTGCGGTGGGCTGCGCTTGCCGCGCTTGCTTAAAGGGGCAGTTAACCCTTTATTGTCTGGTATTACAGGGGCAATGGATTCTCAGGAGGGCAAATTTCCTACCGCCTTGGTGGAAAGCCAGGGGACCGCTGTTTCCCCCCCCAGGGGGGGATTTAGCCACTATTGTGGCTGGCCTTGCTGCTCAGGTGCAGATGCTGGTGGCTGCTCAATCTACTAAAAGACCCAGAATTGCTCTTTCCTCTGATTCTGAGGGTGAAGGGGATGGGGTTGTTATGGCGGGTGCCTCCTTATCGGGGTCCCGCTCCTCCTTAGATCTAGTGGGGTCCGAAGTGGAGGCTGAAGTTGAGGGGGTTGATAATTCTCCCCCTGGCTCGGCTGAAGAGCTTGCAATCATGGATGAATTGATTGCTTCCATAAAGCAAACATTGCGTTTGCAGGATGAAGTGTGTCCCCCCGCTGCCTTGGCGGCTTATGGGACGCAGAGAAAACGCAGGACACCGCAGGTTTTTCCCTGCAATGATGATTTTCAGCGCGCTGTTAAGGAACAATGGCGCAATCTGCGCAAACCTTTTGCTGTACCAAGTAGGTTCAAGCTGCGTTATCCTTTCTCGACTTCCACTGATGAAAGGTGGTGTGTACCTCCCCCAGTGGATCACGCAATTGCGGTTTTGAACAAGGCCACTGCGATTCCTGCAGAGGATTCCCCTGTGTTCCGTGATGCCACGGATAGGAGGTTGGAGTCTCTTGCCCGTCATACTTATTCTGTTACGGGTTCTATGCTTAAAGCTCTGTTTGCCTCTCTCATGGCGGCCCAGGCGATCGCAAGTTGGACGCAGATGCTTAGGCGCGTCCTAGTGGCCGACTCGGCCTCGCCGGCGACCCTGGATATGGTGGATCAAATCCACCAGGGTGTCATGTATCTGTGTGATGCGGACCTGGACCTGGTTCCATTGACTGCACGTGTGCACAGCGTGGCGGTGTTGTCTCGCCGCCTGGTTTGGTTAAAATGTTGGTCGGTGGACCAATCTTCGCGTAAGACCTTAGCCAATCTACCTTTATGATGGGTCTCGCCTTGTTGGGGAGTCCTTGGATGTGTTGATTAAGGGGATCACCGGGGGTAAGAGCACTCTCTTGCCCCATTTCCCCAAGGCTAAGGGGGCTTCTGGGAAGAAGCATGCTAATTTTCGGCCCCCTCAGGGGTCCTTTCGTGCCTTTCGGCCGCACTACAAGGGCAAGCCGTTCAAAGGTCAAGGCTCTCAGAAGAAGCCCTGGTCTGGGAAACAGAAGTCCGGCCAATCCGGATCTGCAGCCCATAACAGTTCGGCCTGAAGGGGCGCCCTCACCCAGTTTTGGGGTGGGGGGACGCTTGCTCGGTTTTCTTCAACCCTGGTTGGCCCGTGTGCGGGACAGGTGGGTTCAGGAGATCGTTCGGTCTGGTTACAAGATCGAGTTTCTCTCTCGGCCGGAGAGCAGATTTTTTTCCCTCAAATCTTCAACTGTCTCCAGAGCGTTTGCGGGACCTGCACCTGGCGGTGCGGGACCTGAGGGCTCAGGGAGTGGTGGTTCCGGTGCCTCATCGGGACAGATTTCGGGGGTTTTATTCCAATCTGTTCACCGTGCCCAGAAAGGAGGGCAAGGTTCGTCCAAATCTGGACTTGAAGGCTCTGAACCGCTCTGTGCGGGTTCGCAAGTTCCGCATGGAATCCCTGCGGTCGGTGGTGGCTGCCCTGGTTCCGGGGGAATTCATGGCCTCCATCGATTTGAAGGATGCGTATCTTCACATCCCCATTTTCGAGGGTCACCAGAGGTTCCTTCGATTTGCCATTGCAGGGGATCACTACCAGTTCGTGGCGTTGCCTTTTGGTCTCGCCTCGGCTCCGCGGGTCTTCACCAAGGTGCTTGCACCGGTTCTGGCATTACTGAGGGCCCAGGGCATTTCTGTCCTGGGGTATCTGGACGACATTCTGGTTCGGTCTGCGACCAGCCAGGGTCTGGAGAAGGACCTGTCTGTCACGATGCAAACTCTGCAGGAGTTTGGTTGGACGATAAATTTTCCAAAGTCGACACTGAGTCCGTCGGTTCGTCTTCCCTACCTGGGAATGATTCTGGACTCGGTGCAGGCGAAGGTCTTCTTGCCGGAAGACAAACTCAGAACTCTTCAGGAGGAGGTCAGGTCCCTCAGGGACGTTTCGCACTCGTCTCTGCGGACGTGCATGAGATGTCTGGGATTGATGGTCTCGGCTTTCGAGGCGATTCCCTTCGCCCAGTTTCACACGCGGGGTCTCCAAGCGGAGATCCTGTCCAGGTGGGACGGGCGACCTCAATCTCTGGATCTTCAAATCTCGTTGAGTCATCGCACCAGAAGAGACCACCTGTGGTGGCTCCAGTCCCCGATGGTGTCCGGGGGCAAGTCGTTTCGTCCTGTCTCGTGGACGGTGATCACCACAGATGCCAGCCTGTCGGGCTGGGGTGGTGTTCTGGGCGTTCTGTCCGCCCAGGGAACTTGGTCAGAGGGGGGAGTCTTCCCTTCCGATCAACATTCTGGAATTGCGTGCGATAAAGCTCTGTCTTCATCGCTGGACGGACCGGCTGCAGGGCTGCCCGGTTCGGGTGCAGACGGACAATGCCACGGCGGTGGCCTACATCAACCACCAAGGGGGCACCAGGAGTGCCCGAGCGGCTCGAGAAGTGGCCGACATTCTGTCTTGGGCCGAGACTCATGTCCCGGCGATAACGGCGGTTCACATTCCGGGAGTGGAGAATTGGCAGGCGGACTATCTGAGTCGCCAGACCCTGGATCAGGGGGAATGGTCTATCCACCCCGCTGTCTTCCGGATGTTGTGCGCGAAGTGGGGTCTTCCAGATGTGGACCTGTTCGCGTCTCGTCTCAACAACAAGGTGAAAAGGTTCGTGGCAAGGACGCGCGACCCTCGGGCAGACGCGTCGGACGCGTTAGTGGCCCCGTGGCATCAGTACAGGCTGATGTACGCGTTTCCACCGATTCAGTTGCTGTCCAGGTTCCTTCGCAGGTTACACTCGGAACGCAGCACGGTGATTCTTGTGGCACCGGACTGGCCTCGCCGGTCCTGGTACGCAGACCTCGTGAATCTGGCGGTCGACGCTCCGTGGCGTCTGCCTCTTCGAGACGATCTACTGTCTCAAGGACCGATATACCATCCTGCTTTACGGTCGCTGGCTTTGACGGCCTGGCTGTTGAGACCGAGGTCCTGAAGGAGAGGGGTCTCTCTCCAGAGGTCGTTCATACTTTGATCAACGCGAGGAAGTCTTCCTCGGGGAAGGTTTATTACCGTACTTGGAAGGCCTATTTTGCCTGGTGTGAGTCCAGGGGGTTTTCACCCCGCACGTACTCGGTTTCCCGTGTGCTGTCTTTTCTTCAAACGGGTGTTGATCAGCGTTTGGCGCTGGCTACGATAAAGGGTCGGGTGTCTGCACTGGCCGTTCTGTTTCAACGTCCCGTGGCTTCCAACTCCTTGGTTGGCACTTTTGTTCAGGGTGTGCGGCATCTGGTTCCTCCTAGGAGGGATCCTTTGCCCCCTTGGGACTTGAATCTCGTTCTGTCTGTGTTGCAACGTGCTCCTTTTGAACAGATCAGGGAGATCTCGTTGTCTATGTTGTCCAATAAGGTCGCCTTTTTGGTGGCGATCACTTCGGCTCGCAGAGTGTCGGAGATGGCAGCTTTGTCCTGCAAGTCTCCGTACCTGGTTGTTCATTTGGATAAGGTGGTCTTACGACCTAATCCTTCTTTTCTTCCGAAACTAGTTTCGGAATTCCATCTTAATGAGGATATTGTCTTACCTTCGCTGTGCGCGAAGCCTAAACATCCAAAGGAGGTGAGATTGCATTCTCTGGATGTTGTTCGGGCGATAAGGGTTTACCTTAAATCGACTGAGTCTTTTCGAAAGACGGACTCCTTGTTTGTTCTTCCAGAGGGTCCTCGGAAGGGCATGGCGGATTCGGCCTCTACCATCGCCAAATGGATCAGGCAGACCTTTGAACAGGCCTATGCTTTGCAGGGGAAGGTTCCCCCTGTGCCTGTGAAGGCGCACTCTACTAGATCTTTGAGTACGTCTTGGGCCTGTCGTCATGGGGCTTCTGTAGCCCAGGTGTGTAAGGCGGCGACCTGGTCGACCGTACACACGTTCACAAGATTCTACAAAGTAGATGTCCAGGCATCGGCGGATGCTTCCTTTGGCCGCAAGGTTCTTAGTGCGGCAGTTCCCTAGGGTGCCTTGTTAGGGACCTCTGGCTGTTGGGATAAGTTTTTATATCCCCTGGTTTTTTGTCTTTTCCTGGGTTGTTGCTCCTGTTGAGCACTTGTTTTTTTCTGTTGCCCAGCTGGTTTCCTTCCTTTGGTAAGGTTCCTTTCTTTGATGCGGAGACTGCGTTGCCTTTTCGGCGCGGATGCGTTTCCCACCCCTCATGTTTGCACTGCTTTGGGACGTCCCCATATGTGACGAATATGAAGAGGCGGCGACTGTCGGAGGACGTAAGAGAAAACTGAATTTTTGTAAAATCTTACCTGTAAAATTCCTTTCTCTGAGTCCTCCGACAGTCGCCGCCCCCGCCCCTCTTTTGGGGTTTGGTTGTATACTCTACTGCTATTCCACTAAAACTGAGATATGGTTGCAGGAAGTAGGAGGGTATTGACTGAGGGGACCACCCCTTGAGGGTGGGATATGTTAAAAGCTTTAATGTTAACATATTCTGTTGCCTAGCTACTCCTTCGGAGCAAAGTCTAATACCCCATATGTGACGAATATGAAGAGGCGGCGACTGTCGGAGGACTCGGAGAAAGGAATTTTACAGGTAAGATTTTACAAAAATTCAGTTTTTTTGACCCTACGGACTAAGACTGAGATGCCATTAAAGTTCATGTACGTTTAAAGGCAGGTGCCCCAATACTTTTGACAATAGTGTATGTTCTCATTGTATGGTTTGTACCTTTTTTTTTGGTGCTTTTTAAAAACCATTGAAACAGAAAAGAACAGGAATGCAAAAAATGTATTGAAATGCTGGAGGGCTCTGGGCTGGGTTGGGTATCACTGTTGGAAGGGGGGTTAGGGGACTTGGCAGCAAACTTGGCCATGTTGTGGGTGAGGTTTATGGAGGGGACTGGGGTCTCTCCAGGAGGCTGGGGGCTTTACAGGGGCACTGTTGAAGCCTGGAGGGAACTGTGGAAAGTTGGGGGGGGCACTGGGGGGGCTGAGTGCATTCAAGGGGCGTGGGGTCACTGCAGGACATTGAGGGGTACAAAGGGCAATTATGGAAGGTTATAGGCACTATGGAAGGCGAGGGGATGTGCAACTGGCTGGAAGTCTGGTAGGCCACAACTGAGTGGTAAGAACTGAACAATCTATAGAAACAGAACATAGGCCTTTAGATTGTGTGTAATGGTAGTGTTTTTGTTTTATTTTGTTGAAAAATCACTTTGTGAAACACCCTCTAAAATTTCTAGGGCCATAAGACCAAAGAACAGACCGCATGATGGTATACAGTGTACCGCTCAGGATCTCCCCATTTCGACAGGAACCAGTATGGTGCCATGTCTGGTTACATCACTCAGGACTGTAGATGGGGGGTACCACCGGCTCCCTGTACAGGGGTGGGGCCAACTGGGGAGGCAGGCAGCAGGGTGAATCAGATCTGGGCAGGGAGGGTGATCGGTGTGGCAGGGGGGCAATTACTGAAACTAATCTCCTGTATGGCTCTCTGCAGCAGCTAAAAGCTGGCCGCTTCTCCCCTCCCTTTTTTGATTTCAGCTGCTGCAAAGAGAGCCAAACAAAGGATCAGTTCCAGTAATTGCCCCGGTACTGATCACACACTGTTCATTCATACCTGAAGCATTGGCTGTATGTGGCGTCAGGTTATCTGTCTGGGGCCTTGTGGGTTCAAACAGCAGTCCTGACATCACTTACAGTTTTTGCCAGGCCACGCCCCTGGAGCTGTGAGATTCCGAGTGGTACGCTGTATAGTGTAATGCTGTCTGTTCTTTGATTTTCCAGCCATTTTGTTTTGATATGTCTGCCGAGTTTTATCTTTGTTAGGCTCCATTCACACCGAGGCTTTTTTTTTTTTTTTTCATGCTTTTTGCAGAAATGCAGGACATTTTGTGTAACATGGGTTCCTATGGAACACGTTCACATCAATGCGTTTTTGGAAAGGGTCAGGGACTTTTTTTAAACGCAAAACAGTGCTTTGTTTGGTTCAATAGGCTTCAATGGAAAAGCTGCAGAAAAGCAAGTACTGCGTTTTTGCCACGATTTGCATTTTTTTTTAAAACTGCCCAACAAATTTTCCACAAAAAAAAAGCATAAAAAGAACGTAATTATAAATTGCGGTAAAAAACTGTGGAAAGCACAGCAAAAAGTACTACAGCAACACTCAAAAGCAACATGCATAGGTGTGAATCGAGCCTAATGCCCCGTACACGCGTACTGATCGTCGGCCGAACGATCGGCCGTCTTTTGTCCAGGGCTGTCGTGTCTGTTGAAAAGTGCAAAAGACTGCACACAAATTTTGTCGGCCAACAACAGCCGACTGCAGAAGTGATGTCATGTGATTAACTTTCCTTGTCTTTTTTTTTTCTTTTCTGAGCATGCCCAGTCTTGCTAATCTGCTGTCTGTCGGACGAAATCTATACTGACTGGCGAACAATCGGCCGTTCTGGTGACGGACAACAAAAATTTTAAAGTCTGCACGACAGATTCTATTCGGCCGAAAATGCGCTGTCGGAAGCATCATACTAACAAGCCTACAATCGGCTGATCGGTTGGCGGCCGAATATTTACGGCCGACAATCGGTACGTGTGTACGGGGCTTAAGAGCCCTTTCACACAGATGCCTTTCCAGTGCTTTGGCGCTAAAAAAAGTGCCTGAAAAACTCACAAAAACCTCCTCCTATTAAAATCAATGATCGCTTTCACACTGGGGTGGTGCGCTGGTGGGGCGGTGAAAAAAAATCTTGCAAGCAGCCTCTTTGGAGCATGTTTGGAGCGCTTAAAAAAAAAAAAATGCCCCCCTCTATTGAAAACAATAGGAAGCGCCTCAAAATGGTTCTTTTATAAGTGCACCACTAGCGCCGCAAAAGCGCTCAACATTTTTATGAGCAATTTTTAAGCGCCTCGTTGTGAAAGGGCTCTTTTTAGGATTCTTTTATTTTAAATATTTAGTTTTTGAGCTTACTTCATCATTGGAGTTTTTTCTTGTGAATGTTTGAGATTATAATGGTACCCATTATGGGGATGAGTGAAGGAGCGCACCGCTTAACCACCAGATCACAAATGATCTTTATTTAAAGCCATTTATGTCTGCCTATAATATGAGAGGCATATACAGTACATGTGGTGAGCTCCTGTCCTGAAGGAGTGGTGATCGTTTTGGAGGAGTTGATGTGGGAATCTGAACACCCCAATTTGTGGGTCTATGAATTTTAAGTATGGACACTTTTTATGGTTGATTTTATTTTTATTTTTTTTTCATGAACACTGGGTGTATTTCTATCGCAGGGCAGCATTGCAGAAGATACATTGATTTACATAATGGGGTTGATTTACTAAAACTGGAGAGGGCAAAATCTGGTGCAGCTCTGTATGGAAAAAAAACTAATCGGCTCCTAACTTCAATTAAGCTTTGACAAAAAAAAAAAAAACATGGAAGCGAATTGATTTCTTTACAGAGCGGCACCAAATTTTGCACTCTACAGCTTTAGTAAATAGCCCTGTAACGGAACCGCGACCCACGCTCTGTGGGTTTCCGTCAGTATACGGCTTCCTACGGTCTTGAACATAGATATCATAAACTCCAGCCACCCTACATACAAAACTAGCCTGACAACTTCGCTTGTATGTATCTGAAAACATCAATTCCTTTATTGAACAAGAAACAGACTTTTTATACACTAGTATGTCAGTCACTACATGAACAATGACTCGAATATTTACCCAAAACTTCACACAATGGTTAGATAACGAGGTACAACTGAGTCATGGCTAATCCCATCTAGACAAGGTTATCATTAACATGCTAATTAACTTAGCGCCCTTAAACCAGCCTGGAAGACCAGACTGCTGTCAACAAGGCTAAAACAAAATTACACATTATCCCAAGTATAAACACAGAGCACCTTTTTATACAGACAATAGGAAGAGACCACCAGTGACAGACTGTCCGTCTCTGACATTGAGGAACATGGAACAGAGGCCAATGTGACCAGCTCTTTCAATCAACATGTTCAGAATCCATGAGGCCAGGAATAAACTTCACTTGAGATACATGGCTGACAAACATCACTGTACCAGTTGAAGTAATTCAAAGCATATTCTCAGTGTCCATCAAGTAGCTGTCTATCATTTCCTTGGTCACCATATGTCACTAATAGACACCGGGTGACTTACACATAAGAGGGGCCTAGGGAGCTGAGAGAGGGATTTCCCAACCTCTCTAAGGTAAACTGGGTTCCACAGGCCCCCCAACCAAAGTGACTCCTGTCGCAAACCCCTATGTGGTTTTTATTAGTTACACCTTAAGGAGTACTTTTTGATAATGATGATTACATGTAGTCACTGAGAGGTCTACTTTAACAGTATATTTTCTTCTTAACAGGGCTGTGTATGGGGAGTCGCTTACAGGCTGCCAGAGGGAAAGGAGGATGAAGTCAAAGCGTACCTCGATTTCCGAGAGAAGGGCGGCTACAGGACTACAACTGTTGTCTTTTACCCCAAAGATCCTTCCATAAAACCGTTCAATGTTCTCCTCTATATCGGAACCTGTGATAATCCCAACTACCTTGGCCCCGCTCCCTTAGAAGACATCGCAGAGCAGATTTTCTACGCGGTCGGCCCCAGCGGAAAAAACACAGAATACCTGTTTGAACTCGCCAATTCACTCAGGGACCTTGTACCAGAAGATGCAGACGAGCATCTCTTCTCCTTAGAAAAGCTGGTGAAAGAACTTTTAGAGAGACACCAACATATTAATTGTATATGATGGGGAACAATGTATAGGATAAGCTAGGTACTGTTGTATATATTGGGCTTTGAAGTGTCCAAAATATGAACAGTCTTTGTCACAGCTGCCTCAGTTCAGACCTGCCCCAAAGACCACCACGATGACCAATTCTGATGGCTAGGGGTCACAGACAGTTCTTATTTCAGACACAGAGGGATAATTCCTTTAGGTATATCTAGCTTTATTTATGCATAGAAACTGGTTATTGATCTATTTATTTTATGAAAAATAATGTAATGATTTTATTTTTCCTAAGCTTAGTTATATAACCTAGTATGTGAGACCACATATTAAAGGGTGGAGCATCTTTTACCCACAAAGTCTGCTTAGTTTAAAGTAACTTCAGCAAAACTTTTTTTTTTTTTTGGCATGATGGGGAAGTGTTGGTACTTCAGACATAAAGAAAACAGAGGGCACCAAGTAAGTGCAGTATATAGTTACATAGTAGGTGAGGTTGAATAAAGACAATAGTCCATCCAGTTCAACCTGTGTAGGTGTGTGTGGCTGTAATCATCTCACATAGCCCTGAATGTTCTGATCCTTGAGATATAAGTCTAAGAGTCTTTTGAAAGCTACCATACTTCCCGCAGAAACCACCTCTTGTGGTAGAGAATTCCACAATCTTGTAGCCCTAACAGTAAGGAATCCCCCACGTTGCCTGAGGTTAAAACGCTTCTCCTCTAATCGCATTGTATGCCCTCTTGTCCTCATGCAATCCCTTCGACTGAACAGTATAGGAACATACTTTATTAAAAATCACAAGTGGCAACTTTTAAAGATGCATGAAGGTAAGATATACTGCACTTAGTTTGTGCCCCCTGCTGTTTCCTTTATATATTGCAGAGATTACTTTAGTCTCATTGAGGAGCTGCCACGGATACCTTTTTGGACCTATGGACTTTTTAGTATAATCGTACAACCCCACAGCACATTCATATGTGTGATTATATTGTAGTTTAGCTGTATTCCAATGCAATTCTTAATCATTCTCTGTGTTAGTGCTTCAGACATGTGTCTTTTATGTAGAAGATTTCTTTTCTTCGGTCTGACACCCATTAACTATACAGAAAGTGAGGGGAAGCTCCCTCTCGGGGACATGGATAACAGGTAAATCCTGACTGAGGTCCTGAACTTTCCCAATTATAAAATGTGTTTTCCATGGCTGCCTGTGTCCCTGTTAGGGCTCATACGCATGGCAGTAAAGGGGCCATAGAGTGTGCATGGGTGACCAGGAGCTCTGCAAGAAAAAATCCCTGGGACCTACAGGTGCTGCATACAGCACCCCATGGATGACAATAACAAGGTGCAGGTGTGCGTTGGCATCCATGCACGTGCTTTACACAAGCGCCTTGTAATTGGTGTCTATAGGTGGCTGTATGCAGCAACTGTTGGTCCCAGAGAAATTTTTATGGAGGTTCTGTGGAAACTCCTGTACACTGTACAGTTTCCTTGTGAATGTGTCCTTGTGACTGAGCTCTTGGGAGGATTCCATTCACTTTATTTTCTTTGTGACACCCATCAGATCCACAGGTTGTAAGGCTACGTTCACATCTTGGCGTTTTTGGGGCATTTTTCAGCTCTAAGGATTAGCTCAAAAAACGCCCAACAAGACAAATCCTATTCATTTCAATGGCCCCTGTTCACATCATTTTAAGCAAAACGGCAGACGCTCAAAATTATATGAGCTTCTTTTTGGGCAGATTATTATTATACATTATTATTATACAGGATTTATATAGCGCCAACAGTTTGCGCGGCGCTTTACAATGTGAGGGAAGACAATACAGTTACAATACAATTCAAAACAGGAGGAACTAGAGGACCCCGCTCGTTAGAGCTTACAATCTAGATTACAGGCATTTTCATTTTCTTTCCATTGGTCAACCTAAAAACAACTTGAAAAATGCCTGTAAAATAGCAACGCTTAGATGTGAACGTAGCCTAAGTCTTCTCCACTCTACCCAAAACAAAAAAAAAAAAATATAGCAGTTTTGCCTTGAGTTGGATTCAATTTAGGGCAAATTGACATTGTCTGATACTCCATTAGTCCAGCATACCCTCAGCTGACCCTTCCTCTGCATTAGCCAAATCAAAATACTCATACTTCTGGGTATGACCGTGCTAGGGCCTAGCGGCAAACTGACCTCTATGCGGGGAGATATCAACACTGTGCTCCAACATACCCGCTCTCCACTCCATCTGCCTACAGGTGACACAAAAACACCCAATACATGTGTAACTACCTTCTAGCCACAAGGAATCAAGTGACTGGCAATGCACGGGCAGGGCATACTCCATGCAAACCATGGGCAGTTGGATCAAGGTGGCAAAGAATGGCCACGAAGTGGTACACCCATTCTATGGCATGGATTAGCAAGGGGGTGCAGTTCTGCATCTTTGCCCTGGACGAACCGGTCGCAGTACTAGATCCGACACTGGGTATTATGATGCTAACCGTGGAGGGTAGTGGTGAGGGGTGGCGGAAGAGGCGAGTATCAGTGGCAATGGGGGGACCTTTTCACCAAAACTGTCACTGCCCTGTATCAAAGCTGGCTTCTGGTAAACTCCTATTTTGTATATCCCTAATACTATTTATTATTCTGTTCTGTAGTTATAAAAAAGATAACTCTAACTTGTAGAAGTCTTTTTTCAATTTTGTGTTGATGTAATCTATATCAAAGGGGACAAAGTACTTTGCCCCATCTTCCTAAGCTCTGTGTAAGTTCTGCAAGGTCGGACACGGCATCCCCCCTACTGTCACAGTTGTCCGAACACACAGCTAGCAAGGAGAAAACTGCTTTTCTCTTACTTCCTCCGACAGTCGCCGCCCACTCACAAGTCTTCACCAATGGGTATTGACCTTTGCTCCGTAGGAGTAGCTAGGCAACAAGAATTGTTAATACAAAAGCTTTTAGCATAGACACACCCCTAGGGGCTGTCCCCTCAGTCAATACCTCCCTGCACCAGCATTCCCAACTCAGTTTGACTTTGCCTAGCTTAGGAGTAGCTGGCTATCCTGTGCTGGGGCTCAGTCTCAGCCTTCTACCCTTTCTATGATTTTATTTCAAGTATTTTTCTCTTTTCCCTGCTAGCTGTTATTTTGTCAGCCTTAGTTTAGGGATCTTCTGATGAAGAATCATCATGCGGAGCTGGGTCTCGGACTGGCCGCCCTGCATCCCAGGGCTGATAGCCAGATGGATCCCCAGCCTGCCATCGAGCGTTCAGCTTAGGTTTTACCCTGGCACATTGAACGACCCATCCCTGTTCGCTGCAGGGATGCTGCCTGTGAGGTGGCTACCTCACTGGCCGCCATGACTGCGGTCCACAAGCGTCCTGGCTGCGGCACTCCCTGTCTGCCCTGATAGCGGTTTGTCGCTGGAGACGGCTCCCCACGCCATCTGGTACGGTAAGCACCTTCTGTGTGGGGACCTTTCTGTATGGGTGTCAGTCTGTGGCTGTGTATTTCCCTCCATGTCTGTGTAACTGCGGGCTCCCTGTCAGATCCCTGTGTGGCTGCATGCCTGTGGGGTGCGAGGGGGGGCCATCCTGCTCTGCTGTTTTATTATGCTCTGGGTGCAGTTTGTGTGCAGACGTGTGTGTGCGGCGATCGCTGCGGCGATCCGCCATTTTATTTGACTGTATACTGTGACCGGCCCTGTCTCTATGCAGCGCCGTGTTTTGGCGCCATTCGCCGCCATTTTGGCGGGCGATACTGTTCATGCACATGGCGGCGCCATTTTATTGTAGCCTTTTTTCCTCTGCCGAGCGGCCATTTTGTTGGAGCCTTCCATAGGCTATATCTATCAGTCAGCCTTGCATCACTTCCTCTTTCCCCTCTTTCCCCGGTTTTACCTGTCTGTCCTGTCATTCCTTGCTCAGTATTTGTCTATCCTTGCGGGGTCAGTGCATACAGCAGTGTGCGGTGGGCTGCGCTCGCCGTGGTTTTAAAGCGCCAGTACCTTTATTACTTTTCTGTACTGGGACATGGATTCTCAGGATAGCAAGTTTCCCCTTGGACCAGGGGGCTGCTGCATCCTCCGAGGGGACCGATCTGGCCGCTGTAGTGGCTTCCTTGGTGTCTCAGGTGCAGATGCTGCTGGCTGAACGATCCGCAAAAAGGGCCAGGTTATCCATTTCCTCTGATTCAGAGGGCGATGTGGCTGCTGTGGCTGGCGTGCCCTTCTCAGGGTCCTGCTCATCGTTGGACCTTGTGGGGTCTGAGGGAGAGCCTGAGGTGGAGGGGGTTGATGTTTCTCCCCCTGGCTCGCCTGAAGAGCTTGCACTCATGAATGAGCTGATTGCCTCCATAAAGGACACCTTGCACTTGGAGGATGAGCCTACTCCTCCTGCTAGGATGTCTGCTTTCGGAACACAGAGGGCTCGCAAATCAGCGCAGGTTTTTCCCTGCCCTGCTGAATTTCACCATACGGTTGATGAACAGTGGCGCAATTTAAAGAAACCTTTTACTGTGCCAAATAAGTTTAAATTGCTTTATCCGTTTGCGCCTGCCACCGACGAGCGTTGGTGTGTGGCGCCTCCGGTGGATCACGCCGTAGCCGTTTTGAACAAAGCTACTGCGGTGCCCTCCGAGGATACCCCGGTTTTCCGGGACCCTACGGACAGGAGGATAGAGTCTCTTGCCCGTCATGCCTATATGGTGGTTGGTTCTATGCTGAAGCCTATTTTTGCTTCCATTATGGCGGCACAGGCTGTTGCTGATTGGACCAAGATGCTCAGGCGCACCTTGGCGGCTGATTCCGCTCCGCCTACCACGTTGGCTATGGTGGACCAGATCCATCAGGGTGTCATGTACTTGTGTGATGCGGACTTGAATTTAGCTCCCTTGGCTGAGCGCCTGCCCAGCGTGGCGGTACTGAACCGTCTGATTTGGCTGAAGAATTGGTCGGTCGACCAATCCTCTCGCAAGACGCTGGCGGATTTTCCCTACGCGGGGTCTCGCCTTTTTGGCGAGGCTTTGAATACCCTGATAAAAGGGGTTACGGGGGGCAAGAGTACTCTCCTGCCCCAGTCTTTCAAGCATAAGTCTTTCCGTGGGAAGCGGAGTTCCTCGTCTAGGCCCTCTCGGGGTCCTTTCGTGCCTTTCGGTCGCAGTCCAAGGGCAAGCCCTTCAAAGGCCAAGGCTCCCAGAAGAAGCCGTGGGCAGGGAAGCAGAAGTCCGGCCAGTCCGGTTCGACTTCCCATACCACTTCCGCCTGAAGGGGCGCCCTCACCCGTTTCTGGGGTGGGGGGACGTCTGCGCAGTTTCCTACAACCTTGGCTGGCCCGCGTTCGGGACAGGTGGGTTCAGGAAATCGTTCGATCTGGTTACAAGATCGAATTTCTCTCTCGGCCGGCGGGCAGATTTTTTCCCTCAAATCTTCAGCTGTCTCCGGAGCGCTTGCAGGATTTGCACCTGGCGGTGCGGGACCTGCGGGCCCAGGGGGTGGTGGTCCCGGTGCCTCATCGGGACAGTTTCGGGGGGTTTTACTCCAATCTGTTCACTGTGCCCAGAAAGGAGGGCAAAGTGCGTCCGATTCTGGACTTGAAAGCTCTGAACCGCTTTGTGCGGGTTCGCAAGTTTTGCATGGAATCCCTGCGCTCAGTGGTGGCTGCCCTGAGTCCGGGGGAATTCATGGCCTCCATCGATCTGAAGGATGCGTACTTACACATCCCCATTTTCGAGGGTCACCAGAGGTACCTTCGTTTCGCCATTGCGGAAGATCATTACCAATTCGTGGCGTTACCTTTCGGTCTCGCTTCGGCTCCGCTGGTTTTTACCAAAGTGCTGGCGCCGGTTCTGGCCCTGTTGCGAGCACAGGGCATTGCTGTCTTGGGGTATCTGGACGATATCCTGATTCGGTCAAACGCCAGTCAGAGCCTGGTGAGCGACCTGTCCACCACGATGCGGACTCTGCAGGAGTTCGGTTGGACGATCAACATTCCGAAGTCGACTCTGTGTCCTTCGGTTCGTCTCCCCTACCTGGGGATGATTCTGGACTCTGTCCAAGCAAAGGTCTTCCTGTCGGAGGACAAGCTTCGGACCCTTCAGGACGAGGTCAGGTCCCTCAGGAACAACCGGCACTCATCTCTCCGGACATGCATGAGATGTCTCGGTTTAATGGTCTCGTCTTTCGAGGCGATCCCTTTTGCCCAGTTTCACACGCGGGGTCTCCAAGCGGAGATTCTGGCCGAGTGGGACGGGCGGACGCAATCCCTGGATCTGCGGATCTCGTTGAGCCACGAAACCAGAAGAGATCTTCTGTGGTGGCTCCAGTACCCGGCGGTGTCGGGGGGCAAGTCTTTTCGTCCGTTGTTATGGACGGTACTCATCACGGATGCCAGCCTGTCGGGCTGGGATGGTGTTATGGGCGTTCTGTCCGCCCAGGGAACCTGGTTGGAGGGGGGAGTCCTCCCTTCCGATCAACATTCTGGAATTAAGAGCGATAAAGCTTTGCCTTCTGAGATGGACGGACCGGCTTCGGGGCCGTCCAGTTCGGGTTCAGACGGACAATGCCACCGCGGTGGCCTACATCAACCACCAAGGGGGCACCAGGAGTGCCCGGGCGGCTCGTGGAGTAGCCGACATTCTGTCTTGGGCCGAGACGCACGTCCCGGCGATAACGGCAGTTCACATTCCGGGGGTGGAGAACTGGCAGGCGGATTATCTGAGTCGCCAGACCCTGGACCAGGGAGAATGGGCCCTTCACCCGGATGTCTTCCAGATGTTGTGCGCGAAGTGGGGCTCCCCAGATGTGGACCGGTTCGCGTCTCGTCTGAACAACAAGGTGGAAAGGTCCGTGGCAAGGACGCGCGATCCTCGGGCAGACGCGTTAGTGGCGCCCTGGCATCAGTATCGTCTGATGTATGCCTTTCCGCCGATTCAGCTGCTGTCCAGGCTTCTTCGCAGGTTGGCCTCGGAACCGCACACGGTGATCCTGGTAGCGCCGGACTGGCCTCACCGGTCCTGGTACGCGGACCTCGTAAACCTGGCAGTCGACGTTCCGTGGCGTCTGCCACTTCGAGAAGATCTCCTATCTCAAGGACCGATATTCCATCCTGCTTTACAGTCCGCTGGCTTTAACTGCCTGGCTGTTGAAAGCCAGGTCCTGAAGGATAGGGGTCTCTCCCCTGAGGTCATTCCCACCTTGATCAAGGCTAGGAAAGCCTCTTCGGGGAAGATTTACTACCGTACTTGGAAGGCGTATTTTGCCTGGTGTGAGTCCAGGGGGTATTCCCCTCGCTCATACTCGGTGTCGAGAGTGTTGGCTTTCCTTCAAACGGGAGTGGACCAGCGTTTGGCGTTGGCCACGATTAAGGGTCAGATTTCTGCGCTGACCGTTCTCTTTCAACGCCCTGTGGCGTCTTATTCATTGGTTAGCGCCTTTGTTCAGGGGGTGCGACATTTGGCCCCTCCTAGGAGGGACCCTTTACCTCCATGGGACTTGAACTTGGTTCTGTCCGTGTTGCAACAGGCTCCCTTTGAAAAGATCAGGGAGATCTCGTTGTCTCTGTTGTCCAAGAAGGTTGCCTTTTTGGTGGCAATCACTTCGGCTCGCAGGGTGTCGGAGCTAGCGGCTTTGTCCTGCAATTCTCCCTACCTGGTGGTCCACAAGGATAAGGTTGTCCTGCGGCCTAACCCATCTTTTCTTCCGAAACGGATATTGGAATTTCACCTGAATGAAGACATTGTCTTGCCTTCGCTCTGCGCGAAGCCTAAGCATCCGAAGGAGGTTGCCTTACACTCCTTGGATGTTGTCCGGGCGATCAGAGTTTACCTGTCGTCCACTAAATCTTTACGCAAGTCGGATTCCCTCTTTGTCCTTCCTGAGGGACCTCGGAAGGGCATGGCGGCGTCGGCTGCGACCATCGCCAAATGGATCAGACAGATCATGGAACAAGCCTATGCCTTGAAGGGGAAGGTTCCTCCCTTCCCTGTGAAGGCGCACTCTACCAGGTCTTTGAGTACGTCTTGGGCTTACCGTCATCAGGCTTCTGTGGCCCAGGTGTGTAAGGCGGCGACTTGGTCGTCCGTTCACACCTTCTCAAAGTTCTATAATAAGGTGGATGTTCAGGCATCGGCTGATGCCTCCTTTGGCCGTAAAGTTCTCAGTGCGGCAGTTTCCTAGGGACCCTTGTTTTCGTGGGCCCTTGGTTGTTGGGGTGTTTTACCCCTGGGTGACTTGTTTTTCCTGGGTTGTTGCTCCTGTTGAGCACATTTTCATGTTGCCCAGTCGGTTCTCTTGCTGTGGTAAGGTGCCTTTCTCTGATGTGGGTACTGCGTTGCCTTTTCTACGGTTGCGTCTCCCACCCCTCATGTCTACACTGCTTTGGGACATCCCATTGGTGAAGACTTGTGAGTGGGCGGCGACTGTCGGAGGACGTAAGAGAAAACGGAATTTTTGTAAAATCTTACCGTAAAATTCCTTTCTCTGAGTCCTCCGACAGTCGCCGCCCCCCGCCCCTCTTTGGGGGTTTTTGTGTACTCTTACTGCTATGCTACCAAACTGAGTTGGGAATGCTGGTGCAGGGAGGTATTGACTGAGGGGACAGCCCCTAGGGGTGTGTCTATGCTAAAAGCTTTTGTATTAACAATTCTTGTTGCCTAGCTACTCCTACGGAGCAAAGGTCAATACCCATTGGTGAAGACTTGTGAGTGGGCGGCGACTGTCGGAGGACTCAGAGAAAGGAATTTTACGGTAAGACTTTACAAAAATTCAGTTTTACACTAGGTGCTTTTCTCTTGTCTACAAGCCTTTTCCTGCTTGTCTGGAACCTTTTAGCTGACAGCCTCCTCCTCCCCCCTCCTCCTCCCCCCTCCTCCTGCCTTCTCCTCCTGCCTTCCGCCTTCTCCTCCCGCCTTCTCCCTTCTCCCCCCTTCTCCTCCTCCCTTCTCCTGCCTCCTCCTCCCGCCTTCTCCTCCTCCTCCTGCCTTCTCCTCCTCCTCCTGCCTTCTCCTTGCTAGCTGCGTTGTCGGACAGCTGTGGAGGGAGAAGGCGTTCCCTGTCCAACCTCACAGCTAGCCTTAGAATGCATATAGGAAGATGAAACAAATGACTACATGTACTTGTTCCCTTGGGGAACAGAACACAAAAAAGTATCGAAAGCGGTTAAAAAAAAAAAGCACACCAGGGTTCCACCAGAGGTTGCTAGGAGTTCCTTTCTCCCACTGACACCATTAATCTTTTTAGCTATCTGTAAGGGAGTCCTTTTTCCTCAATGACCACACGTGTTCTTCCCACTGGCCATCACACTAATGCATCATGAGTTGTAGTTATAGTCATTATGAATAGGAGTTCCCTGAGACTAAGTTATTTCAAGGGTTCCTCCGTGTTGAGAAAGGCTGGAGTACACCAAAGCCAGGGCCTGCTCATAAAGCACTGTGTACTGAGATACACATTTCTGTTTTCCCATGATGGGGTTCTGACCAGTATTTTTTACTCTGTGTCAGTCAATTTACACACATAATATTTAGGATATCCAGCTAGGCTCATTGAGAATCCGAGCTCGCTGAGCAATGCTACAAGGAATTATACGAGGGCTGTACTGAATGTAATGCAAAAAGTGGGCATCATTTTTTTTTTTATTATTTAATTTACAAAGGTCATCAAATTTCACATGTTGGTGGAGTAACCCTTCCTCTATAGCAGTGGTCTCCAAACTGTGGCCCAGGGGCCAGATGCAGCCCTTTGCTTTCCTTTTGGCGGCCCTTGAGGCACTTTTATTGCCACTGATACAAGGCACTATTCCTCCTACTGAAACCAACAATGGGGTACTATTCCTCCTACTGACACCAACAATGGGGCACTATTCCTCTTACTGACACAAACAATGGGGCACTATTCCTCCCACTGACACCAACAATGGGGCACTATTCCTCCAACGGACACCGACAATGGGGCACTATTCCTCCGACTGACACCAACAATGGGGCACTATTCCTCCAACGGTCCCCGACAATGGGGTACTATTCCTCCAACGGACACCGACAATGGGGCACTATTCCTCCAATGGTCCCCGACAATGGGGTACTATTCCTCCGACTGACACCAACAATGGGGCACTATTCCTCCTACTGACACCGACAATGGGGCACTATTCCTCCAATGGTCCCTGACAATGGGGTACTATTCCTCCAACGGACACCGACAATGGGGCACTATTCCTCCAATGGTCCCCGACAATGGGGTACTATTCCTTCAACGGACACCAACAATGGGGCACTATTCCTCCTACTGACACCGACAATGGGGCACTATTCCTCCAATGGTCCCTGACAATGGGGGTACTATTCCTCCAACGGACACCAACAATGGGGCACTATTCCTCCAGCGGACACCAACAATGGTGCACTATTCCTCCTACAGACATCAACAATGGGGCACTATTCCTCCTACGGATACCAACAATGGGGCTCGGTTCACATATATACAAATTCAATCGTTTTGAATAGCATTCAATTTGCATGACATGCAAAACAACAATTCATTTTCATTGAACCTGTTCACATATATGCGATGCATCAGCGATGCAAATTTAAAGAGAGTCCTGTGTGTTTTCTGAGCACTGCGGTGCGGTTCAAGTGTAAATCCCAGGATCATTGAGTTCTATGTTTTACGTGTTCAGTTGGGTTTAGGATTTCAGCACTGATTGCTCTCCTACTACAGGAGTTGATGCCCTTTATCTACTATTTATGGGTCAGCACTAAAATTGCAGCTGTGACAAAAATCTGCTTCTAAGTTTTTTGCAAATTTGCATTAACGCATCAAAAGCGCACCTGAATCACTGAACAAATGCTTTTTCTTTTACGTCCTCCGACAGTCGCCGCCTCTTCATATTCGTCACTAATGGGGTTATTGACCTTTGCTCCGTAGGAGTAGCTAGGCAACAGAATATATTAATATCAAAGCTTTTAGCATATCCCACCCCCAGGGGGTGGTCCCCTCAGTCCATACCTCCCTGCTTCCTGCATTTCCAACTCAGTTTCTAATGCCTAGCTCAGGAGTAGGTTGGGCTGTTCCTGTGCTGGGGCTCTTAGTCTCAGCTTCTTTTCTCTTTTTGATTTTCTTTGAAGTTTTTTTCTCTTTCTTTTACTTAGCTGTTTATTTTCAGCGTTAGTTAGTTTCTTCTGATGAAGATGATTGTGCGGAGCTGGGTCTCAGTCTGGCCACCCTGGATCTCAGGGCCAGGGGCTTCCCAGCCTGCCATCGAGCGTTCAGCTTAGGTTTTGCCCTGGCACATTGAACGACCCATCCCTGTTCGCTGCAGGGATGCTATCGGTGAGGTGGCTACCTCACTGGACGCCATTGCGGTTTCGCACCGCAGTTCCTCTGCGTCATGCTTGCGACACTCCCTGTCCTCAGTGCAGCAGTTTGGTCGCTGGAGCAGGCTCCCCACGCCATCCGGACTGGTAAGTGTAACTCTATGTGGGGACCTGTCTATTTGGGTGTCAGTCTGGGACTGTGTGACCTTGCATGTCTGTGTGGCTGCTGTGCTCCCTGTCAGTTCCTGTGTGGACTTGCTGCCTGTGTGTGGGCTGTGAAGGGGGGGGCTCTCCCGCTTTGCTGGGTGTCATAGTGAAGCAGTCAGATTTTAGGCATGCTGTGCAGCGATCCGCCATTTTTTTTGAGGCAAAATCATGGTGGCAGGTCCTGTGAGGTAATGCACGGCGTTTTTGGCGCCAAACGCCGCCATTTTGAGCGGCGATCGATCAGGCCACATGTCGGCGCCATGTTCTATTTGCCCAAGGTTTCCTCAGCCGAGCGGCCATTTTTGTGTAGCCTTGCATAGGCTTCATAGGGGCGGTCAGTCTTGCATCACTTCCTTTTGCTCTGGGACAGCGATCGGTGCAGCAGCCTGTGTGATCTCTCCAGGTTTTTATATTTCCTTTTTTCCTGTATTCCTTGCCCAGTTTCTTGTCCCTGTGGGGGTCGGTGTAGTCAGTGGGTGCGGTGGGCTACGCTCGTCGCGATCTTAAAGGGGCAGTACCCCTTTATTACTTATTTTGCTGGGGCATGGATTCTCAGGATTGCAAGTTTCCTCCCACCTTGGTGGGGGGCCAAGGGGCTGCTGCTTCCCCCGAGGGGGCTGATCTGGCCACTATTGTGGCAAACTTAGCTGCTCAAGTGCAGATGCTGGTGGCTGATCGATCCACAAAATGGCCCAGGGTGTCTATTTCCTCTGATTCAGAGGGCAATGGGGCTGCTATGGCTGGAGTGCCCTTCTCAGGGTCTCACTCATCCCTAGACCTTGTGGGGTCTGACAGGGAGGCTGAGGTGGAAGGGGTTGATAATTCTCCCCCTTGCTCGTCTGAAGAGCTTGCACTCATGGATGAGTTGGTTGCTTCTATCAAACAAACGCTGCATTTGCAGGATGAACCATGTCCTCCTGCTTTGATGTCTTCTTATGGGACGCAAAGGAAACGCAAAACATTGCAGGTTTTTCCTTGCTCTACGGAATTTCAGCGCGCGGTTGATGAGCAATGGCGCAATTTAAAGAAGCCTTTTGCTGTGCCGAGTAGGTTCAAGCTGCGTTATCCCTTTACACCAGCTACTGATGAGCGTTGGTGTGTGCCGCCTCAGGTGGATCACGCGGTGGCGATTTTAAATAAATCAACTGCGATCCCTGCTGAGGATACCCCGTTGTTCCGGGACCCGACGGACAGGAGGTTGGAATCTCTGGCCCGTCATGCTTATACGGTTGCTGGCTCTATGCTGAAGCCTATTTTTGTTTCCATTAAGGCAGCCCAGGCTATTGCGGATTGGATGCAGGTGCTCAGGCGCACTCTGGTGGCTGACTCTGTCCCGCCA
This sequence comes from Pelophylax lessonae, assembly GCF_965119305.1. Taxonomy (NCBI): domain Eukaryota; kingdom Metazoa; phylum Chordata; class Amphibia; order Anura; family Ranidae; genus Pelophylax; species Pelophylax lessonae. The sequence continues at coordinate 654,230,185 of NC_138770.1, forward strand.
ACAACTTTGGCTATGGTGGATCAGATTCATCAGGGTGTCATGTATTTGTGTGATGCGGACTTGGATTTAGTCCCTTTGGCTGCACGTCTTTCTAGTGTGGCGGTCTTGAACCGTCGCCTGATATGGCTGAAATGTTGGTCTGTTGACCAATCTTCCCGCAAGACTTTAGCTAATTTGCCCTACGCGGGATCTCGCCTTTTTGGCGAATCTTTGGATACTCTGATAAAGGGTATTTCTGGGGGTAAGAGCACTCTCTTGCCCCAATCTCACAAGAATGCCTCGTTTAGGCCCTCTCAGGGGTCCTTTCATGCCTTTTGGTCGCACTATAAGGGCAAGCCCTTCAAAGGCCAAGGCTCCCAGAAGAAGCCGTGGACGGGTAAGCAGAAGTCCGGCCAGTCCGGATCCGCTGCCCATAACAATGCGGCCTGAAGGGGCGCCCTCACCCGTTTCTGGGTTGGGGGGACGTTTGCTCGGTTTTCTTCAACCCTGGCTGGACCGCGTTCGGGACAGGTGGGTTCAGGAAATCGTTCGATCTGGATACAAGATCGAGTTTCTCTCTCGGCCGGCGGGCAGATTTTTCCCCTCAAACCTTCAGCTGACTCCAGAGCGCTTGCAGAATCTGCACCTGGCGGTGCGGGGCCCAGGGAGTGGTGGTTCCGGTGCCTCATTGGGACAGATTTCGGGGGTTCTATTCCAATCTGTTCACTGTGCCCAGAAAGGAGGGCAAGGTACGTCCGATTCTGGACTTGAAAGCTCTGAACCGCTTTGTGCGGGTTCGCAAGTTCCGCATGGAATCTCTGCGATCAGTGGTGGCTGCCCTGGTTCCGGGGGAATTCATGGCCTCCATCGACTTGAAGGATGCATACCTTCACATCCCCATTTTCGAGGGTCACCAAAGGTACCTTCGATTTGCCATTGCGGAGGATCATTATCAATTCGTGGCGTTGCCCTTTGGTCTCGCTTCGGCTCCGCGGGTTTTCACCAAGGTGCTGGCGCCGGTTCTGGCCTTATTGAGGGCCCAGGGCATTTCTGTCCTGGGGTATCTGGACGATATCCTGATTCGGTCCGCGACCAGTCAGGGCCTGGTGAACGACCTGTCCATCACAATGCAGACTCTGCAGGAATTCGGCTGGACGATAAATTTTCCAAAATCAACGTTGTGTCTGTCGGTTCGTCTTCCCTACCTGGGGATGATTCTGGACTCTGTTCAAGCGAAGATCTTCCTGCCGGAAGACAAGCTTCGGACACTTCGAAGTCAGGTCCCTCAGGGACAATCAGTGCTCGTCCCTCCGGACGTGTATGAGGTGTCTGGGATTGATGGTTTCGGCCTTCGAGGCGATTCCCTTCGCCCAGTTTCACACACGGGAGCTTCAGGCGGAGGTCCTGGCCAAGTGGGACGGGCGTCCGCAATCTCTGGATCTGCGGCTGTCGTTGAGCCATCTCACCCGAAGGGGTCTTTTGTGGTGGCTCCAGTCCCCGGCGGTGTTGGGGGGCAAGTCCTTTCGTCCTTTGTCGTGGACGGTGATCACCACGGATGCCAGCCTGTCGGGCTGGGGTGGTGTTCTGGACGTTCTGTCCGCCCAGGTAACTTGGTCGGAGGAGGAATCCTCCCTTCCGATCAACATTCTGGAATTGCGAGCGATAAATCTTTGTCTTCTGCGTTGGACGGACAGGCTTCAGGGCCGTCCAGTTCGGGTACAGACGGACAATGCCACAGCGGTGGCCTACATCAACCACCAAGGGGGCACCAGGACTGCCCGAGCGGCTCGGGAAGTAGCCGACATTTTGTCTTGGGCCGAGACGCACGTTCCGGCGATATCTGCAGTTCACATTCCGGGGGTGGAGAACTGGCAAGCGGATTATCTGAGCCGCCAGACCCTGGACCAGGGAGAATGGTCCCTTCACCCGGATGTCTTCCAGATGTTGTGCGCGAAGTGGGGGTCCCCCGATGTGGACCTGTTCGCGTCTCGTCTAAACAACAAGGTGGACAGATTCGTGGCAAGGACGCGCGATCCTCGGGCAGACGCCTCAGATGCGTTAGTGGCGCCCTGGCATCAGTATCTCCTGATGTATGCCTTTCCACCGATTCAGCTGCTGTCCAGGCTCCTTCGCAGGTTGGCCTCGGAACCGCACACGGTGATTCTGGTGGCACCGGACTGGCCTCGCCGGTCTTGGTACGCAGATCTCGTGAATCTGGCGGTCGACGCTCCGTGGCGTCTGCCACTTCGAGAAGATCTCCTGTCTCAAGGACTGATATTCCATCCTGCTTTACAGTCACTGGCTTTAACGGCCTGGCTGTTGAAAGCCAGGTCCTGAAGGATAGGGGTCTTTCCCCTGAGGTCATTCCCACTTTGATCAAGGCTAGGAAGGCCTCTTCGGGGAAGATTTACTACCGTACTTGGAAGGCTTACTTTGCCTGGTGTGAGTCCAGGGGGTATTCCCCTCGCTCGTACTTGGTGTCGAGAGTGTTGGCTTTCCTTCAAACGGGCGTGGACCAGCGTTTGGCGTTGGCCACGATTAAGGGTCAGATTTCTGCGCTGGCCGTTCTCTTTCAACACCCTGGGGCGTCTAACTCTTTGGTTAGCACCTTTGTTCAAGGGGTGCGACATTTGGTACCTCCTAGGAGGGAGCCTTTGCCTCCATTGGATTTGAACCTTGTTCTGTCCGTGTTGCAACATGCTCCTTTTGAAAATATCAGGGAGATCTCGTTGTCTCTGTTGTCGAAGAAGGTTGCCTTCTTGGTGGCGATCACTTCGGCTCGCAGGGTGTCGGAGCTGGCGGTCTTGTCCTGCAAATCTCCGTATTTGGTGATTCACTTGGATAAGGTGGTCTTGCGACCTAACCCGTCTTTTCTTCCGAAGAGGATCTCGGAATTTCCCCTCAATGAGGATATTGTTCTGCCTTCGCTTTGCGCGAAGCTTAAGCATCCGAAGGAGGTGGCTTTGCATTCCTTGGATGTTGTTAGGGCGATCAGGGTTTACCTATCATGTCTATCTCTTTGTCCTTCCTGAGGGACCTCGGAAGGGCATGGCGGCGTCGGTTTCGACCATCGCCAAATGGATCAGACAGACCATTGTGCAAGCCTATGCTTTGAAGGGGAAGGTTCCTCCTTTTCCTGTGAAGGCGCACTCTACCAGGTCTCTGAGTACGTCTTGGGCCTATCGTCATCAGGCTTCTGTGGCCCAGGTGTGTAAGGCGGCGACTTGGTCGTCCGTTCACACCTTCTCGAAATTTTACAAAGTGGATGTTCAGGCATCGGCAGATGCTTCCTTTGGCCGTAAAGTTCTTAGTGCGGCGGTGCCTTAGGGTCCCTTGTTTGGGCCTTTGGCTGTTGGGGTGTTTTTCCCCTAGGTTACTTGTTCTTTCCTGGGTTGTTGCTCCTGTTGAGCACGTTTTCCTGTTGCCCAGTTGGTTCTCTTACTTTGGTAAGGTTCCTTTCTCTGATGTGGGTACTGCGTTGCTTTAGGCGCGGCTGCTTTTTTCCCACCCCTCATGTCTACACTGCTATGGGACGTCCCCATTAGTGACGAATATGAAGAGGCGGCGACTGTCGGAGGACGTAAGAGAAAACGGAATTTTTGTAAAATCTTACCTGTAAAATTCCTTTCTCTGAGTCCTCCGACAGTCGCCGCCCCCGCCCCTCTTTTGGGGTTTGTTTATATACTCTACTGCTATGCTACTGAAACTGAGTTGGAAATGCAGGAAGCAGGGAGGTATGGACTGAGGGGACCACCCCCTGGGGGTGGGATATGCTAAAAGCTTTGATATTAATATATTCTGTTGCCTAGCTACTCCTACGGAGCAAAGGTCAATAACCCCATTAGTGACGAATATGAAGAGGCGGCGACTGTCGGAGGACTCAGAGAAAGGAATTTTACAGGTAAGATTTTACAAAAATTACGTTTTTTTTTTTAATCGCAGTGAAGACAGACATACGATTTGCCCGATATGTTTGAACTTATGCCTCGTACACACGCATCGATAGTTGGCCGTGAATTTTCGGCCAACGTCCGATCGGCCGATTGTCGGCTTGTTAGTATGATGCTTTCGACAACCGACTGCGACTTTTCAGCCGAATAAAATCTGGTGTGCATGCTATAAAATTTTTGTTGGCCGTCAACACAACGGCCGATTTTTCGTCAGTCAATACAGATTTCGGCAGAAAAAATCTGATGAGCAAGACTGGGCATGCTCACAGAAGAAAAAACACACGGAAAGTAAACTAGCACATGAGATCACTTCTGAAGTAGATTTTTGTTGGCCTAGAAAATTTGTGTGCAGTCTAGAGCACATTTCAACCAACAAAATAACACTGGACAAAAGTCGGCCGATAATCGTTGCGTGTGTACAAGGCATCAGTGTCAGTGGAAACAATATTGCCCCATCGTTGATGTCAGTGGAAGGAACAATACTCCATAGTTTGTGTCAGTGGGCTGAATAGTGCCCCACTGTTGTCAGTGGAAGGAATGGTCCTCCTCTCAGTGGGAGGAATAGGGCCCTAAGGGCCGGATAAAGGCAAGAAAAGGGCCATTTTCTCCAGAGGGGCCACAGTTTGGAGATCACTGCTATAGATAAAGTTACTTTACCAATTTTGTGAAATTTGAACAACCTATGTAAGTTGACAAAAAAAAAAAAAAAAGTTATATAATTTTATATATATATATATATATATATATATATATACCCACTTTTGTATTACTTTCAGTACAGCCGTCATATAAAATAGTATCACTGGCATCTTTTTCAGCAATAACAGGCAACAAACATTTTTCTTGAAACCCAAGATATAATAACTTCCACTCTAGACACCTATGGCTCAGTTCTCACTAGGTGCATAGTTATGGGTTCCATTACCATTAGAGGATTCTTCTTTTTTTTTTTTTTTTTTTTTTTTTTTTTTTTTTCAGGCTCTGTTCACACCAGTACTTTTGTTTTTTTTAAAGCGCATTGGGTAAAAATACCTCTTAATGGGTTTGTGAAAACACATATGCATTAACACACCATAGCACATTCATTTTTCAGCAGTCCTTTGTGAATGAGCCCCCGGCAGCTGCTCTTTACATTGCTTGGTGCACTTTTTCTGCCACAGTACTGCATTGCACAGGTATGCAGCACTGCATTTTTTTTTTCCATTCTCAGTCCAACAATCATTCTACTACAGTAGTGCTGTGTCTTTCTATTTCCCCTTACTGTAGTGGGTGAAGGGAAACAAACTGTTGTGATGCAGTGGGGTTTAGACAGGACTGCGTTGTCAAGTGATTGTTCTAAAATGACACCAGGTAGCAGCTGGGTATGGCTTCTGGTCTCTTCACCATGACCATAACTGTTAGCGCCGGTTCACACCGGTGTGGCACTACTTCAGCGTGATTTCAAAGCCGCGTATCCGTGCGATTTAACCTCCCTGGCGGTATTCCCGAGTGTGGCTCGGGGTGGGATTTGACTGCCATAAGCGATAACCCCGAGCCACACTCGGGGTACCGCCAGGGAGCATCGCTGGATCCTGGTAAAGGGGTTATTTACCTTGTCACCGGGATCCAGCGATGTGTTCCTTCGGCATACGGCGGCCGGATCTTCCGCCCGATGCTTGTGAGCCCCGGTTTCCGTCTCCTGCGATGTGACGCTCGCAGGGGGGTGGAACCGGCGGGAAGTTTGAAAAGTAAAAAACACCAAACACACTGATTTCATTACAAAATAAAATATTAGTTTGCCCCCCAGTGCCTTTTCCTGCAGTTTACTGTACATATATATATATATAATGTGTTAGGCTGTTTTGAATGCTGTCATTTTTTTTAATCTGGCGCCAGTACCCGGAAGTGATGTCATGAGATCACTTAATTGCTTATATCTTTGATTTGTACATATGGGAGTGGCATATTCAATAACATTTGTAAACGGAATGATTCTATGTGACATCATTTTACCCTTACATGAGCAATATTTGGAATATCGGCCAATACAGATATATCGGCCCTACCGATAATCGATCGATTCCTAATTAAAAGCTCCTATTACACATAAAATGTTTAAAAATCAAAGTGCATTGCATGTGGAATTGAAATAGATCTTACACTGTCCTTACTAAAAATGTTTTTTTTTTTTATTCAAATAAAGAGGTTTTACTTACCTGCTCTGTGCAAGGATATTGCACAAAGTGGTCCCTTACTTTCTCTTTGACTGCCTCCCACCAGTACTGTCCGATCCTCCTTCCTCTGGGTGCCTCCTTAGCAAGATGGGTGCACCCGTGCATGCGCTCCCACGCTGGGCTATGTGCATCCATAGGTGCACACAGCACTGGTAAGCCATGCCCACACTCCTGCCTCACATTGATTGACAGCAGTGAGAGCCTGTGGTTCCTGTTGCTCTCAGTGTCTCCTGTGAGACCAGGAAGTGAGAACAGCGGTGCAGCAGCGGAGACAGCACTGGATTGGTGAGATGAATCTGGTAAGTGTTTAGGAATGGGCATGGGTAGGATGGATAGTTGGGTGTTTTTTTACTTTAATGCAGAGAATGACTTAAGAAAAAAAATTGACTTTAGAACCACTTAACTTTTTATATGAAGTAAATTTTCATCTACCCAGATCAGTGCATAGAAAAAAATATTCTACTGTGCAATTTTACCTTTCAAACATATGAGAACTAAGGAACAAAAAAGGCTTATTGATGCACAGGAACCAAAAAAAGTATAAAAAAAAAACCCATTATGAAAAGAAATCAGTATTTCATTAACAAATGTTCAACAAAAATGATAAATGATACTAGAAAAAATATCGAATTTTTCTGCATATTTTTCAAGCATCAAAAAAGCTTTTTGATAAAAACTTATTTTAATGAATTAAAATTTCTCATGATGGTAAAGAAAAAAAATATGTATTACTGTGTGTCAATAAGCCTCTGTTTTCTTGTTTCCATGTTCACTGTACTTCCTCGTCTTCCATGGGTTTAAAATTAAAGTAAATTGCTTGTTTGAAACCTTGCTATTTAGTAAACCTAAAGCCCCGTACACACGATCAGATTATCGAACGATCTGTCGTCCATTTTTTGTGGCATGCTAGTCTGATGTGGAAAATGAAGAGGTTATTTTCATACGAATTTTCCCGTACGACAGAATTCTACTTCAGAAGTGATGTCATGTGTTGGATTGTTTTGTATGTGTTCTTTCGTCTCTGACCATGCTCTTAAGATTTTTTTTCCGTCGAAATCGGTACTAATGAGACGAAAATCAGACGTTTTATTACGGACGACAAAAATTTTATAGCCTGCACATCAGGATTTTGTCAGCCGAAAAGTCGGAGTTGGCTGTCGAAAGCACCATACTTAGGCTCCATGTACATGGGACGTTGTTAAAAGTCCCTTTGAATGCTGGAATTTTTAGGACGTTTGAAACGTCCGTTCGGTCGCGTTTGTACCCACGTTTAGCGGGCGTTTGCGTTTAGAACCGTTCCTAGAGGTCAAAAAAATTATTCCCCTTTAAAATGGAAAAACGCGAACGCTAAACGCGGGTCATCGCGTTCAGACGCGTTTGTGCGTTTGAAACGCCGGGAAACACACGTTCGAACGCAAATAATTGCGTTCTAAAAAAAGTCCCTGAACGCAACTGTCTGCAAATGACTGTAAACGACCTGGTGTACATGGACAGATAAGATAAAATGTAGATGAGTTCAGGGGCTTCTGAAAAAAACGCCCAACTAGTCCTAAACGGCCATTTCCAGCGTCCCGTGTACATGGACCCTAACAATCCGAAAATTGGCAGATCGGTCGTCGGACGAATTTTCCCTTCAGATTTTCTTATCGTGTGTACGGGCCGTAAGGGGTTCTTCCACTTTTTTCGAATTGTCCTACTGACTGTGGCTGAGTAGACAAGACATAATTTCCTAAGGTTAAACGGACAACAGAACTACCATCGCCAATGATGGGAGTAAAGTTAAAACGAGCCCTAATATTACTGTAGGGAGTTTTCTAACAGTCTTTCTCAATTCTAAGTAAAGTTTTTAGAAATGGGTTGCTATATTTTAAGTATTAGTTGATTATGGTGATCTCAGTAAGTCTCTGGCTTATATGTCTTGAGGATGCCACAAGTAACTCCCTGCCATAAATCCAAACTCTGTTCCTGTCCTATGTGGGAGCTTTTGGTCACCCACCCCTTTTACGTGTTCTAGCAGCTCCTGATGTGCTTTTCTTTATTATAAAAGAAAGAAAAAATCCAATAGAGAATGTGAGACACCTCATAATGACCACAGCTGTGCAGACCCAGGAACTTAAAGAGGTTGTAAACCCATACAACTTTTTTTTTTTTTTTTTTGCAACCTGTAAGAGAAACACAAAATGAGCTAGTATGCATCGCATACTAGCTCATTATGAAATACTTACCTTAGAACGAGCCCCCGCCGTGTCGCCTGCTTACCTGTATGACGGGCGACATGTCCAGTCCATCTGATTGGCCGGAGCCGCAATGACGTCACTCCCGCGCACGCGCTCAGGAGCCGACAGTTACGGCACGGGGCTCTGAAGAAACGGCACCATCGGCCGTTCCTTCAGAGCGCATGCGCCAGTGACGTCACTGGCTGCATGTAAGGTAAATATCTCCTAAACGGTACATGTTTAGGAGATATTTACAGTACCTATAGGTAAGCCTTATTATAGGTTTACCTATAGGTAAAAGTGTCAGAGGAGGGTTTACTTCCTCTTTAAAAGAGAAGTATGAGGTTTTAAAAAAATAAAAATAAACATTTATATTCACATTGGTGGATGCAGCATTGATTTGATGCTGTATCTATCCCCTGCTGCTTCTAAGACTAAGAACTGAGTGATCAAAGACCGCTGATCGGTCAGGTCTCTGCCTTCAGTGAGTAGAGAGTTGGTCATGGGTGCTCTGCCCCTAAAGTGCTTGCTGGAGTGCTGGGCTGTGGAAGTGTTGAGAGCAGCTGGCTCCGTCTCCCAGCGGCTCACTGAGAGGCTAAGCCAGATGCCGGTCCAGGCATCTGGTTGGATACCAACTGTAAAGTTACAATCAATCCAGAGTCTGGGCTAAGTGGCTTTAGCCCACTGTCAGCTGAAAACGGGTCATAGGAGTGGAAAACGAGCTTTGGCTATACTTCTCCTTTAATATGGAGCTTTAGTCCTAAAATTAATTCTGATAGATTACTTCATTCTGGCTCCTTTTGCAGATATAGCTATGTAAAATATTAAAAATAAGTGCCTATACTGTTTAAAATCCAATAATGCGCTATCTCACCCTGCTCTGCACATGCTCTGTTGCTTTCTATTCTGAGCACTGTACCTAAAACCAGAGCACCTAGAGGATGATCAGCTGACTGCTTTAAGATTTACTGTTTCTGAAGGGGGAGAAAGCAACAGGAATGACACAAATTGTGTGGAGGGAACACAGATTAGGGAGGGAGAGTAGAATAGCATGAGAGGTGACAGGACAAACTCTGCTGCCAGGGATACACAAAAGTATCTTCTCTCCCTGCTTTTCTGTCATTTCTCCCTCATCTCAGCCTGTGAACTTCAGCACTAAGCTCCTGTCAGCCTTCTTCTCTAGATGAGCCGAAACATACAATCAAGGCTGGAAATGTACATATTTTAATTAGAGAAAGTGATGTGGTTTTTGAGACATAGGACAGAAGGTGTTTCTGAAGGGAAGTGATGGCACTGGGCTTCAACAAAATGCAAGTGGAAACACGAGCAATGCTGGAGGCAATTTACAACACACACTAATTTTGGTAGCATAATGTGAAACATATTTGTCCCTAGAATGCATTAAGGGACCTTTATACTCACCACATGGCAAATGACCCATTTGAATGTGCGGGTTAGTGTCCATTGTGTCCCGGCAATGAGGACAGTGCAAAGCAATATTTATCTCCTTTCTCCTCCCTCCCTACAAAAAATGGATAATTATAAATAGAAATGATTATAAATAAAGATAATTCATAGGTGTACTGACCCTTCATGTAATTTTTAAGTGGAATAAACCTAACTAGTCTTAAAACGGTCCCCTTCCCCCTCCTAACACCAATGCTGACTAACCTGTGTATGAAAGCTGTATATACCTGCCTATTTTCAGCCCACTCCGGCCATGTGATTTGGTTCTCAGTGTCTGCCAGCGGCGGCTGTAGGGGAGAGGGAGGAGTGCAGACAACAGATGGGTCATAGAAGCCTACGGTGATACCATTGTTCCTGGCTTTACCAGCCATTGTGGGTGCTCTCTCCTCTCCCCCGTAGCTGGTGCTAGCTGACACAGGGGATCATCAGACTGCCTAAAAATTGGTAAGTATATACATTTCTCTTTCATTCATTGACAAACACAGCTCCTAATATTCTTAACCATTGGGTTATACTGCCCCCTACAGGAGTAGGACACTAGGCTGAAAAAAGTCTGGCTATGCCTATAGGCAGTCCCAGGGGGTATACTCCCTCTCTCTGCTATAGGTACTCAGTTTTTTTTCTGCCTGGAGTAAGGAGCTAGTTCCTTGCCATTCCTTGGGATCTCTGGTCCTGGCTAAAATTTTTCTTTTAGATAGATTTTTTTCTCCTGGTTTTTACTGTGAGATCTACATTCAACTGACGGACTGGGTGATGGGCTGGATAATCTAGATCCAGCAATCACCCCAGTCTGGCCAGCAGGCACGTGCAGTCCTCAGTTCCCCGCTAGGTCGGCCGTGACATAGCCCCACTGGATGAGTGCTGGTGTGTGAGTTAAATGCCTTGCAAGGTCCCATACGACTGGGTCTCAGCCCAAGTCGCAGCGTTCCTCCTGGCCGACAGCCCCCCATTTAAATGGTGAGGGGTTCTGTCTGGAGCGGTGCCCATCTCGTTCCTGGTATGGTGAGTAGCTGTCCCCCCTCTCCCCCTGGAGGGTTTTGGGGTGGACACGGGCCCCTCCATGGGACAATCGGACCCCCCGGGTTCCCCTCCTTCCTGTTAGGCACCCCCCTTAACTGTTCCCCCATCATACCCCCCTCCAGGACTGGACGATTGGCTGTGCGTGGGTGGGTTGTACCTGGTGGGGCTCCTGCCAGGGCCCCCCATCCTGCCTGTGCCTGTCCTGAGGCCTAAGGATGCATCCTGGGAGCCTCGTGGGGCCACCATTTTCTTGTAGCCTTTGTGCTGCAATGCACGGCGGCCATGTTTGTGTAATCCGGCAGCCATTTTGCATTGGCTTGCCGTAGAAAGAAACAACGGGCATGATAGTGGAGCCCTATAGGCGGCGATTTTGGTGGTGGGAGCCCCTGGTGCTGACTTCTGGATCCTTTCCTTTCCTGATCTCCTTACGTGTAGTGCAGATTCTCTTGGTGGCTGCAATGCCTGGTTTCTGCGAGGTGGTGAGTCTGGTGGGGTCCTCTCCCTCTCCGCTAAGCATTGATTGGTGCTCTGTGATTGGCAATCAGGTGTGCTGTCAGAGCGGTGGGGGTGGTCCCTTAGTAGTGTTTTACACTTATTTGTGGGGTCCCCCTGTTGACTCATGGAGTCGTTTAAAGCACATCTCCCCACCTGTTCCCCTCTCTGAGGCCGCAGGGCCCTTCGGGTCCCAACCAATAATCGACGCACTGACAACGGTCCTGGAGTCCTTTGTGTCCTGGGTGGAGTTGGCTTTTGGGCGACGGGCTGGCAAAAAAGCGCCCCCCCCCCCCCCCCCGCCTTCCCCTGCCTCATCTGTCCCCTCGGATCCTGAATCTGATTCGGCGGATGTGGGTCACCCTGCATGGGTCTACAACCACGCACCTTGAATCCTCAGATAGTTTGGAGGATTCCTCCACTTTTGCAACCGCGCATGAAAAGGCTCAGGGGGATGCTCTTATTGTATCTGTGCGTGAGACCTTAAAGATGGAGGATGCAGCTGAGACAGAGGCTCAAGTCCCCTTTGGCACTCAAAAGCCATCCAGAATGGTAAAGGTGTAACCTTTCTCCTATTTTGACTGAATTGTCGCTAAAGAGTGGAGACGACCAAAGCGTCCCCTTGGGGTCCCTAAGCGCTTTGCTAGGCGATACCCCTATAAGGAGTCCCTTCTTAAGAAGTGGACTGTTCCACCGGTGGTGGACCCTCTGGTTTCCAGATTAAACAAGGCAACCATGATTCCGGTTGAAGAGTCCCTGGCCTTTAAGGACACGGCTGACAGGAATGCTGAGGCTGTGCCCGCAATATGTACACCCTGGCTGGTTCGGCACTGAGGCTCACTCACTATTGCCCTGGTGTCACAGACTCTGACCGAATGGGCTAAGCTGTTGCGCTGTAACCTGGAGGGGGAGCAGCCCCCTCCTCCGCCTGTGCTAAGCTGGGGGACCAGCTGATCCAGGGGCTGCAGTTTATCTGTGATCCCTCTTTGGATGCAGCTCCCCTAGTGGCTCGGCTCTCTGTTTTGACAGTGGTTTTTCGGCATGTCTTAAATGCTGGTCTGTGGACCACACTTCTAAAAAGGCCTTGACTGATCTTCACGTTTAAGGAGATCACCTGTTTGGTGCTACCCTGGATGATATCATTAAAGGTCTCACAGGGGGGGAAGAGTACCCTTCTTCCACAGGGCAAGGACCCTCGTCGTAGAAGTGGGCCCTCCCTCCTTCTCGGCTCATAAGTTCTATCATCCCTCAGGGTTGACTGACAAGGGATCGAAGCCCTTCAGGGCCTCCTCTGTAGGATTCAAACGAGCTTGGTCTGACAAGTTAAGTGGGTCCACAAAGTCATACGGTCTGGCTTCAAGATCGACTTTCGTTCTTACCCCCTGGAAAGGTTCTTTCCTTCCAACGTACGACTGTTCCCGGTCCGCTTACAGGCTCTCTTTGGGACGGTGCAAGACCTTTTACTTCAAGGGGCAATTGTCCCGGTTCCGACTTCGAAATGTTTTCAGGAGTTTTACTTAAACCTGTTTACAGTTCCCAGAAAGGAAGGCAAGGTGCGTCTCATCCTGGACCTCAAGGTGCTGAACTGCTTGTGCAGGTGCAGAAGTTCAGAATGGAGTCTGTTCGCATGGTGGTGGCTTCCCTGCATCAGGGGGATTTTCTTGCCTCCATCAACAGCAAGGACGCTTACCTTCATATTCCAATATGTGCTACTCACCAGCGCTTCCTCCGCTTTGTCGCGGGAGAGGAGCATTATCAGTTTGTGGCGTTACCCTTTGGTCTCGCCTCCGCTCCTTGGGTCTTCACAAAAGTGTTGGCCGCCGTTTTTAGTGTAGGGGATCACGGTCTTGGGCTACTTGAATGACCTTCTTCAGGGAGCAGAGTCTACTGGGCTGGTGGAAAACCTGAAGATCTCAATACGGACCCTGGGGAAGTTCAGCTCGATTCTGAATCTTAAGAAGTCTGCCTTGATTCCTTCCACGAAACTAAACTATCTGGGTCTGACTCTGGACTCGACCTTAGCCAGAGTACTCGTTCCTCTGGACAAACCTGAGAAACTGCAGCCTGCAATTCGCCTCCTGCAGTCCAGTCATTCCTCCGAACTTGCATGCGAATGCTGGGCCTGATGGTGTCTACCTTTTGAGGTGGTCCCATTTTCATGGTTCCATACAAGGTCCCTGCAAGGGAGATTATGATTAAATCGGACAAGACTCCGCAGTCCTGGAGCTCTGAGCGATCAGACTGTGCCTGGAACATTGGACGGACCATCTCCGAGGATATCCAGTGCGCATTCAATCAGACAATGCCACAGCTGTGGCTTATGTCAATCATCAAGGGGGCATAAGAAGTGTCCTGGCGGCTCTGGAGGTAGCCGGCATTCTCAGGTGGGCAGAACATTCGTTCCAGCCCTTCCAGCCCTTTCAGCCGCACACATTCCCAGAGTGCAAAACTGGCAGGCGGATTACCTCAGTCGGCAGGCGATGAACCAGGGGGAATGGTCTCTTCATCCAGAGGTGTTTTCATAAGTTGTGTCTCCAGTCGGGCACCACCGAGGTGGATCTGTTGGCGTCTCAGGTCAACAGAAAGGTGCAAAGGTTTGCGGCTTGGTCATGGGATCCTCTGGCGGATGCCACAGATGGGCTGGTGGACCTGTGGGGTCAGTATCCTCTAATTTTACGCCTTCCCTCCTCTCAAGCTTTTGCCAAGACTTCTATGCATGATCAAGGCAGAAGGGATTCCGGTCATCTTAGTGGCACCGACTGGCCTCGCCGGGCTTGGTACGCTGATCTGGTGCAGCTGGTCACTGACATTCCTTGGAAGCTTCCTCTCAGGGAGGATCTGCTGTCCCAAGGGCCAATTTTCCACCCTGCTTTACATTCGCTGGCTTTGACGGCTTGACTGTTGAAAGCCAGGTACTGAAGGATAGGGGTTGGTCTTAATTGGTGATTCCAATGCTATTAAAAGCTAGGAAATCTACTTTTAGAAAGATCTACCATCGTACGTGGAAGACGTACATTGCGTGGTTTCAGTCCCTTGGGGTTCATTCACACGCTTTCTCGTGGCTCGGGTCTTGACCTTCCTTCACTGGGGGTTGAACAGAAATTGGCCTTGAGTACCATCAAAGGCCAAGTGTCGGCTTTGACGGTCTTCTTTCTATGACCCTTGGCCACACACTCCCTGTTGCGTACCTTTCTTCGGGGTGTTCGCCATTTGGTTCTTCCAGTGCGGTCTCCGTTGTCGCCTTGGGACCTCAATTTGGTGCTTTTGGTCCTCCAGAATTTTACCTTTTGAGATTCTTCGGGAGATTCCCTTGTTTATGCTGTCTCAGAAGGTGGGAATGAAGACATCGTGTTGACTGGCAGCGTTATCCTGTCGTTCACCTTGCTTGGTGGTTCACAAAGATAAGGTGTTTCTTCGGCCCTGTCCGTCCTTCCAAAGGTTGCCTCTGATTTCCATTTGAATGAAGACATTGTTGCCTTCCCTGTGTCCTGGGCCAAAACATCCTAAGCAAGTTATCTTGCATGTTTTTTCGGCAATTAGTGTGTACCTGGCAGCTATGGAGTCTTTTAGGAAGTCAGACCCACTATTTGTACTTACAGCTGGGTCTCGGACAGGGTTGCCTGCTTCCTCAGCGCCCATTCCCAGATGGATCAGACAGACGGTTCCTCCTTTCCCTATCAAGGCCCACTTTACTTGGGCGCTCAGTGCCTCCAGGCGTCAGTGACGCAGGTTTGCAAGGAGGCCACCTAGTAGTCGGTTCACACTTTCACAAACTTCTATAAAGTGGATGTGTTGGCATCTGCGGATGCCTCTTTTGGCCGCAAGGTTTTGCAGGCTGCTGTTTGGAGGACTGGTCTTCTTTAAGGGTGTATTGTTTTTTTTTAGGTGGACTCCAGTTGTTTTGGTTGAGCCCCTGCTGCCTGGTTGGCTACTGTTTTTAGCCTTGGGAATTTTTCACTGTTCCCACCTCTCATGTTTCTGCTTTGGGCCGTCCCCATGGTTAAAAATATCAGAAGCTGTGTCCGTCAATGAACGAAAGAGAAAATGGGATTTTTGACTTACCCTAAAATCAATTTCTCTGATGTTCATTGATGGACACAGCACCCACCCCTCTGTGGAGTTGTATTTTCTCTGACACTGCTTGTAACAAAACCGAGTACCTATAGCAGAGAGGGAGTATACCCCCTGGGACTGCCCATAGGCATAGCCAGATTTTTTTTCTGTCTAGTGTCCTGCTCCTGTAGGGGGCAGTATAAACCAATGGTTAGCAATATCATGAGCTGTGTCCGTCAATGAACATCAGAGAAATGGATTTTACGGTAAGTCAAAAATCCAATTTTTTCCTGGCAGCATATATGTGGTATGCTACCATGAATTGGCGCCAGGAAAGGAGAATTACGGTATTTGATTACATTTTCCATTTTCCTGCCACCAACATGGCAGTATACTACATTGCCACATTTATGCCGCCGTGAATTGGCTCCAGGAAAGGAAAATAATGGTAAATACTTGATACAATTTTCCATTTTCTCTCACTGTTCAGCATAGGTGTTAGGATTGGGGAGGGGACATTTTAAAGGTTAATTAGGTTTAAGCTGGAATTCCACTTGATGGTCCTTCAGAATCTCCGGTGGTGACATCTCTACACCTAAGTAATCTACACACCAGGCAAAGCTTTTTCAATGAGTTCCTTCTTCTCCCTGTTGAACATTTAGTATACTCCATAATATGGGAATTGTAACTTGGGGGAATAGAAATGGGGGTTTTAGATCTGAAGCAGAAACAAGTCTCTGCTGATATCCTAAAACATTTAAAAAGTCAAAAACTGAATATTCGTTTTGGCTGCGCTGACCCTCACATGTACATCCCGCTTTATTGAAGATGGTTATTTTTTGCTAAATTTGTTTCCGATTTCCTATATATCAGTACTAGACTGTAAGCTCTAGATTTCCACCATGGACAGTCTTGGCCCCTTTGGGTGTTAGCCTTGTTACCCTCAGAATCTTGCCTGATTCGCTGTCACTGTCTAACAAAACTTTATTTGTGTTTGTCAGTAAACTGCTTTAACTGCCACTTTCACAATCATTGTATAGGACTTGAAACATTGTTTACAAAAAAGTTTACAAATGTACGGAGAAGCACAGTCTTCATTCTATACCTCTGCTATAGGAATCCAATCACTGCAACCATCCATGTTCTACAATGTCTGTACAGGATTTTATTACAATAAAATGTATCCGATAGCGAGATCAGTGGTGCCTGATTTTCTCTTCTGAAGCATGGGTAGTATCCCCATCTTTGTTCTGGCAAAATAAGGGACAGAAGGTGGAGTAGGAATGGGGCTAATACAAGAAAGCCACGCCAAACTGTATCTAATGGCGCTTTTCCACTGCATGGAACCGAACGGTTTGGCTCGCTTTTGTGCTTTTCCACTGCATGGTACGGTGTTGGAACGGTTCGGTATGGTACGGCGGCGCTTTTCCACTACATGGAACCGAACGGTACGGCTCGCTTAAACAGTACCACCTCGGTTGTAGTTCCAAGAGGGCCGTACCGGTACCATATCCCACAACCCTTTGCATGCAGCCTTGACTGTTTGTCACTACTAGCCACTGATTGGTCAGAGAATCGTTGTTATCCCACCCACTTACTACTTTAGTGGAAAAGCAAACCGTACCAAACCATACCGAACCGTTCCAACACCGTACCATGCAGTGGAAAACCAAACAGAGCCAAGCAGGGCCGAGTGGCGCCGAGCCGGTACTTGCAGTGGAAAAGTGCCATAATGGTCCTGAGCTAGGCCTGTTCCTCACAAACTTCAACTGCTATAAGAGCAGTGTGAACCGCAAGCTTTTACAAAGCATTTGCAGAGATTTCAGCAGGCATTGTTAAAGCTTTTACAACCTCAATACTGCACCATACCTGAAAGACAGCTACAGCCCTGGTCTGTTGTTCTGGGAGGGCGTCCATGGATGTCTTCCCAGAACACCCCCTCTGTAATCGCTCTATCCTTTGGACACTGCTGAGCACAGATTTAGGTAAAGGAAGGGCCAATCACAGCTGACCACATATAAACAAACTTATCAGTTCTCAGCAGTCCCTGCCTCACGTGCTGTCACAACATGAAGAACGGAGAACTGGTAACTGGCAAGTGTGACAGGGGACATTTACACTGATATTCAGGGCACTGATCATCAGTGCAGCCCCACCAGTGCCCATTAGTGTAGCCTTATCATTGCATATCAGTGAAGAAGAAAAACTACTTATTTGCAAAATGTTATAACCGAAATTAAGAAAAAAATCATTTTTTATCAAAATTTTCGGTCTTCAGCAAAAAATAAAAAACCAAGCAGTGATTAAATACCACCAAAAGAAAGCTCTATTTGTGTGAAAAAAATAGAATTTGGGTACAGTGTTGCATGACTGCGCAATCATCATTCAAAGTGTGATAGAGCTGAAAATTGGCCTGGGCAGGAAGGGGGTGAAGGTGCCCGGTATTGAGGTGGATAAAGTACCATTCTGGTCCAGTTTGTAAATGCTGAACACAGATCCCAATAGGAGTGCTGATTGCCACTTTAACTCCTTCCCACCCATGTCATTGTAAAATGACGGACAGACAGGAACACTATTTTTCTGGGAAACCATTTTTGGTGTATATTTGGTCAGTTAAAAAAAAGTAACACAAAACGCACCTACCCATTACAATGCATTGAAAATGCACACGTTTGCACTTTTGATGCTTTTTTCGAGTCACATAACCTATGAAAAACGCCCCCTAAAAGGCAGAATCGCGCGTGTTTTTAAGGTGGCCATTATTTCTATTGGCAATACACCCACAATTCTATTTTCATCTTATAATTTTAGGCCGCCGATATATAGGTGCATCCCTACTCTCTAGCAATACACACCAAACTGAGCATGTGCATAGTGCCTTCAAGGCTCTGTTCTATCAGGAGATGGGTTGGGGACAGTGGAAGAAGGGGAGAATCAGAGAAGACAGGATCAAACAGCCTTTTTACACAATCCGGAGGATTAACCCCTTAGGATCCACAGTGAGTATAACAAGCATGCTTTACTGCATATATAGACTGGTATTACTGTTGTGGGTTTAATTAACCCTTTAACCTCCCTGGCAGTATTCTCGAACTTGGCTCGGGGTTAATATACAGTGGCAAAAGCAGAAACCCCAAGCCACACTCAGGAATACCTCACAATCACACTTACCGTCCACTATGATCCCCCGCCGGCCTCCTGCCATCCTCTCGCTGTCCTCGCTGTGTGATCCGGCCGGAGCCATCACCTGTCTTCCAGTTCCCTTCCCTACGAGCGCCGCGACGCAGGGGGGTGGAACCGGCAGGTAAATCAAAAAAATGAATAAAATAAATGACATGATACAGTGTAATCTGATAGGATTACAACTTTATATCATGCCAGTTTACCCCCAGCTTTTCACCTAGTGGCTTTTCCAGTGCCCTGCCTGTACTTTTGCGGTTCTTTGCGCCTGGCAAATTTAGAACGTCCATGGCTTCCAAAAAGCGTTCTTTTAGATCAAAAGTGCTTTTATATGATCTGGAAAACAGCGACAATGAATCGGAATTATTTGAAGAAGCAGGGGTGTACTGTGGGGTTGGCCAGAACGGCGCACACCAGGGGCGCAGGCCGAGGGGGGGGCGCAAAAACATTGGCAGTGTAGCAGTGAATTACCGCTCCTCCGCTCAGCCTGCGGCCCCGGCAGCTGGCAGCCACGCCCCCCCCGCTCCAATCCAATGCTCTCTGCGCACTGAGGCAGGCAGCGACAGTCAGTGTAGGAGCTCCATGCAATAGGCAGCTCCCCTCGTCACAGGGCTCCGCCTCCACCCACATGACATCATCATCAGTCGACTCCTCCAGGCATGAATGTACTGCAGCAACGGAAGGCCTGGCTGTCCTCTCAGTTACCTGAAGCATTCTCTCCCTGTCATCCCCCTCTCTTCCTGTCACCCCCCCTCACCCCCCCTCTCTCCCGGCCCCCCCCCCTCTCTCCCTGTCACCCCTCTCTCTCCCTGTCACCCCCCTTTCTCTCTCTGTCACCCTCCCTGTCACCCCCCCTCTCTCCCCGTCACCCCCCTCTCACCCTGTCACCCCCCTCTTTCCCTGTCACCTCCCTCTCTCTCTCTGTCATCCCTTCTCTCTCTACTCTGTCACCCCTTCTCTCTCTCTCTGTCGCCCCCTTCTCTCTCTCTCTGTCACCCCCTTCTCTCTCTCTCTGTCGCCCCCTTCTCTCTCTCTCTGTCACCCCCTCTCTCTGACAAACCCCCCTGTCTCTCTCTGTCAAACCCTCTCGCCTCCACCCACATGACATCATCATCAGTCGACTCCTCCAGGCATTAATGTACTGCAGCAATGGAAGGCCTGGCTGGCCTCTCAGGTACCAGAAGCATTCTCTCCCTGTCACCCCCCTCTTTCCCTGTCACCCCACTTCTCTCCCAGTCACCCCCCCTCTCTCCCAGTCACCCCCCCTCTCTCCCTGTCACCCCCCCCCCTCTCTCCCTGTCATCGCCTCTCTCCCTGTCACCCCTCTCTCTCCCTGTCACCCCCCACCCTCTCCCTGTCGCCCCCCCTCTCTCCCTTTCACCCCCCTCTCACCCTGTCACCTCCCTCTCTCTCTCTGTCACCCCCTTCTCTCTCTCTCTGTCACCCCCTTCTCTCTCTGTCACCCCCTCTCTCTGACAAACCCCTCTGTCTCTCTCTGTCAAACCCTCTCTCTTGGGGGGGGGGGGGGCGTCGATACAGCTCTTCGCGTGATTCATGGGAAAATTCGTCATCAGATACTGAAAGTGACGACAGCAACGATTCTGCGACTGAGCTCAGCGATGTGCGGACTTGGTGCTCTATTGACTGCGGTACGGATCAGGCAGCGCCCCCACGATTCCCATTTACTGGAGCACCTGGTATTAAAGTTGACGTTGACCATGACAACCCCTTGGCATACCTACAATTATTTTTGACCGATGAAGTTATTGAAAAAAAAGTTACCGAGACCAACCGGTACAAAGAGCAACAGTGTGCTACGCATCGGAGGTTTTCAAGATGCAGAAAGTGGGAACCAGTGACCAAAGATGACATTTAAATAAAATGTATTATTATTATATTATAATTTATGATTTCGTGTTTCAAACGTTATCATACCCGGGATGTCTACTAGACTCTTGTTTGGACAGATTTAAGTGAGTTATTCCTAAGAATTACAGGCCTAAAATATAAAACATATTTCCATGCAAAACAATGTACCGCTTAGAGATCAAAAATTCTGACATAATCAGACCGCCAGGGAGGTAAGGCAGTATGAGGCTAGATTCACACTAGCCCGCACTCTGGTTGCCAGTGTGGAAATGCTCTTGTGAGGCGCACAGGGCTGCCATTTATTCTGATGGTCAAAAAGACCATGCGGTTTTCCTGCAGCTGAGTTTTTAAAAAGATGCATGCTTTTCACGAGGCACAGCAGCCCAAATAGATGAATGTGCCGCTGTGCCCAAGCACATATGGGACGCGCGGCCCACTCTAATGTGAACCAAGCCTTAAACACAAAAATATTTCAGCTTACCAATGCTTAGATGTAATGGATGCATTTGTTTTCGTTTTTTAGAGTTCGTTCTATTTTTATCTGGTGATCCGGCCAGTAAGTCTGCCAGTGAGACTCTGACATAATCCTTTATTCTCAACATTGAAAATGTAGAATTATGCCAGAGTCTCACTGTGACCAACCAGTGACCTGTATGGGATGGGGTTGCTCTAGGATGGATGTTACATCTACTGGCTCAGAGACCACCACAGGCAACAGGATCTGATAAGTATCACTGTATACATGCTTCTTGTGGATGCTGGGACACTGACCATGATCTAACTATAGGATTTACGAGGACTTTCTACAAACCCGATTCCAAAAAAGTTGGGACACTGTACAAATTGTGGATAAAAACAGAATGCAATGATGTGGAAGTTTCAAATTTCAATATTTTATTCAGAGTACAACATAGATGACATATCAAATGATTAAACTGAGAAAATTTATAATTTTAAGGGAAAAATATGTAGATTTTAAATGTCATGGCATCAACACACCTCAAAAAAGTTGGGACAAGGCCATGTTTTCCACTGTGTGGCATCCCCTTTTCTTTTTATAACAGTCTGCAAATGTCTGGGGACTGAGGAGACAAGTTGCTCAAGATTAGGAATAGAAATGTTGTCCCATTCTTGTCTAATACAGGCTTCTAGTTGCTCAACTGTCTTAGGTCTTCTTTGTCGCATCTTCCTCTTTATGATGTGCCAAATGTTTTCTATGGGTGAAAGATCTGGACTGCAGGCTGGCCATTTCAGTACCCGGATCCTTCTTCTATGCAGCCATGATGATGTAATTGATGCAGTATGTGGTCTGGCGTTGTCATGTTGGAAAATGCAAGGTCTTCCCTGAAAGAGACGACGTCTGGATGGGAGCATATGTTGTTCTAGAACTTGGATATACCTTTCTGCATTGATGGTGCCTTTCCAGATGTGTAAGCTGCCCATGCCACACGCACTCTTGCAACCCCATACCATCAGAGATGCAGGCTTCTGAACTGAGCGCTGATAACAACTTGGGTTGTCCTTGTCCTCTTTAGTCCGGATGACATGGCGTCCCAGTTTTCCAAAAAGAACTTCAAATTTTGATTCGTCTGACCACAGAACAGTTTTCCACTTTGCCACAGTCCATTTTAAATGAGCCTGCGCTTCTGTATCATGTTTAGATATGGCTTCTTTTTTGGCCTATAGAGTTTTAGCCGGAAACGGCGAATGGCACGGTGGATTGTGTTCACCGACAATGTTTTCTGGAAGTATTCCTGAGCCCATGTTGTGATTTCCATTACAGTGACATTCCTGTATGTGATGCAGTGCCGTCTAAGGGCCCGAAGATCATGGCCGTCCAGTATGGTTTTCCGGCCTTGACCCTTACACACAGAGATTGTTCCAGATTCTCTGAATCTTTGGATGATATCATGCACTGTAGATGATGATAACTCTAAACTCTTTGCAATTTTTCTCTGAGAAACTCCTTTCTGATATTGCTCCACTATTTTTCGCCGCAGCATTGGGGGAATTGGTGATCCTCTGCCCATCTTGACTTCTGAGAGACACTGCCACTCTGAGAGGCTCTTTTTATACCCAATCCTGTTGCCAATTGACCTAATAAGTTGCAAATTGGTCCTCCAGCTGTTCCTTATATGTACATTTAACTTCTCCGGCCTCTTATTGCTACCTGTCCCAACTTTTTTGGAATGTGTAGCTCTCATGAAATCCAAAATGAGCCAATATTTGGCATGACATTTCAAAATGTCTCACTTTCAACATTTGATATGTTATCTATATTATATTGTGAATAAAATATAAGTTTATGAGATTTGTAAATGAGTCCATTCCGTTTTTACTGTGTCCCAACTTTTTTGGAATCGGCTATGCTATACTCATAGGTGTGCGCAGCCTATTGCACTAGGATGTGCACCCCAAAGCTCAAACACATATGTTTATCTGCAGCCTCAGCTGCATGGGACAGTGAATTAATTAGAAAGTGCTCTGTGTTCAGCAGCTTCCTGTTCATTCACAAACAGAAATGTAGTAAACACAGCTTCAGTTGTTAATGAACACAGTGAGTGTGTTCACTGTTAATTTAAAAAAAGAAGGCGCTGGTAAAATACATATTTACTAGCCCCCTCCCCCACTCTCCATCCTGAAACATCCTCTGCAGCAGCTGTGGGGAGAGGAGAGGAGAGGAGGGAAGCCAGGAGCACTGTTGGGTTTTGGGGGGGGGGGGGTGCAACACGGGGGAAGCCCAGGCAGTAGGGGGAATCGGCACTGCACGTAGTGATTAGGGTATGCCCAGGGCCGGTGCTTCCACTAGGCAAGCTAAGCAGCCGCCTAGGGCGCATTGTCACCTAGGGGCGCAGCCAGGAGTCGGCACTCTCTCTCCTTTATTAATGATCCTTGTGAGCTGAGGGGAGGGGCGGCAGTGGGGGAGGAAGAAGGGACAGAGGAAGACGCCAGGTGTCTGGGGCAGTGGCGGAACTAACAAGACTTGGCTTTGGAGGGGGGCCCCAGAAGGCAGGAAGGGAGTCCACCAGAGTGCTGCCTGCATGATGATCCTCTTCGGCTGGAGCTGAGTGGCCTAAACCTCGGACAGGAAGTGATTATCTGCACTGAGCTGGTGGGCAGCCGTCATTTCCCTGGGTCGGTACTGACCAGGGAGTGGAGGAGAGCTGAACCTGAGCCGGAGCTCGGCACTGGAGGAACGACACCTTTACTGGAGCAGAAGCGACGGCCGACGAGGCACCGGAATGGTCTGAGGAGGTTGGTGATGAAGGATGTGTGGAGCTCTCTGACTGCTGCTTCTTTCTCCACCAGGAGCCTTTTGGAGCTGTGGTGAGCACTGTGGTCCAGAAGAGGTGTCCTGGGAAAAGGAATCACAGTGAAGAAGGGGAGAGTGCAGGCCACTCTCTTAATTCTGCCCAGTGAGTGTCCCCAGAACAGGGGATCCGTGTCCCTGGGTGTGACATGGAGGATCCCTGGTGTGAAAGGGAATTGGGGTCACCAGGTGTGCCATGGGGAATCAGAGTCCCCAGGTGTGACATGGGGATAGGGGTCACCGGGTGTAACAGGGGTTCGGGGTCACCAGGTGTGCCATGAGGAATTGGGGTCCCTGGGTGTGCCATGAGGAATTGGGGTCCCTGGGTGTGCCATTGGGGATTGAGGTCCCCAGGTGTGACATGGAGGAACATCAGGGTCCCCAGGCGTGACATGGAAAAACATCAGGGTCTCTCCAGGTATGACATGGAGGAACATCAGGGGCCCCTGGGGTGACATATAGGAACATTGGGGTCACTGGGTATGACAGCATGACATGGAGGAACACGGGGGTCCCTGGGTGCCACATGGAGGAACATCGGGGTCAGTGGGTATAACAGCAAGACATGGAGGAATATTGGGGTCCCAGAATGTGACATGGAAAAACAACAGGGTCCCTGGGTGACATAGAGTGACATCAAGGTCCCCAGGTGTGACATGGAGGAATATGGGGGTTACTGGGTACGACAGCATAACATGGAGGAACCATCAGATCAGGGTCATTGGGTACGACATATAGAAGTTTTTAACCCCTTCCCTTTTTATTTTATTTTTTTGGGGGGGGGGCGCAAGTATCTGGTCATGCCTAGGGTGTAAAATAGTCTAGCACCGGCCCTGGGTGTGCCCAGGCATACCTGGCACACCCACTGCACACAGCTATGGCTATACTGTTGGGGATGTGCAGTGGAGTTCCCAGAAGTCTGCTTTTTGGATACATTTTTCTATTCACTTGTACTTTACCTACAGTGCAAGGGAGGACTGCAAAGTAGATAGATTGATATTCCCTGGCATGGTTATGCAGGCAGGACTTTCTGCTGACCCACAGGGAAAGCTTGACTTCTGTTATAAACTTTGATTAACCTCCTCATGCCTAAGGCCCCTTTCACACTTGCCAGTCCGTCGGCAGACTCCGTTTTTCTCAGTGGGGGATCGATCTGCCGATCCCCCCTGAGCAGGCGGATGGCAGCTCTGTCTCCGCTCTGTGTGCAGAGACAGAGCTGTCAGGTTCCCGCTCTTCTCTATGGGGGAATCGGATATGAACGGATCGCCTGTCCGTTCTCATCCGATCCGATCTGCCAGACGGACAGGATCGGATTGAATGTCAGCGGACATGTCTCCGCTGACATCCGATGCCCCATAGAGATGCATGGGGCATGCGTTCAGATCTGAACGGTCCGCAAGTGTGAAAGGGGCCTAAGACTTTTTCTGACATTTGTTGTTCACAAGTTAAATCAGTAATTTTTGCTAGAAAACTACTTGGAACCCCAAAGCATTATATATATATATATATATATATATATATATATATATGTATTTTCTTTTTTAGCAGAGCCCCTAGAGAATAAAATGGCGATCGTTGCAATATTTTATGACACACAGTACTTGCGCAGCGGTCTTTCAAATGCAATTTTTTGGGAAGAAATACCCTTTCATAAATTGAAAAAAAAAAACAAAACCGTAAAGTTAGCTCAATTTTTTGTATAATGTGAAAGATGATTTTACGCAGAGTAAATAGATATCTAACATGTCACGCTTTAAATTTGCGCACACTCGTGCAATGGAAACAAACTTCAGTACTTAAAAATCTCCATAGGCGACGCTTTACAAAATGTTAAAGGTTACCTATTTAGAGGTATAGAGGAGGTCCTGTGATAGAATTATTGCTCCCACTCTAATGATCATGGCGATACCTCACGTGCGTGGTTTAAATATAGTTTACAAATGCGGGCACGACTTGCGTTCCTTCGTTTCTGTACGGGTTTATATTTTTTCCTTATCATTTTTTTTTTTAACACTGTCCTTTTAAAAACAAAATAATAATTTTGATCACATTTATTGATGTCACAGGGAATGTAAACATCCCTTGTGACGGTAATAGGCAGTGACAGATACTCTTTATGGAGGGATCTGGGGTCTAAAAAACCCCAGATCCCTCCACTGCACTTAAAAGCAATCAAAACACCACAATCGGCTGTTTTCAATGCTGTAATTTTTTTAAAAAAAATCTGGCACCTTTAAGGCTCCTTTAATCACTTACCTTAAGGTAAGTGATGTCATGACCAATTCCGGCTTTCCACATTGGAGACCCGATCAAAGCCAATTACGGCTTAGTTCGGGTTTCTGGCCAGCCAGCGGAAGTGCCGGCTGGTTGCTTGGGTCTCCTCATCAGACGAGAAATGCTCCCCCCACACTCCATGTAATAACAACCGAGCGGCTGATTAGCCGCATCGGTTGTTATTACAAGAAAGCTGACCATCAGCTCTAAAAAAATGGTACCGGGGTGATGCCTTGGTACAATCAGTGATACCCCGGTACAACCCCTTGAAGGTGAGGTCCCATATTTGCTTTACATCGGCGGGCAGGGGTTAGGTAACCTCCTCTATACCACTGAATTACAACCTGTACAACTTTGTTGGATTCCCCTATATTCATCAAACATCACACATTGGACAATGGTCATTTGCTTGTACATCCAATCTAAACTGAGGACTTTATAGAGCCATTACCACCTATATAAAGTTCTACTTCAGAGCTTCCCATGCATGATCCTTTGAGGATCACCATGTTATTTTGCCCCCATCAGTTGGCAATGTATTAATTAGTGGGGAAATATACTCATATATAGTATCTCACTTTTGTTACCAGTGGTTTAGACATTAAAGCGGAGTTCCGGCCACAGAATCCTTTTTTTTTAATGTCCCCCAAACAGTGACCCTTCGACCTCTATACATCCGCTAATCCTGTTTCATACATTGTAATAATATGTTTGCAAGCATGAAATCTTACTTTATAAAAATTATTGTGAGCGCCGCCATCTTTGTCCTGAATCGCCGAGTCCGTTGTGGGGAAATGTCTGCCCTGCTTCCTGGTTGTAGTGGGCGGAGGCCGGTGAATCCAGCGCGAAATCTCGCGCATGTCCAGTACTATGCGATCAGCATAGTGTTTGTTTCCATAGGGACAGCAGCGTCCCCACTGTGCTCCGCCTAACATCGCGTTATTTCCTGTTTGGAAATCACGCGATGAGAGGAGCGGCCGGCCGCCTTTGTCACTGCCCATTGCATCCTGGGAGCCACGAGTAAGAGCTCCCAGGACGCATTGCGGGACAGGAAATGACGGCGCGGGCCGCTCGGCCGAAGAAGGAGGAAGTGGATGGTAAGGTGAGTATATTATGCTCTCTAATAAGGTAAGTTAAAAAAAAAAAAAGGCCGGGAATATCCAATATTGCTCAGGTAAGGATAAGGAAGCGGATGCCATAAAATCTACAGGCATGATTTTGTGGCCGGAAGTCCACTTTAATGGCTGTGTGTGGAGTTATTTTGAGGGGACAGCAAATTTACACTGTTATACAAGCTGTACACTCACTACTTTACATTGTAGCAAAGTGTCATTTCCTCAGTGTTGTCACATGAAAAGATATAATAAAATATTTACAAAAATGTGAGGGGTGTACTCACTTTTGTGAGATACTGTACATGTTTATGGTCACTGGCAGTATATACACTCACTGGCTGGCCACTTTATTAGATACACCTGTTCAATTGCTTGGTAACACAAATTGCTAATCAGCCAATCACATGGCAGCCACTCAATGCATTTAGGCATCTAGACGTGGTGAAGACAACTTGCTGAAGTTCAAACAAACTGAGCATCAGAACGGGGAAGTAAGGGGATTTAAGTGACTTTGAACGTGGCATGGTTGTTGGTGCAAGACGTGCTGCTCTGAGTATCTCAAAAACTGCTGATCTACTGGGATTTTTACATGCAACCATCTCTCAGGTTTACAGAGAATGATGTGAAAATGAGAAAATATCCAGTGAGCGGCAGTTGTGTGGATGAAAATGCCTTCTTAAGGTCAGAGGAGAATGGGCAGACTGGTTTGAGATGATAGAAAGGCAACAGTAAATCCAATACCCACTTGTTACAACCAAGATATGCAGAATACCATCTCTGAACACACATGTCAAATCCTTGAAGTCGATAGACTACAGCAGCAGAAGACCACACTGGTTGCCACTCCTATCAACTAAGAACAGGAAACTGAGGCTACAATTCGCACAGGTTCACTAAAATTGGACAATAGAAGGGTGGAAATACATTGCCTGCTCTGATGAGTCTGAGTTTCAGATGTGACATTCAGACAGTAGGGTCAGAATTTGACGTAAACAACATGAAAGCATGGATCCATCCTGCCTTGTATCACCGGTTCAGGCTGGTGGTGGTGTAATGGTGTGGGATATTTTCTTGGCACACTTTGGGCCCCTTAGAACCAATTGAGCACTGTTTACGCCACGGGCTACCTGAGTATTGTTGCTGACCATGTCCATCCCTTTATGACTACAGTGTCCCCATCTTCTGATGGCTCCTTCCGATAATGCACCATGTCACAAAGCTCCAATCATCTCACCACTGGTTTCTTCAACATGACAATGAGGTCACTGTCCTCCAATGGTCTCCACACTCACCAGATTCCAATCCAATAGAGCACATTTGGGATTTGGTGGAACAAGAGAGTCGCATCATGGATGTGCAGCCAACAAATCTGCAGCAACTGCGTGATGCTATCTCTAAGGAATGTTTCCAACACCTTGTTAAATCTGTGCCACGAAGAATAAAGGCAGTTCTGAAGGCAAAATGGGGTCCAACCCAATACTAGCAAGATGACATGGCTCCCTAAATAATCACTTACTGTGGAAACTTCACACTGGACCTCATGCAGCTTGGACTCTGTGCCTCTCAACTCTTCCTCCAGACTCTGGGACCTTGATTTCCAAATGAAATGCAAAATTGTCCACAGTCAGTGATTGATTTGGGGAGCCATGTCATCTACTGGTGTTGGCCCATTGTGTTTTATCAAGTCAAAAGTCAGCGCAGCCCTCTACCCAGAAGCTGTTTAGCAGGGAATGCCGCGCCTGCACCGGAAGTGACGAGTGGGACCGGTGCAGGTGCATTGACTCCTGGGAGCGATGACGTTCAGCTCCCAGGAGTCAACGCAAGCAGGAAGTGACGGCGCGGGCCGCAGAGGGAGGAAGTAGAAGGAAGGTGAGTATATTATCTTCAAAAACAAGGTAAGTAAAGCAAAAAAATAAAATCGGGAGTATCCAATTTGTTTTTTAGATGATTTAAAGCAAGCGCATGGCCCAAAGTTGTTTTTGAGGCCGGAACTCCAGTTTAACCACTTGCGACCGCTCACATGGAGCGTACTGTGGCAAAGTGGCTTGATTCCATCCAGCGACGTAGACCTACGCTGGACTCCTCCCCTTGTGGGCGCCGTGCGCGCGCCGCCAGAGGCTCGCTCCTGCGACACAGCGGGAGTCGGGCCAGGGAGGAGAGGCGGTGATCACCGCCGCTCTTCCCTGATTGTCGGGGATCGAGTGAGGAAATCTGCCCGCAATGTCGCAGTCCCGCAAAAAAAAAAAAACGCAGATCGCCGCCATTACTCGTTAAAAAAAAAAACCAAATAAAAATGACATAAATGACATAAATCTTTCCCGTAGTTAGTAGCTGCGATAACTTTTGCGCAAACCAATCAAAATACGCTTATTGCGATTTTTTTACCAAAAATATGTAGCAGAAAACAAATTGGCCTAAAATTTTAAAAAATTTTGATTTTTACATTTTTTTGGGGGGGAATTTCATATAACAAAATGTGAAAAATATTGTTATTTTTTCAAAATTGTCGCTCTTTTTTTGTTTATAGCGCAAAAAGTAAAAATCGCACAGGTGATCAAATACCACCAATAGAAAGCTCTGTTTGTGAGGAAAAAAGGACATTAAATTAATTTGGATACAGCGTCGCACAACCGCGCAATTGTTCGTTAAAGTAACACAGTGCCGAATCACAAAATATGGCCTGGTCAGGAATGGGGTAAAATCTTCTGGTCTTAAAGTGGTTAAAAATACGCTCATTGAGAATTTTTTTGTCAAAGACATGTAGCTAAATACATTTTGGGCTAAATATATGACAAAAATTGAATATATTGGATATTTTTTAACTGTCGAAGTAGAAAAATAGTTATTTTTTCGAAATTGTCGCTCTTTTTTTTAATAATATCGCAAAAAATGAAAAGCGCAGAGGTGATCAAATACCACCAAAAGAAAGCTCTGTTTGTGGGAAAAAAAGGGCGTAAATTTTGTTTGGGTACGGTGTTGCAGGACCGCGCAATTGTCAGGTAAAGTTGCACAGTGCCAAGTTGCAAAAAGTGGCCCAGACGTAAAGCAGGAAAATCCTCCGGTCCTAAAGTGGTTAAAGCGGAGTTCCACCCTGGATTTTTTTATTTTTTTTTTAATACCCCCGGGACAGTCAGGGCTAGTACATTCCACAATGGCTAGCCTCTGATCTGTC
This sequence comes from Pelophylax lessonae, assembly GCF_965119305.1. Taxonomy (NCBI): domain Eukaryota; kingdom Metazoa; phylum Chordata; class Amphibia; order Anura; family Ranidae; genus Pelophylax; species Pelophylax lessonae. Next base: position 654,260,495 of record NC_138770.1, read on the forward strand.
CCGGGTTGCACTTACCTGTTAGGACAAATACTTACCTTGCAAACGTCTTGTCCAGCGCTGCCATCTCAGATGTGGGCAGCTTGAAGCCAGCGAGATCCCCTTCGGCGTCTTCTTCCGCCTTCTTTGGTCCCACGATGCTCTGCGCCGGCCCCGACGTCACTTCCGGGTCGCGCGCGTCATCCCTCTACAGCTTCTGGGCATGCCCAGAAGCTGTTTAGAAGGGGATGACGCGCGCGACCCGGAACTGACGTCGGGGCCGGTGCAGGCGCAATGATTCCTGGGAGCGATGACGTTCAGCTCCCAGGAATCATTGCAGAGCCAGGAAGTGACGACGGGCCGCGGCCGAGGAAGGAGGAAGAAGGAAGTAAGGTAAGTATTTTTTCTTCGCTACGAGGTAAGTAAAAAAAAAAAAAATATGCGATTATCCATTTCTTTTTCAGGTGACCCGGAGCGAGAAGATGGAGGTAAGTATAAAAATAGGGTGGAACTCCACTTTAAGGCTGAAATTGTAACTTAAAATGGTTCTTTCAATATGTGCTTTTCCAAGTTTTAATGCATAGCATTATTTTTATAAGCGAAGCCTTGCACTCATAAATCCTATGTTTATTTTTGATGAAGGGTAGTAGGTGCAGAATAAGTTTCCAATGGTCCTTGTAGTCCTGTTGCCTATCTCTTACATTTTCTCCTTTGAATGCTTCTACTTGTCAGAGATTGCCCCCCAAAACCCATTCAAAATGAAAGTCTTTCTCATCTTCCACAGCATATGTTCATCCCCTGCAAGGGGCAAGTAATGTCCAGCAGCACTTCTGGGTGATGTCCTGCAGCTGACAGTGGCGGCCGGCGCCAGCTAGGTGCTGCTGAGAACGAGTGCCTTTGATTTAAAAATAGCGCCATTACGTAACTGCGCACGCCCCCGCCCGCCCGGCCAGCTTGTACGAGCTTTCCCAAGCTCGGCAGGCCTCGGAACAGCGCATGCACAGTTACGATTTCGGCCCACAACCATTTTTTTTTTACGGTCGCCGGCTGCCCGTATGGGGCATTCAAGGACAGCCGGGACAAATTAAATTACCCGGGACAGGGTCCTAATTGCAGGGACTGTCCCTGGAAAAATGGGACAGTTGGCAGGTATGTACTACTTTTTATGGATAGTGTAGGACCCACTGATAATGAGGTACTTTGACGCAGTGGTGGGCTTGAGCACGATATGGCCATATGGTGGGACCAAATTCCCATTTTTATTTATGGATTGTCTCCATATTTGATAGTCATTTATTTTGCATGTGTGCGCTATTCTGTTGGTGGTCAGCTTGACCCTTCTATGGATAGCCCTCCGACCATCAGATGACCAGTCAACTCTATGCAAGCAGGAACCCGGGAGAAAGAATTCACCACAGAATGAGACATGCAGACAGGTTTATGGGTGAATCAATTCTCAAAAGTTTTAATATTGTATCCAGTTTATATAGATAGAAGCAGGGTGGAGTAGTGGTTCTCTTATCAGGAAACATGCTGAAATGGCAACATTCTATGAGCTAATACAAAAAGTGCAATTTAGCTAAAATCATATAGATAACTAAAGAAAAGAAAAACATTTCTCCGCAAAGCTGGATCTTGAGCTCCAGATAAGTTACTAAATATTGCATATACCTCAAACAATGTTAGGTGTGGCTCAGACTTATCTAATGGGAACAGATGATTGCATAAGAAAAATGGAGTTAACTTCTTCATATTCCTTTTTAATATACATGTTGCTTGGTCCATAGCTGCACCGGCTTTAGATATACATGTTCAGGGTTTTCTCCCCCAATTTTTTGCTTGTTTATTACTACTGAGGCCATTTCTGGAATCAAAACTTCCAAGGAAAACAAGTGGAACTCCCTGAACTATCCAGAATGATTCATTGTTCATCCACAGCTAAATATTTACAAGAAGAAGTGGCTTATCAGGAAATGACAATACTGTATGTATATAACATGGACAACTCTACAGTTGAACAGTATTAGAACAATGTTTGTTATAATAAAGTTTATTGAGAGGAAGAAAAAAAAAAAAGACGTCCTGCACCCGGAAGTGCTGAGCTGTCGCTCTCTGAAGCCTGTGGTTTGCTTCCTCCCGGAAGAGACGTGGCGTGTCCAGCGGTGTCCGCGCGCCGCTCAGCGATGTGATTGGCCGGGAGGAGCAGCATTGGTGTGCAGCCAGTCCGGGAGAAGAAGAGGATGAGCAGGAGAGAGCGGGCTGGGAGTGCTGCCGCTGCCCCGCTTCTGGTCACCCTGTGCGGGCTGCTCCGGTTGTGTCATGGAGGGAGGACTCTGCCGGCTCTCAGCGATGACGTCCCATTCCGACTCAACTGGCCGGGACCGGACTTCTCGCTGGTCAGTCTGCTGCTGGGGAAAGAGGGGGGGTGTGTGGTACGGTCACGTGACTCTAGATCTGGGGTATAATGTGACACCGGAATTGGGGGGTGCAGCATTAATCTCTGCACGGGCACTTCCGGTTCTGCAGGTTCTGTGCCCCCCCCCCCCCCCCAGAAATGCCTCTTAGGAACACTCAGGTCCTATTTATAAAGCAGCGACGAGCGTAGACTTGTCCGCCAAAGTCTGCGCCAATCTTAGGAGGCTGTACATGGACCAGTATGCTGAACGGTGAGCCGAGTGATGTCATAGAGCGCACAACAAAAATGTAAAAAAAAAAGGAACTGTTGCAGCCATGTCATTCAGTTATCCCACCTCTCCTTGTCCAATCAGAGAACGCCTTATAGCCACCTGTCACTGATCCCCCCCATGTCTCTTCTGTACTCCGCTAAACGCAATGCACAGCGCACCACATTACATTCATTCCCACCCATGGTGGGTGGGAAACTGTAACCAGGGACCCGGAGGTGATGTCATGCTTCCGGGGTCAGCAACAAAAAGGGGAGGAGAGCGGACCTGTGTCCAATCTCCTCCCTCCCCTCTAGCCGGGCCTACAGGTGAGCAAGCAAAACCCGGGGTACATTCCAGCCATCTGAAGGCTTCTATCTGACAAGTAAACCCTCCTGCTTGTCCGCAGCAGGGCTAAATGTTAAAAAATACTGCCTGCCTGGCACCCAGAACTACATATCCTGGGTGTGGAGGGATAGGATTTGTCAACAGTGAATGGGCTGACAAAAGGCCAGGCTCCGGGACACAATTTCTAGGCGCCATGGCGACCTGGTGCCTGGGTTTTGTCGAGCCCTGATCTAAACTACTGTGTGTGCTTATTTTAGCAATTATATATATAATGTGTGAGTGTGTGTGTGTATATATATATATATATATATATATATATATATATATATATATATATATATATATATATATATATGTGTGTGTGTATATGTGTATATATATATATATATATATATATATATATATATATATATATATATATATATATATATATATATATATATATATATGTGTGTGTGTGTGTGTATATGTATGTATATGTGTGTGTATATGTATGTATATGTGTGTGTATATATGTGTATGTGTGTGTATTTTATATATATATATATATGCACACTCACAGGTCACGTTATTAGTGTTCAATTGCTTGGTAACACACGTTGCTAATCAGCCAATCACATCATGACAGCAACTCAATGCATTTAGAAATCTAGGTGTGATGAAGATGACTTCCTGAAGTTCAAACCGAGCATCAGAATAAGGAAGCTTCACTTTTTCCACATTATGTTATGTTACAGCCTTATTCCATTATAAAATGGAATTCATTATTTTTCTCAAAATTCTACAAACAATCCCCCATAATGACAACGTGAAAGAAGTTTGTTTATACGTGAGGTGAATACCAATATTCCCTTTTCATATACAGTAAAACCTTGGTTTGAGAGCGCTTTGCAAGACAAGCAAAATTTTCAAATACATTTTGACTTGATATACAAACGATGTCTTGATATACAAGTAGCCTCAAGTCACAGCTGAGTATAAAAGAGAAGAGAGGCGCCTCTAAGTGTAGCAATATGGTTACATTTAATGAAGGTACAACATTTAGCAACTCACATAGTTGATGATTGGAACAGGCACATCTAAGTATGCAGGCATCAGGGGTAAAGCTGTCCACATAGGATCATCCTCCGCACCGTCATCTACATCATCCTTTCCATGCTGCCCCTCGCTTTCAGATCGCTTTACTGCAGGGTGGTCTTCCCGGTCAGGATTACAGACTGGCAGCCGGCGGTGCAGAAGATGGTCTATGTGGACAGCTTTACCCCAGATGCCTGCATACTTAGATGTGCCTGTTTTATTCATCAACCTTGTGAGTTGCTAAATATTGCACCTTCATTAAATGGAACCATATTGCTACACTTAGAGGCGCCTCTCTTCTCTTTGATACTCTGTAGCTCCTGCTGGATTTTGCTTCTAATCCCGTTGTGGAAGCGGCTATTTGTGGATGGACATTTTATGGTTATATAAACTATCGCAATGCTATAATCTTTTTATATGGACTATAAATTGAAGGATTTATGAATAAATGGTTGTGGAACGAATCATCTGAGTTTCCATTATTTCTTATGGGGAAATTCGCTTTGATATAAGAGTGCTTTGGATTACAAGCATGCTTCCGGAACGAATTATGCTCGCAATCCAAGGTTTAACTGTATTGCTCTATAAACACAGAGGGTGCCCCGCCAAGTTTGATACAATTTGGGACAGGTGGGTGAGTTGCCCGGACACGAATGTATAAGCTTGTTCTGGATAATGCCCCCATTTCATCGTTTTTGTCTTTATTTATTTTCATGCACCATTACCAAACTGTACTGCCTAGCTTTAATCGGTTGTACCTTGTCTACCTGCTTTTTTGGCTGCTGCCTTTGCCACTCTTTATTCCATGTGAAATATCTGTATTGTTGTACTTGTTCGGATTTTTTTTTTTTACCATGCTATTTTCTTTGTACTGCACTATTTTTCAATAAACTCGCTGTTTATAGAAAAAAAAAAAAAAAAGTTTGTTTGAAATCTTTGCAAATGTATGAAAAAAACCCCATGTACATAAATATTCACAGCTTTTGCTCAATACTTTGTTGAAGCACTTTTGGCACCAATTACAGCCTCAGGTCTTTTTGGGTATGATGCTACAAGCTTGACACACCTATTTTTGAGCAGTTTCTCCCATTCTTCTTTGCAGGACCTCTCAAACTCCATCAGGTTGGATGGGGGGCGTAGGTGAGCAGCCATTTTCAGATCTCTCCAGAGATGCTCAATCAGGTTCAAATCTGGGCTCTGGCTGGGCCACTCAAGGACATTCACAGAGTTGTCTCATAGCCACTCCTGCACTGTTAGGCCCTTTTCACACGGGCTTTCCGATCCGGTCCGCCTGTAATTTTTCGAACACTCTATGCACCCCTATGGAGCAGCAGATGTCAGCGGTGACATGTCCTATGCTATCCAATCTAATCCTGTCCATGAAATCCAAGTGGATGGAACCCCTATTTTCCATCCATCTGGAGGATCGGATGAAAATGGACAGGCGGTCTGTTTTCATCCGATCTCCCATAGAGGAGAGCAGGGATCTGACAGCTCCGTCTCTGCAAAGTAAGTGGAGACAGACCTGTCATCCGCCTGCTTGGCAGTTATCGGCGGATCGATCCCCACCGGAGGAAAGCCCGTGTGAAAGGATCCTTTCCTGTGGGACCTTACCCAATCAACTTAATTTACCACCGGTAGACTCCAAGTTGTAGAAACATCTCAAGGAGGATCAGTGGAAACAGGATGGACCTGAGCTCAATTTTGAGTGTCATGGCAAAGGCTGTGAATACTTATGTACATGGAAATTTTTTTTCCGTTTTATTTTTGATAAATTTGCAAAGATTTCAAAAACTTCTTTCCCATTGCTATTATAGGGTATTGTTTGTAGAATTTTGAGGAAAATAATGAATTGAATCTATTTTGGAATAAAGCTGTAACATAAATGTGAAGCACTGTGAATACTCTCCGGATGCACTGTATACAGCGGGTAAAATGAGTATTGAACACAATGTCTTTATTTGAATATTCAGAAAGGGAAAAAACAAAATGTTGTACAGACAATATGATGAACGATCGTGGTTATTGTGCCACTATGGTCCTACATTTGGTAAATATATTTCTAAGTGCCGGTTCACACTGAAGCGGCATGACTTCTGGGGCGACCTGTGAAGTCGCGTGCACCTCGACTTCGGCGCGACTTGCACAGACTTCATTAATGTCTATGCAAGTCGCCCCAAAGTAGTACAGGACCCTTTTTCTAAGTCGGAGCGACTTGTGTCGCTCCTATTAGAACCGTCTCGGTACCACACAATGGACTGCGACAGTCCGCGACTTGTCAGGCTGACCAAGTCGTGCTAGTGTGAACCGGCACTAAGGGTGCTATTAACCACTTAAGCCCCGGAAGATTTTACCCCCATTCCGACCAGGGGGTATTTTGCGATTCGGCACTGGGTGAGTTTAATGGACAATTGCGCGGTCGTGCGACGCTGTACCTAAACGAATTTGGCGTCCTTTTTTTTCCCACAAACAGAGCTTTCTTTTGGTGGTATTTGATCACCTGTGCGATTTTTTGATCACGCGCTATAAACAAAAAAAGAGCGTCAATTTTGCAAAAATAACAATATTTTTCACATTTTTTTTATATGAAATTCCCCCCAAAAAAATGTAAAAATCAAAATTTTTTAACATTTTCAGCCAATTTGTTTTATGCTACCTATGTTTGGTAAAAAAAATTGCAAAAAGCGTATTTTGATTGGTTTGCGCAAAAGTTATCGCGTTTACTAACAAAGGGAAAGACTTTTGTCATTTTTGTTGTTTTTTTTTTTTTTTTAACGCGTAATGGCGGCGATCTGCGATTTTTTTTTTTTTTTTTTTTTTTTTTTTTTTTTTGCGGTACTGCGACATTGCGGCGGACAGATCGGACCCTTGACTGACATTTGTGACACTTTTGGGGTTACCAGTGACATTTCTACAGTAATCAGTGCTATACATATGCACTGTTACTGTAAAAATACACTGGTAGTGAAGGGGTTAACTTTATTTGGGAGGGAGGGGCTGTGTGTGTCCCTAGGGGCGTGCTTTATACTGTGATTGGCTGTGGCTTCAGCTGTAAGGACACTGATCAACGGATCTACATAGTAGATCCATGTGATCAGTGTCTTTGCAGCGAGGAGAATGACAGGCAGCTTGTTCACACAAGCTGCCTGACATTCTCCCTCTCCCCCGCCGATCGCCGAGTGGCCGGCGGACATCGGGTCCGCTGGTCACACGCGCGGGGGGGTCCGTGACCACGCCTCCGGGGGCGCGCGCTCGCTCCCTAGACCCTCACAAGCAAGCAACGTAGCCCTACGTTAGTTTGCCTGTGAGGGGCTGACCGCCGACGTAGATAGTCGTGCGGCGGTCGGCAAGTGGTTAACATGACATTTTCACCACATGTCGGTAACAACCCATGCTATCCATACATTCAAAGAAACAAAAACAATTATGTTCAGAAATGAAGTTATGTGTAATAAAATGGAATGACACAGGGAAAAAGTATTGAGCACGCTAACTGAAATGTATTTCATACTTGGTACAAAATCCTTTGTTGGTAATGATGGCTTCCAGACACCTCCTGTATGGAGAAACTAGTCGCATGCATTGCTCAGGTGTGATTTTGGCCCATTCTTCCACACATACAGTTTTCAAATCTTGAAGGTTCTGTAGGCCGCTTCTATCAACTCAGATCTTTAGTTCTTTCCATAGATTTTCTATTGGATTCAAGTCAGGGGATTGGCTGGGCCATTCTAGCAGCTTTACTTTCTTTCTTTGAAACCAAATAAGAGTTTCCTTGGCTTTATGTTTGGGATCATTGTCTTGCTGAAATGTCCCCCCTCGTTTCATCTTCATCATCCTGGTAGATGGCAGCAGATTTTTATCAAGAATATCTTGGTACATTTTTCTATTCAACCTTCCTTCAATGATATGAAGTTTGCCAGTACCGTATACTGAAAAACAGCCCCACACCATGATGTTCCCACCTCCAAACCTCACTGTTAGGGGGGGTTTTGGGGTGATGTGCCATATGAGCCCATACATGGTGTGTATTACGGCATCCAAAGAGTTAAATTTTGGTCTCATCTGACCAGACTATATTCTCCCAGAATTTCACAGACTTGTGCAAATGTGCAGCAAACTTTAATCAAACTTCAACATGCTTTTTCTTCAGCAATGGAGCCTTGCGTGGTGAGTGTGCGTACAGCCCATGGCGGTTGAGTGCATTACTTATTTTCTTTGAAACAATTGTACCTGCTAATTCCAGGTCTTTCCGAAGCTCTCCACTAGGGCTGCAACTAACGATTATTTTGTCTGTCGACTAATCTAACGATTATTTTTATTTGATTTTTTTTGCTTAATTGAGTGTTCTTTTTTTGATTAGCTAATTAATCCTTTGAATAACAAAAAGTACAGACCCCTCCTCCCAGTACAGACCCCTCAGTAAGCCCTCCCACCTAGTACAGACCCCTCAGAAAGCCCTCCCACCTAGTACAGACCCCTCAGTAAGCCCTCCCACCTAGTACAGACCCCTCAGTAAGCCCTCCCACCTAGTACAGACCCCTCAGTAAGCCCCCTCCCAGTACAGACCCATCAGTAAGCCCCCTCCCAGTACAGACCCATCAGTAAGCCCCCTCCCAGTACAGACCCATCAGTAAGCCCCCTCCCAGTACAGACCCATCAGTAAGCCCTCCCACCTAGTACAGACCCCTCAGTAAGCCCCCTCCCAGTACAGACCCATCAGTAAGCCCCCTCCCAGTACAGACCCATCAGTAAGCCCCCTCCCAGTACAGACCCATCAGTAAGCCCCCTCCCAGTACAGACCCCTCAGTAAGCCCCCTCCCAGTACAGACCCCTCAGTAAGCCCTCCCACCCAGTACAGACCCCTCAGTAAGCCCTCCCACCTAGTACAGACCACTTATGGCACTTTTCCACTGCAAGTACCGGCTCGGCTCTACTCGGCCCTGCTTGGCCCGGTTTGCTTTTCCACTGCTGGTACCGCAAGGTATAGTGTCGGAACGGTTTGGTACGGTACGGTATAGGTTTGCTTTTCCACTAAAGTAGTACTAAAGTTAAGTAGGTGGGATAACAACGGGGTGGGTGGGATTCTCTGACCAATCAGTGGCTAGTAGTGACTGCATGCAAAGGATTGTGGGATATGGTACCAGTTTGGTACCTGTTGGAACCACAATCGAGTAGGTACTGTTTTTTCAGAGCCGTACCGTTCGGTTCCATGCAGTGGAAAAGCAAACCTATACCGTACCGTGCCGAACCGTTCCGACCCTATACCATGCGGTACCAGCAGTGGAAAAGCACAAAAGCGTGCCGAACCGTGCAGTGAAATCCATGCAGTGAAAAAACGCCATTAGTAAGCCCCCCTCCCAGTGCAGACCCCTCAGGCTCACCTGCGATCACATGATGCTGCTGGAGTGGCGCGTGACGTCTCGTCTGTGTGGGACAGTGGGAGGTTATCGTTGGCATTGAGGGCAGTCTGCAGCCACAGAGAGTCAGCTCAGTTGATGCACCGCCGCGCAGGCGCAGCCGCCCCGGGACGTCATGCCGCTCACATCGGCTGACGTAGAAGAGACGGACACTCTGGACTGGAGCGCAGCCAGGGGTGGGGCAGTGCAGCCTGCTGCGGCCCCAATCAATGCAGCGGCCCGGCTGGCAATGCGAGCAGGGGGCGTGTGACGTCACGCGTGGCACGTCGACGCATCGTTGCAGCACTACCCTCAACAAGTAGTTCTTGGATCTTGGACAACTCTTCTGATAATTCTTTTCACTCCTCAGAAATCTTGCGAGGAGAACCTGGTCATGGCTGGTTTATGGTGAAATGATGTTCTTTCCACTTCCGGATTATGGCCCCAACAGTGTTCACTGGAACATTCAGAAATCCTTCTGTAACCAATGCCATCAGTATGTTTTTCAATAAGGTCTTGCGAGAGTTCTTTGCATTTACCCATCATGAGATGTTTCTTGTGCGATGCCTTGGTAATGAGACACAATTTTTATAGGCCATCATTGAGACTGAACCATCTGATATTAATTTGCACTGACAAGGGGCAGGGTTGCATTCTAATTACTGATACATTTTAGCTGGTTTCTTGGCTTTCCATGCCTTTTATGCACCTCCCTTTCTTCATGTGTGCAATACTTTTTTCCCTGTGTAATTCTATTTTATTACACATAACTTTTTTTATTTCTGAATTTTCTTTTTTTCTGGTTTCTTTGTATGTATGGATTGCATGGGTTGTTACCGACGTGGTGAAAATTTCATGGTAATAGCATCTTTTAGAAATATATTTACCTAGAAAAATTGTGACGTGTTCAATACTTATTTTACCCGCTCTGTGTGTGTGTGTGTTTAATATATATATATATATATATATATATATATATATATATATATATATATATATATATATATATATATATATATATTATATAAACAAAACTTTCAATATTATATTTACCAGACCAAAAGGGAGCAGATAGGAAATAATTCATCGTTCGGGTTAACATACGTTTACACAACTTAATTTTCAGCCTGTAATACCCCTTTATTATCAGGTAATTTTTTCAATGGTTAGTTTGACAATTGCTCCATCATCCAATACTGTACCCAAATACATTTTATATCATTTTTCTTTGTTGTTTAACCACTTTCTGCGCTATATAATTGAGCCTGCTGAGGTTTAGGAGCGTCCTGTGCGCCCCTCCTGTGACTGCTGTGTCACCACTGTGTGAGGATCTCTGTTCCCCAGACCCAGTAACCGGTATATGATCGCTGTGAGTGATCATAACGATCATAATGTAGGCAACCTGTCATTAATGGTTTTCCATTCATGTTGTGATCTGTGATTGGCCCAAAGCAATCACATGGTACGTGGCTACCTGTATGTCATGTGATTAACTTAGCCAATCACAATCAAAAGCAAGCTGTTCATGACAACTATAGCTATTGCTTATACAGTGATCATCACTATACAAATACAAAATAAAAAAAAAAAAACCATAGATCTTTGCTGACTGTTCTAGAACAGCAAACATGGCCACACTGTGCTGAGATTGAAATGTATTGTGACAAATATATTTTTCTTACAGCCAACCACGGGAATTCCTTACAAGGAGGACAATTACATCATTATGACAACTGCTGATAAAGAGAAATACAAGTGTCTGCTTCCACCTTCTGCCAGTGAGAATCAGGTAACTACTCTATTGTCTGGGCTTTAAAGATACCCTGTCATTAGCCCGTTTTAATAATCCTCTTCCTATGATTATATGTGCATAAAAGGAAAATTATACGGCGCTAACAGTATGTGATGATTAGCAGCCAGCAAAAACGAAAGACAATTCACAATAAATACAACAAACAAATATTGTGGCGCTACTACATTTAAAGTGACAAAGTGCACCCTTACAGCCCTTTCAGACTGGCGCAACACGATTTTGTGGGGCGACCTGTGAAGTGCACCGCGACTTCGGCGCGACTTGCACGGACTTCATATAATTGAAGTCAATACAAGTCGCCTCCAGGTCGCCCCAAAGTAGTACAGGACCCTTTTTCAAAGTCGGAGCGACTTGCGTCGCTCCTATTGGAACGGGTCCTGTACTATTCAATGGCGAGCGACCGACAGCGACTTGTCAGGCGACTTGGTCGCCTGACAAGTCGCGCTAGTGTGAATGGAGTCTTAAAATGCATTTAAATCTGTGTGAGAAAACGAAATCATAAAGTGACAAAGTGCAATAATGAAAGTGCATATGGATCCAATATTAAAAACAATTCTGAATAACTATAAATATACAAAATTCATGTATTATATATAAACTAGTGATCGACCGATATCGGTTTTTCGTTGCCGATACCGATATTTTGGCCATTGCATATCGGTATCGGCCGATATTTTCATACATTTAAAAAATATATATATTTTAATCACTTGACAGGTATTCTTGTGGAGGGATCTGGGGGTCTAATAGACCCCAAACCCCTCCTCTGCACTTAAAAGCATTCAAAACACCAAGTTTGGCTGTTTTGAATGCTGTCATTTTTTTTGAATCTGGCGCCGAGTACCCAGAAGTGATGTCATGACACCACTTCATTGCTTATATCTTTAGGCTACGTTCACATGTGGGCGTAGCGGATCACGGGCAGAATCACCATGATTCTGCCCGCGATCTGGAATCATTGCAAATCGCTGGACGCCTGTGCAATGCCCGTGATTTGCAATGGCACCCCAAATGCTGTGCGATGTTGCCGCGATTTCCGCCTGCCGAATTGCGGTAACATCGCGCAAACAAAATCGCGGGACGCATGACGCCCAAAAAAGGTAGAAGAGCTTCTTTTGTGCGTCATGCGATTCTGTTTGCGCAATGTTACCGCAATTCGGCAGGCGGAAATCGCGGCAACATCGCACAGCGTTTGGGGTGCCAGACTTTTTATATCCACTGTATGTGTAGCATTTCTACAGACATGCTAACATTGTGTGTGTGTCTACAGATTTCAGATAAGGTCTCAGATTTCACTCGGCTCTTCTGGAAGTAATATTCAAATAAGATGTTTATTTCCTGAACATCCACGTCTGTCATGAATTGGATGAAGTGTAACTCTTTCTTGGTCTACTTCTTTAAATGTATTCATTTAAAAATATGAAAATTGTGTACATGACTGTATATATATATATATATATATATATATATATATATATATATATATATATATATATATATATATATTATAATATAATATAATTTTTTTTTTTTTTTTAAAGGAGGAAGAACGGGATTATAAAGGTCCATCACCAGCCGAACTGCTAGAACCTCTCTTCAGACAGACCAGCTGTTCATATCGGGTATGTGTTCTTGAACCTTTCTTCTACTGCAGGGGTTTCAAACTCCATTTCAGCGCGGGCTGTATCAGCATTATGGTTGCCCTCCAAGGGCCGGTTGTATCTGTAAAACTGCATGCCCAGAGCAAGCCCTCCCCACCATTAGTAGTCAAGAGTCCCCTACTCTCCCTTACATCACAGTGCCCCCCCTCTTACCCTGTGCTGCTGCCGGGAAGAACCTGGGGTGAAGCTGGGAAGCAGAAAGTGCAGGGTCTAGAGGAGGACCCAAGGATGGCCTGAGTCTGCTAAATGCTGAGACCGGGGAGGTGGAGACCAGGTGGGGCTGCGGCTGCACAGAGAGGTGTAGAAACTGTGGGAAGAGTCCTGTCAACTACTGAGACGGATGGGAGGTGAGAGGAGAGGTGCGAGGGCCACATCAAATGGCCTGGAGGGCCGGATTCAGCCCTCGGGCCTTGTGTTTGACACATGTGTTTTTACTGCATTTTCCTACAAGATACCTGGGTCATAGGCTTCCATTGCTGACGCTCTTTTAGATTTTTTTTTTTTTCTTAGTAGTCATGCTTGTGTAGTGACTCTAGTCCTTTGTCAGTCACTGACTTGGAACAAGTAGGCAGTTTGTGATATAAATCTACAGAAAAAAAAAAATCTAAAAATGTATGGTCATGGAAACCCTGCAGAGTATAAAGACCTAGAGGCTGTAGTCAAAAAAATAAAATAGTGTATATAAAAAGAGAAAAAAGATGGCGATAGCTATATCTATCTAGAGAGATATTGATATATCTAGACAAGATACTTATATCTAGAGATATAGATAGATATATTTGTATACCGGTATGTATCTATCTACCAATCTATATCTGGATCTCTCGAAATTTATTGTGCATATATTATGCAAAAAATAAAACCTGTATGCAACACACATCCCCCATTCCCCCCCCCCCCCCCCCCCACACCATCCCTCACTATATCCAATTTCCCCCCCCTGAAAAACCCTCATTTGGGTATATGTATTTAAATATATATAAAGCTAGTAAATTTTATGGCCTTGTGGTTCCTTTACCAATATCCAGCCTTTTTGCATTGTAGATCGAGTCATACTGGACGTATGAGGTGTGCCATGGGAAGCACATACGGCAATACCATGAGGAGAAAGAAGCTGGACAGGTGTGTGCATATAAATCTATTCAGCTTGGAGAACTTTCAAAGAAACCTACGCTGTAAATTTTTTTTTTTTTCTCTTAAAAACAGACAAGTATTCAGGAGTATTACCTTGGAAACATGGTGAAGAAGAGCTCACATGAAGCAGGTTTGGCATTTAAAATACTTTGACCTCTGAAAGCCAACTTCAAAACTTTTCAGGTTTAGGTGGGTACCAGTGGGCTGAATCCCCCTTTAGCTTTTTATTTCCCAAAGAAGATTGTGGGATTTGTAAACCCAAAGTGTTGCGATAAATAAAATTCTATCAAGTCAATATATAATAATTCTGTATAAATCTAATGGGGAAAAAGCAGTCTAGAAAGAAATGGTGAAGGATGTATGGTTCCAACAGCCAAAAGAGTGAAGATGAATGTCATCTCCTTCACCTCATCAAAGAGGCCAATCGCCAACACCCTAATATATCCTCTTACCAGAGTTCCTGGACCCCCTAAATGCAGGCGAGTCAACAGGGCTTTTGGGGATTTGCTCCCTCTAGCAGTACTTAAACCAGAAAACACAACCTCAGGGATGATGTATTGGGGTATAAATCCAGGAAGATATCTCCAGCTCCCAATAACATTGTACAGAATAATAAAAAGCACTGAATATGTAAAACACTAAAACGATTTTATTTTTTTGTAAGAAAGTGCTACTCGCACAAGAAAATAATCATTCGCATGTCTCCATAAACAAATCCCGATCAAGCAAGATGGTGTCCACCTCCACTTCTGCGTAACGCTATGACGTGACCAAGCCACTTACTAAATCTGGTAGGGTACAAAATCTGGTGCAGCTGTGAATATAAACCAATCGGCTTCCAGGTTTTATTGTCAAAGCTTAAAGCAGAACTGCACCCAAAAGGGGAAGCTCCACTTGTTTGCAAACCACCCCCCCCCCCCAACTGCCACCATTGGCAATTTTAGGGGGGGAAGGGGTACCTGGTCTTGACAGGTGCCCGCTCCCACTTCCAGTTAGAGGGTAAGATCACTGCAATTTTCAAGTATGTCTGGCTCCTCCTCCCCCAACCCCCCTCGCTGTCTTCTGGGACACACACAGGTTCCAGAAGATGGCGTGACCATTCAGAATGCGCAACGTGACTCAGGTATGCGTAGTAGGGAACTGGCGTGAAGCCCTCGAGCTTCCCTGCCAGTTTCCCTTAGTGAAGATGCCGGCGCCTGAAGCCGATTGAAGAATTGGCTCAGGTGCCGACATCGCTGGATCCCTGGACAGGGAAGTGTCCTTATATTAAAAATCAGCAGCTACAGTATTTGTAGCTGCTGACTTTTCATTTTATTGGGGGGGAAACTGGAGCTCCTCTTTAATTGAACAAGCAGACGTTAGAAACTGATTGGCTACCATGCACAGCTGTGCCAGATTTTGCACTCTCCAGTTTTAGTAAATCAACCCCAAAGTGTCCCAATCTGCTGCCAATAAATGACGAGGACTTGTGCTCTCTTTTGCCTCCCCCCCCCCCCCCCTACAGAAGTAGCACAGCTGGGAGTTTGTGATTCAATTTCCCATTAATAACATTGGACTCTGATATTATTTTTGAGGGTTTACAGCATTCTTTATCTCCCCTCAACTTTCATTCCTTAACCCTGTTTTAGGGTTGCACCGATGCCGAGTATTTTTCACGAGTGCTCCTGAAAATGCGTCGATACCGGCAACATTTGCTGTGCGATTTGAGCCCATACAAAATGAATGGGCTCTAATCACACCACAAAGAATCACATGCAATTTAAACAGGACTGCGGTGCGATTCCTGTTCGAGATGCATGTGGTTTCTCGCACTGCTTTTATGTGAAATCACTGACAAGCCAGGGTTCACACAGTGGAGCGGTGCGGGAAACCACATGTGGTTTGGACAGGAATCGCACCTCAGTCCTATTAAAATCTCATGGGATTCTTTGCAGTGCCATTTGAGTCCATTCATTTTGTATGGGCTCAAATTGCACTGCAAAGTTATCGGTACTCGGTATCAGCGAGTACGTGACTGGAAGTATTGATACCCGCCAATAAAAATCCGGTTGCGGTGCAACCCCACCCCATATATAATGCATAAATGGTGCTGTTTTTGATGCATTTATGTTTCCACACAAGCTAATTTAAAGTGGTTGTAAACCATTCCATATACCCAATGACGTGTCTGGTCTCAGGTGATACACATAGATGAAATAAATGCTGCTACATAAGTTGTACCTGTTTATAGTCTTCTCCTCTCTACATCCATTCAAAGTGCTAAATTATAAAGCTTGTCTGGGAGTTCTGAAAAAAAGGGGGCAGAGAGCTGAAATTACACACTGCAGAGCTCAGTAAGGAGAGCTGATTGGAGGGAATGGACACACCCCCTCCACACAACACACAGGAACAGAGCTGGGGCTGTCAATCAGCTGGAGGTCCCTCCCCGGTCACCATTTTTCCTCTCGGTGTCAGGAAAACTTGTCAGAAGTGATTCATGCTGGTAGCAGAGGAAGGAGGCAGCAGACAGAAATGACACTGAGTGCTCTGAATTGAGACAAGTACACACTATAGAGAGGGATATACTTTGTTCATATTTCATGTCTGAGGTTTACAACCACTTTAACCTATGGTTTCCCATTAAATGGTTGCTACCACTCCCAACCACCATTACTTTTGTTTATAATTCTAAATATTCCATTGAGAATGTTTATTGGCTAATAATGTTTGTTTACTATGTCCTGCAGGGGACCGGCGGCATGAAGGAGGGAAAGCTGAGAGCAATAAAGTGAGTAAAGCAAATATCTAGATATAAAGCGATGATACATTTTACAAAGCATAGCGGCATCTCTTGTATTGTTAGGATGATTTTCTTGGGTTTTATTATAATTAAAGCAAAGCAGAAGACCAAATGCATCCCTTATAAGCGTTTTATTCTTTGAATTGCTCTAGGAATAAGTTAGAATAGATAGGAAGGGGCAGCCATGGCCAATCTGTATGCTTTCACTGATCATAATGATATATTATCTACTTCCTTACCGCACTATAGCTGAAAGATGGCTACAGCATGGCTCTGTTATAAATACAATAAATAGTGTTGCGCAAAAGTAAAAATCTGCCTAGTTGCTATTTCAACGATATTGGTGACCAGAGATGTATAGTAACGAAGTAGAACTACTTAAGTACTGTACTTAAGTACCGAAATGCGGTATCTGTACTTTCCTAGAGTAGAATTTTTTTCTCCTACTTCTACTTTTACTTCACTACATTTTTTCGATGATTTCGATACTTCTACTCAAGTATTTTTTTTTTGTGCTGCATAGTTACTTGTTACTTTTAAAAAAATGACCACTGCCAGAACAGTAGATGGCAGGTTGCATAAAGCTAAAAAAATGTGTATAATGTCATTTGTAAATCAGCGCATACGAAAATAAAGGCTGTGTATAATAAAAGCTGCTATACCAAATCTTTCCAATAAAAAGAAAATATGAAACAAACAAATAAATGGTGCTACAGCGCTTAAAGTGCATCAAGAAACTACTAACAAACACAGGTTAATCATTTAAATAAATCATTTGAAATAATAAAAAATATGATGTTCAAACTTTTGACTTCTTTCTTTAATAACTACATAACACAGTACTTGTACTTCTACTTTCAGTACTTGAGTAGAATTTTTTTTTCAAAACTACTGGTACTTTTTACTTTTAGTACTTAAGTAGCAATTTTTTTGAAAAAACTACTTGCAATACTTAAGTAAAAAAAATGTTGAATACTTTAGTACTTCTACTTAAGTAACTTTTTCTGCGAGCACTTCCACTTCTACTCAAGTCACTTTTTGATCGAGCACTTGTACTTTTACTCAAGTAGAAATTTCGAGTACTTTATACAAGTCTGTTGGTGACCAATCCAGATTGCACTGTGTATGGTGTGCTGTCCAAAGATGTAAAATAAAATAAACCTGTGTGATATAAATTATTTCGTGAAAAGTCAATATTTTGATGGGATTCCAATGCTGAATATGTAAATAAATGTGTAACCCGCTTCAATAATCATACAGTGTTAGCAAATATAAAGTGCTGTGTGCTGATACCTTTGTGTTTAAAAAATCCTTGCAATCAATATTTGCTATGTTCTCTCATGCAAACTGAAACCATTATATATAAAATATTCTAATATATATAAATAGTCCATAAAGTGCTTATAAGTGTTATAATCTGTGAGTCCTTAATATAAAGAAAGTGCCAGGTGCTTGTGGAATAATCAGCTGCAGGTGCTCAATCCACCAAGTCTGTGGACATGTGGGTGTGTTCCCAAACGGTATGCTTGACCGATATATCACCAAACTCCATGCACCCCCTCGTGATTGGGCGCTCACCTTAAGACCAATATAGATATGCCTCTAATCGTATACAATATTAACTCCTCTGGGGCACTTCTCCTCCCTTCCACTGAGATACCGAAAGATCGCTGGTAGTATCCTCCTACATGTAACTCCAACACTCCATAGGGGACGATACCATGTGAAAGAGATAGCTCCAGATAGTGCTTATATCGTTTTATACTTTTTATTAAATGACAAGTGAAAAGTTGTACACTCACATTTCCAGGTGCATGTATGCACGTATGAATCGCTTTAACCGTTCCCGGATGCCTTTCGGAAAAAATAGGGAGCCGCCTCGGCTTGCGACCGTCCTCCTTGGTCTGCCCGCCAGCCTCACCTACGCTGGGTGCAATGCTCCGTCCGTCCTAGCCCCTCCCCTATGCGTGACGACGCAGGGACCTCGTGTCTTCCTTAGGGGGATAACCCGAAAGGCATCCGGGATTTATCAGAATGGCATCCGGGAACGGTTAAAGCGATTCATACGTGCATACATGCACCTGGAAATGTGAGTGTACAACTTTTCACTTGGCATTTAATAAAAAGTATAAAACGATATAAGCACTATCTGGAGCTATCTCTTTCACATGGTATCGTCCCCTATGGAGTGTTGGAGTTACATGTAGGAGGATACTGCCAGCGATCTTTCGGTATCTCAGTGGAAGGGAGGAGAAGTGCCCCAGAGGAGTTAATATTGTATACTATTAGAGGCATATCTATATCGGTCTTAAGGTGAGCGCCCAATCACGAGGGGGTGCATGGAGTTTGGTGATATATCGGTCAAGCATACCGGTTGGGAACACACCCACATGTCCACAGACTTGGTGGATTGAGCACCTGCAGCTGATTATTCCACAAGCACCTGGCACTTTTTCTTTATATTAAGGACTCACAGATTATAACACTTATAAGCACTTTATGGACTATATATATATAGAATCTTTTATACAGGGCTTGACAAATTTGCCTGAAATCTAGGAGCCAGCTAAAAAAGTTAGGAGCCAGTTTTTTTTTTTTTTTAAACTAACAACCAAGCTTTATTTAATAAAACGGATACTAAATTTACAGATAAATACGACTAGAACCCCACTCTCCTCTATAGCACAATTGGATGAAAACAGACTGTCTGTCTCTTTCCATCCGATGCCATCTGATCCGATCCACGGGATGGATAGAAAATAGAACCACCATCCGTCTGCTTTTGGTGGACAGGATCAGATGGCGGCAGATTACTGCTTCATAGAGGAGAATGAAGGGTCCGATCAAGTCTGCCTGAAAAACTGACAGGCGGACCTGATCAGACAGCCCGTGTGAAAGGGGCCTTCGGCTGTGGCATGGCGATGAGGGGGGAAAAAAAAAAGTGTGTATATATATATATATATATATATATATATATATATATATATATATATATATATATATATATATATATATATATAGATATATATATATATATATAGATAGATATATATAGATAGATATATATAGATATATATTTATATATTTTTTTTTTTAATAATTGGAAAAATATTTTTTTTTTTTTTTTTTTTATAATTAAAAAAAAAGAAAAAAATATATATATTTTTTTTTTTTACATTTAAAAAATAAATTAAATAAATAATAATAACCACACTCCCTGTCAAAGGTAATTAACTGGACAGGGAGATGGTAATGAATTGAGAACAAAAAGGCAGTGGAAACAGTCATTACAACAGTCATTACTCCCGGCCTCCACAAGAGGGCGCCAGTTCCCCATTGGAAGCCAGTCATCTCAAGTAGGCCGAAAAGCCGGGGCCTCAATTTTCGGACGACCCGGAAGTCCGTGCACTCCGTGCGCGGAAGTCCGGGCAAAAATGATAGGACACCTTCTGCAGGGCACCCCCAGGCGCCAGGTCGCTAATTCTAGTCGCAAATGCGACCTGGCGCCCGGGGATTGTCGAGCCCTGTTTTATATATATATTGGTTTCAGTTTGCATGAGAGAACATAGCAAATATTGATTGCAAGGATTTTTTAAACACAACGGTATCAGCACACAGCACTTTATATTTGGTAACACTGTATGATTATTGAAGCGGGTTACACATTTATTTACATATTCAGCATTGGAATCACATCAAAACATTGACTTTTCACGAAATAATTTATATCACACAGGTTTATTTTATTTTACATCTTTGGACCGCACACCATACACAGTGCAATCTGGATTGGTCACCAATATCGTTAAAATAGCAACTAGGCAGTTTTTTACTTTTGCGCAACACTATTTATTGTATTTATAGCACAGAGCACTTTCTGAGGAGTGAGGTGTTTGTGGCAGTTGTAAAATCTAGATTAGGGGGGTAGCTCGCAGGATTCCAATCTGATTATGGCTCTGCTGTTCCTCCCGGAACCATGTCCCCCCCCCCCCCCCCCCCATGTGCCCCCGGGGCACACATTCGGCATGCTTTGTGTCCCCTGTGTACTTCGGACACCGCCAATCACAGATTGTGATAAAGGGCCAATCACAGATTGTGATCAAGGGCCAATCACAGCGTCCTTTTACCATGTGATCCGCTGTGTCCAATCACAGCTGATCACAATGTAGACCATCTTGCTGGTTTATCAGCAGTACTTTCCTTACACACTGTGACAGCGTGAGGAAAGCAGAGCCAGTAATCGGCCAGTGTCACAGGAAATGTACACAGATAATCAAGGCACTGATGATCAGTGCACATCAGTGAAGGAGAAAAAAATTACATAACCAAAACAAAAAAGTTATTTTTCAAAAAAATTTCTTTTTTTTTTTTTTTTTTCATGCAGCAAAAAAAAAAAAAAACCCAGTGGTGATTAAATACAGCCAAAAGAAAGCTCTATCTGTCTCAAAATAAATGATAAAAATGTCATATAAGTTCAGTGTTCCATGACCGTGCAATTGTCATTCAAAGTGTGATAGCACTAAAAGATAAAAAAAAAAATGGCCTGGGCAGGAAGGGGGTGAAAGAGTGCCCAGTAAGCGAGTGGTTAAAGTAAATTTGATGTAATATATTTCATGTGCCTTGATTTTCTGGATGTGGGGATTTGCCCAGTATTGGCATTCTGTTGTCGTGCCAAATATTTTCTAGTCCGCTCCACAGTTCTGTAGTGTGCCTGAAGTGGAAGACACTAATTTCATACCCAGCTAGGCATGGCATCTGCATACCAACAGATTGCCATAGTGTAGTGTCACCTATTTATTCATACTGCTTTAGTATGATTTGCAGGATTGGATAGGCTACTTGATGCTTTTGAATTTCCTCTCCAGGCATTTCCCTTATGCTGATGTGTGTGATAATCTATTATGATATACATTGGTATTACCCCACAATACATCTGCTCATCCCATAATCTCTTCATACAAAGGTGGGCCTGTTTAAAGAGGATCTATAATACTTTTAAAGTATGCCTTTTTTTTTAGTTTTGGACGGAGTGGATAGGGATTAAAACACCTGTCAGTTTTTATAGCTGTGTGTATTCCCATTATGGAGGTTCACCCTCTCTGTGTGTCCGATTTACCATCATCATTGAAAGTGAAAGTAAAAGAAAATCCTAAATTTTGGGTTGTCCCCAGAAAAGTAATAGAGGGGGAATCTTCCAATGGGGACACTAGTTCTGGTGAAAAAATAATAGTGTAGCACTAATGTCTTATACAGTCTCTATTAAGTCCACATCACACCAAAAGAAACATTATAGTCATGATCATTTCAAAGGAAGAAATCCCAAAGAGATGGTGCTCAATTCAAAAGTAGAAACCACCTATCTCCTTTCAAACGAAACCAATGTACAGGAAAGCCGCCACCATGAGGGATTAAATGGCCTCTTACCAGAAGTCTATGATCCTTGTTACAGGGATCATAGACAGCAGGGATCAAACCAATATGGACATCAAGAAAAAATCTTTCAGCTTCCCACTCAAGCTGAATTCCTGGCGTCCCTCTCACAGACCTTCAGGATATGTGGAAGACAACCAAACACTCCTCATGGTGTAGTACGATCAAACAAGTTTATTTAACATAAATGGCAAACTCACATTACGCCAAAAGATACAGAGTGAGTCATGTGCCTTATCCCAATTCGCCGGCGTGTAGAGTGGTTTCTAACCGAAAAGATGGCCGCCGCGTCCCCCGTCCCTAATTCCGTGTCGTGCCGCAGGCTCCTCACTAGTTCTGGTGACTTGAGTACCCAGGGGCCCTGTTAATTTGCAGGAATTTCCTCTCGCGTCCTGTTTGGCCATGGGATAGGAAGTGAAGGGGAATCTCCACAATGGGATATAGATGGGGAAAATAATTGTGTCTATAGTTCTATTTAAAGCTCCACTTGGTCATCCTCAGTCATTGGAAGCCGGCTGCCTCTTCCGAGTTCAGGCAGCCGGCACCTGATGATGACCACAGCTCTGCCCACCGGTCATTGCTATTCCCTGCTCCTACAGCCTCCTGGGATAGGTGATGTGGAACCCCAGGAGGCTGAGGCAGCAGGGACACATCATTCTCACCTGGGTGAGAATATCGGCTGGTGGGCAAGACCAATTCTAAGGTGTTAATAAAAAAAAAAAAAAAAAGTGTGCCAATTTATTGTGACAGGCAGTTGCCCTGCACAGAGCTTCAGATGATCTGGGGGATGAAGATCTGCTTCAAGGCACCATCATGACACTTCTACACCTCAGGCACTGGGTTTTGCCCATTCCAGCCAAACTTGGAAAATTTCCAGGAGACAGCAGCTGCACAAGTTCTGACCCAGTGTGAGTCCAGGTTTACACTGAGGCTCTTTTGAAATCAAACTCGCAGGCATTTCTGTTTGACTACGGGGGTGATTTCATAGACTTCTGTGCAGGCTCCTGCACAGATGTCTATGGAAATCCCCCCCCCCCCCCCCCCCAAATCACCAAAAGTAATACAGAAACTACTTTTGGGAATTAGTGCGGTGCCGCACTGATTTGGACGGTGCCATTGCCGGCAATTGGCTCAGATTTGACATTGGACCAATGTGAACGTGGGCTAAAGCTAGCCATACACATGCAGATTTCGCTCATTCATCCTTCAGACTGAACAAGGGAAATTTATAGCTATAGCTCTGTTCCAGCCTATACAGGGTATTGCGGACGCTGTACTCCCGGGGATCCTCTAGCGGCTGTGGTGTAGAGCGCTTCTCACAGTCTCTGGGAGTTTTGGCTGAGAACAGATACGGCTTTCTATTGGTGCTCTTGTCTTGCAATCTACAAATAGAAAAGCCTGGAGGGTAGTAAAGCCACCCCAAGAGTAATATTGGTGAGACCCGATTTAGACGCCCGGAGGCCTGATATCCACAACACCAGATACAAGCTTGGTTGACCCCCAGACTGAAAAGCTGAGGGTCCAATCTCTCTGGTGATTGGGGATATGAGAGGAGAGTGTGACACCCTTCACAGCATGTTTACATGAAGCCCTTCTGCACCTTATTAATGGAGTTTGGAGCACCGAGCACTTTATATGAAAGACTTTGTATGTTTTTTTTTTTTTATATTTATTTTTTTAACACATTGTTATGATTAAATATTTTCATTTGCAAGCGCTGTATAATTGTATTTTTCGAGGTGTATCTAGCACTGAGTGGACAGCAGCACATATTTTGGAATCACACATACATAGCAGGAGTATCTATATGCTTTAACCACTTCTGGACCGCCCACCGCAGTTTTACACCGGTACTTTGACGTTAAATACCGGTGTTATGGCAGAAGATAGCTGCCATAACCCCGGTATTTTCTTACAGGGCAGGCAGTCCTCTTTCACATAAAAGTGGTTCTCGTGGCAGATTCACCGCGGGATCACTTTTATGGGCGGAGGGAGAGGTTGACCCCCCCCACCCGCTGCTTCCTGGTTGTTTTCCCCGCTTACCGGATTACCGGAGCTGTCAATAGCGGGGAAAACCATCCGGTACGTCCATGTCCCAGGCTAGAAGTTGAGTGAGGGCAAGATGACATATGACGTCACTTCCTCCCAACAACCTTAATGGGCCCATTTTTTTTTTTTTTTTTTTTTCATGCTGAAAAAGGATGACTTTTTTTTGGGGGGGGGGGGGGTTTGCTTTTAAGTATAGATATGAGATGTGAGGTCTTTTTGACCGCCAGATCTCACATTAAAGAGGACCCGTCATGCTTATTTCTATTACAAGAGATGTTTACATTCCTTGTAATAGGAATAAAAGTGATCAAAAATTTTTTTTCTCTTGCGTCCTCCGATAGTCGCCGCCTCCTCTAAGTCATCACTGTTGGGTGTCTTCCTATCTGTAGGAATAGCTAGGCATATAGACTTAGTCCAAAGACAAAAGGCATTAGCATATACACACCCATGGGGGCTGTCCCATCCGGTCAATACCCCCCCTGCATCACCACTCCCAACTCAGTTTTAATCTGCCTAGCGTCAGGCTACCTTGTGCTGGGGCTTCAGTCTCAGCCTTCCTAATCTTTTATTTGATTTTCTTTGAAAATGTCAGTTTTCTCTCTTACTTTATTAGCTGTTTATTTTATCAGCTCTAGTGTTAGTCTTCTCTTCGGATGAAGATGGATCATGCGGTGCTGGGATTCGGACTGACCGCCCTGGTTCTCCAGGGCACAGAGGGTCAGATGGACCCCCAGCCCGCCATCGAGCGTTCAGCTATGGTTCGCCCTGGCATTATGAACGACCCATCCCTGTTCGCTGCAGGGATGCAGCCGTGAGGTGGCTACCTCACAGGACTAGTCTGCGGTGCTGCAGCATCATGTCCCTGGCTCACGGCACTCCCTGTCAGATGAGGACAGAGGTTTTCCGTGCATGGAGGCTCCCCACGCCATCTGGTACAGGTAAGTACGTTTCTGTGTGGGGCCTCTGTTTGGGGCGACAGTCTGTGTTGCTGTATGTTTCCCCGTGTCTGTGCCTGTGTGACTCCCTGTGCGATCCCTGCGGGGTTCGCTTGTGCACTTCTGTATGTTGCCTTGGGGGTCCCTATCCCTGTGTCACCTTAGGTGCATGTTGGGGGTTCAGACATTTGTACGGCGACCGCAGCGCTGCATTTTCGCGCGGTCCGCCATCTTTACTGTGGACACACATGTATAGCTCCTCTGGGGCGATCATGCATGTCATTTTGGCGCCATCCGCCGCCATTTTGTGGGCGGTGGAACGATCGGTCCGGCCGCATGTCGGCGGCCATTTTGGCGTAGCCTCCAATGCATCCCTATGGGGCAGCCTTTTTCCTGGGGTCTGGCTTATAGTCCAGCCCTCTCCAGCAGCACTTCCTTTTTCCATCAGCAGCAAGGACACTGGCAGCAACGCTCTGCGGGCTCTGCAGGTTATTCCTCTCAATTTCCCTCTGTATATTGCTTCTGGCTCAGTTTCTTTTCTCCTTTGGGGGTCTTTCATAGCTGTGACAGTAGCGGTGGGCTGCGCACGCCGCAGCGCTTTTTTAAGGGGACAGTACACTTTTTTGCACTGTAGTTTGTTTGGGTAACTTGAGCCATGGATTCTCAGGAAAGCAAGTTTCCTCCAGCTTTGGTGGGGGGCCCCAGTTCTCCTGTGGCCCCGCTGCGACCTGATCTGGCTGCTGTAGTTGCGACTTTGGTGGCAAATATGGAAATGCTAATGTCTGAACGGGCTGCGAGAAAGAGGCCCAGGTTGTCTCTCTCTTCTGATTCAGATGGGGATATGGCTGCTGCGAGCGTGCCCTTTTCAGGGTCCCGCTCATCTTTAGACCCCCCGGGGTCTGAAGGGGAGGCTGACATGGAGGGTGTTGACACATCCTCCCCAGGGTCACCTGAAGAACGGGCGACCATGGATGAGTTAATTGTTTCTGTTCAAGAAACCTTACATTTAGAGGATGAGCCCTGTCCTCCGGGCGTTGTGTCCTCGTTTGGGACGCACAGGACCCGCAAGTCTGCGCAGGTTTTTCCCTGCCCAGCTGAATTTCATTACACGGTTAATGAAATGTGGCGCATGTTGAAACGTCCATTCCTGGTACCTAGTTGGTTCAAATTGCTTTTTCTCTTACGTCCTCCGACAGTCGCCGCCATCTTCATATTCGTCACAATGGGTATTAGACTTTGCTCCGAAGGAGTAGCTAGGCAACAGAATATGTTAATATAAAAGCTTTTAACATATCCCACCCCCAGGGGGTGGTCCCCTCAGTCAATACCCTCCTACTTCCTGTATCCATACTTCAGTTTCAAGTCTAGCTTGTCAGGAGTAGCTGGATGTCTCTGTGCTGGGGCATTTTGTCTCAGCCTTTCTTTTCTCTTTTAATTTTCTTTGAGTTTTTTCTCTTGCTTTACTTAGCTGTTACTTTTGTCAGCATTAGTTAGTTCTTCTGATGAAGAGGATTCGTGCGGGCTGGGTCTCGGGCTGATTCCCCTGGTCGCAGTCAGTGGCTTCCCAGCCTGCCTTCGAGCGTTCAGTCGGGTACCACTCCTGACATTCTGAACGACCCATCCCTGTTTGGTGCAGGGATGCTATGGTGAGGTGGCTACCTCACTGGACGCTGTGCGGTTTCTTAACCCCAGTTCTTCTGCGTCCTGGCTGCGACTCTCCCTGTCACGTGTGCAGTGGCTTGTTCGCCTGTACGGGTTCCCCACGTCATTTATGAGGTAAGTGTATCTGTGTGGGGACCTGTCTGTGTGGGGGGTGTCAGTCTGGGACTGTGTAACCCTGCCTCTGGTCACACTGTTGGTCTCCCTGTCTGCTGGCTGCATTCTGTGGGCTGAAAGGAGGGGGGGTTATGCTGCACTGTCATGTGTCAGTTTGTGTGATTTTACTGTGTGCCAGACTGTGTGCGGAGGGACATGATTGTATCATGTTTGTGCACTTTGCGGCGTCCGCTGAGGCGGTCCGCCATTATTTTACATTGCCTTGCATTACTGCATGGAGGAGCGGTGTTTCGGCGCCAAATGCCGCCATTTTGGCGGCGATCGCTCCGGCCGCATGGTTAAGCTGTGGGCGGCCATTTTCTTGTAGCCTTCCATAGGCTTTCATAGAGCGCCCTGCATGTCAGCACTTCCTTTCTCCGGAGCGCACCGATCGAGGCAGAAGCAGCAGCGGTCTCTCCAGGTTTTTACCTCCCTATCCCTGTGTCCTTGCCTGAGTTGTACTTTCTCCCTGTGGGGGTCGAACTTGTGTGGTGTGTGTGTGTGCGGTGGGCTGCGCTCGCCGCGCTTTTTAAAGGGGCAGTTAACCCTTTATTTTTCCACATACTTTGGGGCATGGATTCTCAGGAAAGCAAATTCCCTGCCACATTGGTGGGAAGCCAGGGGACTGCTGTTTCCTCCCAAGGGGGAGATTTGGCTGCGGTTGTGGCTAACCTTGCTGCTCAGGTGCAAATGCTGGTGGCTGCTCAATCCACTAAAAGTCCCAGAGTTTCAATTTCCTCTGATTCAGAGGGTGATGGTGATGGGGCTGCTGTGGCTGGGGTCTCCTTGTCGGGGTCCCGTTCCTCCCTGGATCTTGTAGGGTCCGAGGTGGAGGCTGAGGTTGAAGGGGTTGATAATTCTTCCCCGGGCTCGTCTGAAGAGCTTGCACTCATGGACGAATTGGTTGCTTCTATCAAGCAAACGCTGCGATTGCAGGATGAGCCATGTCCCCCTGCTGCCTTGGCGGCTTATGGGACGAAGAGAAGACGCAAAACTTCACAGGTTTTTCCCTGCACTGATGATTTTCAGCGTGCTGTTAAGGAACAATGGAGTAATATACGCAAGCCTTTTGCTGTACCAAGTAGGTTCAAATTGCGTTATCCTTTCACGCCCGCTACTGACAAGCATTGGTGTGTACCGCCTCCTGTGGATCACACGATAGCGGTTTTGAATAAATCCACTGCGATTCCTGCTGAGGATACCCCGGTGTTCTGGGATGCCACGGACAAGAGGCTGGAGTCTCTTGCTCGTAGTACCTACTCTATTATGGGTTCTATGCTGAAACCTCTGTTTGCTTCACTTATGGCAGCCCAGGCTGTCGCGAGTTGGACGCAGGTGCTTAGACGCGTTTTGGTGGCTGATTCTGCCCCTCAGGCGACATTGGATATGGTGGATCAAATCCATCAGGGTGTCATGTATTTGTGTGATGCGGACTTGGATATGGTTCCGTTGGCAGCACGTGTACACGGTGTGGCGGTGTTGTCTCGCCGCTTGGTTTGGTTGAAGTGCTGGTCGGTGGACCAATCTTTGCGCAAGACCTTAGCCAATCTGCCCTATGAAGGTTCCCGCCTTTTTGGCGAATCCTTGGATACACTGATAAAGGGGATCACGGGGGGTAAGAGCACGCTCTTGCCCCAATCCCACAAGGCTAAGGCGGCTCCTGGTAAGAAGCATGCTTCCTTTCGACCCTCTCAGGGGTCCTTTCGTGCCTTTCGGTCGCACTATAAGGGCAAGCCATTCAAAGGTCAGGGCTCCCAAAAGAAGCCGTGGACAGGAAAGCAGAAATCCGGCCAGTCCGGATCCGCTGCCCACAACAGTGCGGCCTGAAGGGGCGCCCTCACCCGGTTCTGGGGTGGGGGGACGCTTGCTCGATTTTCCGCTTCCATGGCTGGCCCGTGTTCGGGACAGGTGGGTTCAGGAAATCGTTCGATCTGGCTACAAGATCGAGTTTCTCTCTCGGCCGGAGAGCAGATTCTTTCCCTCAAATCTTCAACTGTCTCCGGAGCGTTTGCGGGATCTGCACCTAGCGGTGCCGGACCTGAGGGCTCAGGGAGTGGTGGTTCCGGTTCCTCATCGGGACAGATTTCGGGGGTTCTATTCCAATCTGTTCACCGTGCCCAGGAAGGAGGGCAAGGTTCGTCCGATCCTGGACTTGAAGGCTCTGAACCGCTTTGTGCGGGTTCGCAAGTTCCGCATGGAATCCCTGCGGTCGGTGGTGGCTGCCCTGGTTCCAGGAGAATTCATGGCCTCCATCGATTTGAAGGATGCGTACCTTCACATCCCCATTTTCGAGGTACCTTTGATTCGCCATTGCGGAGGATCACTACCAGTTCGTGGCGTTACCTTTTGGTCTCGATTCGGCTCCGCGGGTGTTTACCAAGGTGCTTGCACCGGTTCTGGCCTTATTGAGAGCCCAGGGCATCTCTGTCCTGGGGTATCTGGACGATATTCTGGTTCGGTCCGCGACCAGGCAGGGTCTGGAGAAGGACCTGTCCGTCACGTTGCAAACTCTACAGGAGTTTGGTTGGACGATAAATTTTCCGAAATCGACGCTGGGTCCGTCGGTTCGACTTCCCTACCTGGGAATGATCCTGGACTCAGTCCAGGCGAAGGTCTTCTTGCCGGACGACAAGCTCGGGACTCTTCAGGAGGAAGTCAGGTCCCTCAGGGACGTTCCGTGCTCGTCACTCCGGACGTGCATGAGATGTCTGGGGTTGATGGTCTCGGCTTTCGAGGCGATTCCATTCGCCCAGTTTCACACGCGGGGTCTCCAAGCGGAGATCCTGTCCAGGTGGGACGGGCGACCACAATCTCTGGATCTTCAGATTTCATTGAGCCATCGCACCAGAAGGGATCTTCTGTGGTGGCTCCAGTCCCCTACGGTGTCGGGGGGCAAGTCTTTTCGTCGTCTTTCTTGGACGGTGATCACCACGGATGCCAGCCTGTCGGGCTGGGGTGGTGTTCTGGGCGTTCTGTCCGCCCAGGGGACTTGCTCGGAGGAGGAATCCTCCCTTCCGATCAACATTCTGGAATTGTGGGCGATAAATCTCTGCCTTCAACGTTGGACGGACAGACTACAGGGCTGTCCGGTTCGGGTGCAGACGGACAATGCCACGTCGGTGGCTTACATCAACCACCAAGGGGGCACCAGGAGTGCCCGTGCGGCTCGGGAAGTAGCCGACATTCTGTCTTGGGCCGAGACTCACGTCCCGGCGATATCGGCAGTTCACATTCCTGGGGTGGAGAACTGGCAGGCGGATTATCTGAGCCGCCAGACCCTGGACCAGGGGGAATGGTCTCTCCACCCGGATGTCTTTCAGAAGTTGTGCGCGAAGTGGGGTCTTCCAGATGTGGACCTGTTCGCGTCTCGTCTGAACAACAAGGTGAAAAGGTTCGTGGCAAGGTCTCGCGATCCTCGGGCAGACGCGTCAGACGCGTTGGTAGCTCCGTGGCATCAGTACCGACTGATGTATGCGTTTCCACCGATTCAATTGCTGTCCAGGTTCCTTCGCAGGTTGCACTCGGAACGCAACACGGTGATTCTAGTGGCGCCGGACTGGCCTCGCCGGTCCTGGTACGCGGACCTCGTGAATCTGGCGGTCGACGCCCCGTGGCGTCTGCCTCTTCGAGATGATCTCCTGTCTCAAGGGCCGATATTCCATCTTGCTTTACAGTCGCTGTCTTTGACGGCCTGGCTGTTGAGACCGAGGTCCTGAAGGATAGGGGTCTCTGCCCGGAGGTCATTCACACTTTGATCAACACGAGGAAATCTTCCTCGGGGAAGGTCTATTACCGTACTTGGAAGGCCTATTTTGCCTGGTGTGAGTCCAGGGGGTTTTCACCTCGCACATACTCGGTGTCTAGGGTGTTGTCCTTCCTTCAAACGGGTGTCGACCAGCGTTTGGCGCTGGCTACGGTCAAGGGTCAGGTGTCTGCGCTGGCCGTTCTTTTTCAACGTCCTGTGGCGTCTAACTCCTTGGTTAGTACTTTTATGCAAGGGGTGCGACATCTGGTCCCTCCTAGGAGGGAACCTCTGCCTCCTTGGGACTTGAATCTTGTTCTGTCCGTGCTACAACATGCTCCCTTTGAACAGATCAGGAAGATCTCGTTGTCCATGTTGTCCAAAAAAGTCGCCTTTTTGGTGGCGATCACTTCGGCTCGCAGGGTTTCGGAGCTGGCAGCTTTGTCCTGCAAGTCTCCGTATCTGGT
Source organism: Pelophylax lessonae (assembly GCF_965119305.1). Classification (NCBI taxonomy): domain Eukaryota; kingdom Metazoa; phylum Chordata; class Amphibia; order Anura; family Ranidae; genus Pelophylax; species Pelophylax lessonae. Next base: position 654,291,780 of record NC_138770.1, read on the forward strand.
CATCCATCTAGATAAGGTGTTCTTGAGACCTAACCCTTCTTTTCTTCCGAAAAGAGTTTCGGATTTTCACCTCAATGAGGATATTGTCCTGCCTTCGCTCTGCGTGAAGCCCAAACATCCGAAGGAGGTGGAGCTGCATTCCTTGGATGTTGTTCGGGCGATTAGGGTTTACCTGAAATCGGCTGAATCTTTCCGCAAGTCTGATTCCTTGTTTGTCCTTCCTGAGGGACCTCGGAAGGGCATGGCGGCGTCGGCTTCTACCATCGCCAAATGGATCAGACAGACTGTTGAACAGGCCTATGCTTTGAAGGGGAAAGTTCCCCCTGTGCCTGTGAAGGCGCACTCTACCAGATCTCTGAGTACGTCTTGGGCCTGTCGTCATGGGGCTTCTGTGGCCCAGGTGTGTAAGGCCGCGACTTGGTCGACCGTGCACACCTTCACAAAATTCTACAGAGTGGATGTTCAGGCATCGGCAGATGCTTCCTTTGGCCGCAAGGTTCTTAGTGCGGCGGTTCCTTAGAGCCCCTTGTATTGGGCTCCTTGGCTGTTTGGGATATATGTTTTTATCCCTAGGTTATTTGTTTTCCTGGGTTATTGCTTCTGTTGAGCAAGTTTTTCTCATGTTGCCCAGCTGGTTTCCTTCCTTTGGTAAGGTTCCTTTCTTTGATGTGGAGACTGCGTTGCCTTAGGCATGGCTGTGTTTCCCACCCCTCATGTTTGCACTGCTTTGGGACTTCCCCATTGTGACGAATATGAAGATGGCGGCGACTGTCGGCGGACGAAAGAGAAAACGGAATTTTTGTAAAATCTTGCCTGTAAAATTCCTTTCTCTGAGTCCTCCGACAGTCGCCGTCCCCGCCCCTCTTTTGGGGTTGGTTGTATACTCTACTGCTATTCCACTGAAACTGAAGTATGGATACAGGAAGTAGGAGGGTATTGACTGAGGGGACCACCCCCTGGGGGTGGGATATGTTAAAAGCTTTTATATTAACATATTCTGTTGCCTAGCTACTCCTTCGGAGCAAAGTCTAATACCCATTGTGACAAATATGAAGATGGCGGCGACTGTCGGAGGACTCAGAGAAAGGAATTTTACAGGTAAGATTTTACAAAAATTCCGTTATCCTTTTGCGCCGGCTACGGAATCACGATGGTGTGTGCCTCCACAGGTAGACCACACTGTGGCCGTGTTGAACAAGGCTACCTTGGTTCCTACTGAAGATACCCCGGTTTTCCCGGGATCCCACGGACCGGCGGTTGGAGTCTCTAGCCCACCATTCTTATACGGTGGCGGGTTCGTTGCTCAAACCCGTTTTCGCGTCCGTTCTGGTGGCTCAGGTGGTGGCTGATTGGACTAAGGTGCTTAGAAGCAATCTAGTGTCTGATGACGTACCGCCTGCCCGACTGGAAATGTTGGATCAGATCCACCAAGGAGTCATGTATTTGTGTGATGCAGCCTTAAATGAGGCTCCCTTGGTGGCTTGCCTCTCTAGTGTCGCGGTACTTAACCGGAGACTGATATGGCTGAAGAGCTGGTCGGCCGACCAGTCCTCACGGAAAACAGTTGCTGATTTTCCCTATGCTGGCTCTCGCCTTTTTGGCGAGGCGTTGGATACCCTGGTGAAGGGCGTCACGGGGGGCAAGAGCACTATGCTGCCCCAGAACCCGAAGAACAAGTCTTTCCGAGGCAAGTGGAGTTCTGCGCCTAAATCCAATCAGGGGTCCTTTCGTTCCTTTCGGAAACCAATCCAAGGGCAAGCCCTTCAAGGCCCAGGGCAACCAGAAGAAACCCTAGGCGGGTAAGCAGAAGTCCGGCAATGCCGGCTCGGCGGGACATTCCACCTCTGCCTGAAGGGGCGCCCTCACCCATTTCAGGGGTGGGGGGACGTTTGCGCGGTTTCCTCCAACCTTGGCTGCTCCGGATATTGGACAAGTGGGTCCAGGAAATCGTTCGATCAGGTTACAAGATCGAATTCCTTTCCCGGCCGGCGGACAGATTCTTTCCCTCCAATCTCCATCTGCTTCCGGGGCGTCTGCAGGACTTGCATCAAGCGGTGCAGGACCTGCTTGCTCAGGGAGTGATTGTCCCGGTGCCTCATCGGGACAGGTTTCGGGGGTTTTATTCGAATCTGTTCACTGTGCCCAGGAAGGAGGGCAAAGTGCGTCCTATTCTGGACCTGAAAGCGCTGAAGCGATTCGTGCATGTTCGGAAGTTTCGAATGGAGTCTCTCCGTTCGGTTGTGGACTCCTTGAGTCCAGGAGAATTCCTGGCTTCGATAGATCTGAAGGATGCGTACCTGCACATCCCCATTTTCGAGGGTCATCAGAGGTACCTTCGGTTTGCTATCGCAGAGGACCACTACCAGTTTGTGGCGTTACCTTTCGGTCTCGCTTCGGCTCCAAGGGTGTTTACCAAAGTGTTGGCACTGGTCCTGGGCCTGCTGCGGGCCCAGGGCATTGCGGTCCTGGGGTATCTGGACGATCTGCTTCTGAGATCGCGTGCCAGCCAGGACCTTGTGCGCGATCTGTCCATCACGGTGCAGACGCTCCAGGAGTTCGTATGGACCATCAACGTTCAAAAATCAGCGTTGTCCCCGTCGCTTCGCCTTCCCTATCTGGGAATGGTTCTGGACTCCGCTCAGGCAAAAGTGTTCTTGCCGGAGGACAAGCTCCGGACTTTATGGGACGAACTCGGGTCCATCAGGGACAATCCGTCCTCGTCACTCAGGACCTGCATGCGGGGCCTGGGGTTGATGGTGTCGGCCTTCGAGGCGATACCTTTTGCCCAGTTCCACACGCGGGCTCTCCAGGCGGAGATCCTGGCCAGGTGGGACAGACTTCCTCAGTCCTTGGATCTGGATGTCTCCCTGAGTCGCCAGACCAGATTGGCTCTTCTATGGTGGATCCAGTCCCCGTCGGTGGCGGAAGGCAAGTCCTTCCATCCGTTGGTGTGGACAGTGGTTTCCACGGACGCCAGCCTGTCGGGCTGGGGTGGAGTCCTGGGCAACCGGTCTGTTGGCGGACCCCTCGGATGCGTTGGTGGCCCCTTGGCATCAGTATCGTCTTATGTATGCCTTTCCTCCGAGTTACTATCCCGGTTCCTTCGCAGGTTGGTCTCGGAACCGCACATGGTAATTCTGGTGGCGCCTCGCCGGTCCTGGTACGCCAACGTTGTTTACCTGGCAGTGGCGCCTCTGTGGCGCCTGCCTCTGCGGGAAGATCTCCTGTCTCAAGGTCCGATCTTCCATCCTGCTTTACAGTCGCTGGCTTTAATGGCCTGGCTGTTGAGACCCAGGTCTTGAAGGACAAGGGTCTATCCCCTGAGGTTATTCCTACCCTAATCAAGGCTAGGAAATCCTCCTCTGGTAAGATCTATTACCGTACCTGGAAAGCCTATTTCACCTGGTGTGAGTCCAGGGGGTTCTCCCCTCGCTCTTACTCGGTGTCGAGAATCTTGGCTTTCCTCCAGTCTGGAGTGGATCAGCGCCTGGCGCTGGCCACGATAAAGGGCCAGGTGTCTGCACTGGCTGTCCTTTTTCCAACGCCCTGTGGCGTCTCATTCCTTGGTGCGCACCTTCATTCCCAGGAAGGAGCCCTTACCTCCATGGGACTTGAACTTGGTTTTGTCCGCGTTGCAACGTGCTCCCTTTGAAAACATCAGGGAGATATCGTTGCCTCTGCTGTCCAAAAAGGTTGCTTTTCTGGTGGCGATCACTTCGGCTCGCAGTGTCGGAGCTGGCGGCGTTGTCTTGCCGCTCCCCTTACTTGATAATTCACAAGGATAAGGTGGTTTTGCGACCACCCCCATCCTTCCTTCCCAAGGTGATCTCTGAATTTCACCTTAATGAGGACATTGTCCTGCCTTCGCTTTGTACGAAGCCTAAGCATCCAAAGGAGATTGCTTGGCATTCCTTGGATGTTGTCAGGGCGATCAGGGTTTACCTGTCTATGGAATCCTTTCGGAAGACGGATTCCCTCTTTGTCCTTCCTGAGGGATCTCGGAAGGGCATGGCTGCGTCCGCAGCAACTATTGCCAAATGGATCAGACAGACCATTGAGCATGCTTAAGCTTTGAAGGGACGTGTTCCACCCTTCCCTGTTAATGCGCACTCTACCAGGTCTTTGAGTACTTCCTGGGCCTGTTGGCATCGGGCCTCGGTGGCCCAGGTGTGCAAGGCTGCGACTTGGTCGTCGGTGCACACTTCACGTTCTGGCATCAGCTGATGCTTCTTTTGGCCGTATAGTTCTCAGTGCGGCTGTGCCATGATGGACCCTTGAATTTTTTTCTCTGGGTCCCTGGCTGTTGGCATTTGCTTTCCTGGGCTGTTGCTCCTGTTGAGCATTGTTTTTTCTGTTGCCCAGTTGGTTCTCTTACGGTGCATGTAAGATTCCTTTCTCTGATGTGGGTACTGCGTTGCCTTTTCTACGGTTGCGTCTCCCACCCCTCATGTCTATACTGCTTTGGTACATCCCAACAGTGATGACTTAGAGGAGGCGGCGACTGTCGGAGGACGTAAGAGAAAACTGAATTTTTGTAAAATATTACCTGTAAAATTCCTTTCTCTGAGTCCTCCGACAGTCGCCGCCCCCGCCCCTCTTTTGGGGTTCTAATTACCTACTGCTATGCTACCAAACTGAGTTGGGAGTGGTGATGCAGGGGGGGTATTGACCGGATGGGACAGCCCCCATGGGTGTGTATATGCTAATGCCTTTTGTCTTTGGACTAAGTCTATATGCCTAGCTATTCCTACGGATAGGAAGACAATACCCCACAGTGATGACTTAGAGGAGGCGGCGACTGTCGGAGGACTCAGAGAAAGGAATTTTACAGGTAAGATTTCACAAAAATTCAGTTTTTAAAGGGACAGTGTAAAAATAAAGGTAAAATAGATAACTTTAAAGCGCCCCGTCCCTCTGAGCTCGCGTGCAGAAGTGAACGCATATGTAAGTCGCGCCCACATATGTAAATGGTATTCAAACCACACATGTGAGATATCGCTGCAATCGTTAAAGCGAGAGCAATAATTCTAGCCCAAGACCTCCTCTGTAACTCTAAACTGGTAACCTGTAGACATTTTTATAACGTCGCCTATGGAGATTTTTAAGTACCAATGTTTATCGCCATTCAATGAGTGTGCACAATTTTGAGTCATGGAATGTTGGGTATCTATTTACTTGGCGTAACATTCTCTTTCACAACATTAGAAAATAAAATTTGGCTAACTTTACTGTTCTTATTTTTTTAATTCAAAAAGTGTATTTTTTCAAAAGAAATTGCGTTTGTAATACCGCTGAGCAAATCTGGTGTGACAAAGTATTGCAGCAATCTCCATTTTATTCTCTAGGGTCTCTGCTAAAAAAAATATTTATAATGTTGGGGGGTTCTAAAAAAGTTTCTAGCAAAAAATACTGATTTTACCTTGTAAACAACAAGTGTCAGAAATGGGCCTGGTCCTTTAAAGCGGAGTTCCGGCCTCAAAATCGAAAAAAAAAAAAATTATTTTGGGCCATCCGCTTGCTGAGGGTCACCTGAAAATAAAATGGATGCTCCCGATATTTTTTATTGTTTTTGTTCACTTACCTTGATATTGAAGAAAATATACTCCCCTTCCTCCCTCTGCGGCCGCGGCCTGCGCCGTCACTTCCGGCTTGCGATGACTCCTGGGAGCTGAACATCATCACTCCCAGGAGGAGTCAATGCACCTGCACCGGCCCCGCTCGTCCCTTCCGGTGCAAGCGTGGCATTCCCTGCTAAGCAGCTTCTGGGCATGCCCAGAAACTGTGCAGGGATGCCGCGCCTGCACCGGAAGGGACGAGCGGGGCTGATGCAGGGCATTCTGGGACTCCAACGTCACCGAAGAGGAGGCAGAAGAGAACGTGCTGGCTTCAGCTGCCCACACCTGAGATGGCAGCGCTGGAGAAGAAATTTTCAAGGTAAGTATTTCTTCTTACAAGTAAGTGCGACCCGGGACAGTTCAGAGGCTATCTATTGTGGAATGTACTAGCCCTGACTGTCCCGGGGGTATTTTCATCTAAAATTCACCCCCAAGGCCAGAACTCCGCTTTAAGTGGTTAAGAGAAATTTTTTAGATTCCTCCATCCTCGCTAATCAGCGTCAGAAAACCTAAACAGTGACTGTGGCAATTTTCCACCCCTCTCTTTCAACAGAAGTTGATTAAAGATAGACCACATTGATCTGGACGGTGCTGAGAGGGGCCACCCACAGCTCCAATTTCATCAGGTTCAGCAGAAATTCAAGACATCAATGGCAGCCTTAACTTTGATGCAACAACTACCTACACAAATTCCTCCCTCCGATGTAGATCTATACAATTAAAATCTTTTGGGAGTGAGGGAGGAGTTTGTGTCCATCGGTGTTTTGTTGTGGCTGGCTCTTTAGTCAGGCTGCTCTTTTCAATTTGTGTTCACCCTTCAACTTTTCTCCAAGACCCTTCTTTTTCTGATACACACTTCATTTTTCTCAACATTGTTTTATTTTCAGATCCCCACTAAAAATATTGAAGGACAGATGACTCCGTACTATCCATTGGAAATGAGTGACGGAACACCGTGCAGCTTAAAACAGAACTTACCACGAAGCAGTACAGTCATGTATATATGCCACCCGGAGGCCAAGCATGAGATCTTGTCTGTAGCAGAAGTTATCACCTGTGAATATGAAGTTATCATTTTGACACCACTACTGTGCACTCATCCAAAGTACAGGTGAGTTCACCATAGGTGCTGCCAGGTCACATCCTTTTTTTTTTTTTTTTTTTTTTTTTACACAGGTTGGCCAGCATAGAAGGGGGGAGAGAACTTTTTTTAACCGCTTATTGACTGCCCACCGCAGATTTACTGCGGGAGGCTTGCGCAGCTGCGCGAACCGACGTAGGGGGTACTTTGACTCACGGTAGCGGTCCTAGGGGCGAGCGCACCCCTGCCCCCACTAGGCAGTGAGGATGCTGATGCACGAGACCGGCGGCACCAATTGCTCCAGGGCACTGGGTGCCATTGTAAACACATCAGACCGTTGTTCTCTCTGAAATAATCACAGAGCGCCTGTGATCCTCCTATATATGACCACAGGTCCGATAGTCATTTTACAAGCCCCTCCCCCCATAGTTGGTAAATACTCCCCTAGGCTCACATTTAACCCTTTGATCATGCCTAGGTTAACCCCTTCCCTCCCAGTCTCATTACTAAACATCAGACCGTTGTTCTCTCTGAAATAATCAGAGCGCTTGTGATCCTCCTATATATGACCACAGGTACCTATGGTAATTTTACAAGCCCCTCCCCCCATAGTTGGTAAATACTCCCCTAGGCTCACATTTAACCCTTTCATCACCCCTAGGTTAACCCTTCCCTCCCAGTCTCATTATTACAGAAACTGCATATTTTTAGCACTGATTACTGTAGTAATGTCACTGGTCCTCCCAAAAGTGTTAAAAATGTCAGTTAGGGGTCCGATCTGTCCGCCACAATGTTGCAGTCCCGCTAAAAATCTCAGATCGCCGCCATTACTAGTAAAAAATAATTAAATAAAAATGACATAAATCTTTCCCCTAGTTTGTAGACGCGATAACTTTTGCGCAAACCAATCAAAATACGCTTATTACGATTTTTTTTTTGTGCAACAAAAATTTGTAGCAAAATACAAATTGGCCTAAAAGCATGAAAATTTTTTTTTTTTTTTTTTTGGGGAATACTTCTTGGTCTACTTCTTTAAATGTATTCATTTAAAAATATGAAAATTGTGTACATGACTGTATTATTTATATATATATGTGTGTGTGTGTGTGTGTGTGTGTGTGTGTGTATATATATATATATATATATATATATATATATATATATATATATATATATATATATATATATTTCTCTATATTGGCCTAAATTGATGCAGAATTTGTTTTTTTTTTTATACATTTTATTTTTTTATTGGATATTTTTATTAGCTGAAAGTAAAAAATATTATTTTTGTTTTTTCAAAATTGTCAGTATTTTTTTTTTTTTTTTTTTAGCTTTAAAAAAAAAAAAAAAACCTGCAGAGGTGATCAAATACCACCAAAATAAAGCTCTATTTTGTTTGAAAAAATCATGAAAATTTTGTTTGCGTACAGTGTTAGAAGACCGCACAATTACCAGTTGCGCAGTGGAGAATAGCAAAAAAAATGGCCTGGTTATAAAGGGGGTAAAATCTTCCGACGTGGTTAAATATGAAATATTGCATAATAGCATGAATGCATTCTGTTATAGAGCCAGCAGATGGAGCACTTGTCTACTTTTAATATATGGCATTGCCATTTTGATGACATTTATTGAAGGAAGGCCGTTGTTTTTAGAACTTGGTGAGCCATCACAGCAGTGAAGGTTCAGGACTAGCTTTTTTTTAATAAGACAAAAGATACAAAGTAAGCTGTAGAAATGATTTTTGTTGTATCATAAATGTTTCTTTGTAAAACAAAAAGTCTTCATCAGGTGAAAAAATTTAATAATCATAAAAAAAAAATGCAAAAAAAAAAGTTAAAATGACACACAACCTCCCATTTCTATGACTTTTGCTTATTTTAACCCTTTTCTCTCTCTTTCACAGGTTTAAAACCTCCCCTATAAATGATATTTTTTGCCAGTCATTGTCAGGGTCACCCCTAAGGCCTCAGAGTCTGGAAAAGCTTGAACAGCAACAAGAGACACTAAAGTCACCTATTAAACCCAACAAAGAGGTAATTGTTTAGGGCTGAATCACTTGTTTGCTCTGCAGTAGGTCGTAGTACATACACAGTAATGCAAGCACTATACTGTGGAAAGAAAAAATTCTACTTAAGTATGTACACTTCAGATTTAAGGATAAATTTACCTTTTTTTTTTTTTTAAATCAAACGAGTTCTTTTATTGAAAAAAAAGACATACAAGTGAATAAACAAGATAAAAACCATGAGAACACAGCAGAGCATAGAATTTCAAAATATACCTGGGTACATCAATCATAGGCAGGGCAAAAAGGAAATAGCCAAACATAATCAAGACAAGGTTGCAAGTATATGACATAAGAAGGCAGCAGCGTACTCTGCATATTAGTCACTTAGTACTCAAATACACGTTTCTGGAGCCTGCAGCCACCTGTCCCATATTTTATTGAATTTGGTAGGGCAGCCTCGGTGAGTATATAGTAGCTTTTTGTAGGGCACCGTGTTGTTGACCTCCCGCAGCATGTCGTGAAATGTGGGGGGTTTATCATGCATCCATTGACATGCCACCATCTGTCTGGCAAGAAACAGCATCTCATGGAGAAAGAGGGTGGTGAATTTGTCTACGCTAGTATCGGGGAAGATCCCCAATAAACATGGCTTGGGGTGCAGCGACAGGGGGGAGCCCATAGTGTCGTGTAGGAACCTGACGACTTGCGTCCAGTATCCCCGTAGCTCCGGACAGCTCCACATAAGATGGAAGAAAGTTCCTCGATCCAACTGGCACATGGGACATGAGGAGTCATGTCTGTATCTTGCCGTCATGAGGGAGGTGAGGTAAGTGCGGTGGAGAATATATAGCTGGGTGAGGCGATCGGACAGCTTAGGGAGAAGCCAATTTACAGGTGTCAAGTGCATCGCTCCACTCATCATCTTCCAGTCTACCCACATCATCCTCCCACCTAACCTTGGAGGCATATGCAAGTACCCTAGAGGCTGGCGTGTGTAACATGTCACATAGGATCGAGATAAGATACTTAGGATCCGAGCTCTGGACAACTTCCAATATAGGAACTGGGGCAATGGCACTAAGTGGCTTAAGCGTCTGTCACAGTCGAGGATATTGGAGAAAAAAATGATTCTGAACTGGGCCCACACATACGCATCTGGGATGGAATGGAATTCAGGGATTATACCATAGGGGCGTATGGTCGTGAAGTAGGGGAAGAGCCAGCTTAGCGGACACCACATCCCTAATCAGTCTATAGTGGAATAGCATAGATTTACGATCGCCTCACGTCTCCGCTCCACAGAGGTCCATCACTACAATGGACAGGGGGGGCTTGGATGCAGGCGTCCAAATGGGGGCCAGGAACCCTCGACCTGTCAGCGTTAAGGTGGAAGAGCTGTGAGAGCTGGGCCGCCAGATAGTAGAGATTGAAGTCGGGTAGCCCCACCCCCCCCCCCAGGTCAGTGGGATTCTTAAGTTTGCACCAGGCAAGTACATGTCTATTGGACCCCCGATGAAGGGCTTGAGGAGGGACTCTAACTGAAGGAAGTGCTTAAGAGGGAGGTATGTTGGAGAATGCCAGAGCATGTATAGTAGCTTAGGCAGGAGCACCATTTTCAACCCGGCCCATCACACCCAAGTTTACCTTTTTAAATAATAAATGCATATTTTTTTTTTTTTTTTTAGGGTCCTGTAAAGCATTGCACCAGTGATCAGCAGACCGAGTGTGCAGTGTCCAGCTCTTGCAGACGGTCAGTGTAGCGGTCTGCCTGTACCTCTGATACGGGCAGGCAGTTACTGAATGTCAGGAAGCTCAATGGACTATGAGTGCTCACCAGCTCCCTCGCAGCTCATTGAGAACTACAATCCAACACCCGCAGAGGCTGACGGAACTTGTATGCATTCGTTCACAGAACTCTTTTCATATTTTGAACAGGGGGTGTGGGTAGAGGATCCCTGGTCTGCTGTCACGGGGGGGGGGGGGTGTTATTGGGAGGGAGAGCCGCAGGAGTGGGAAAATTGTTACTCCACCCGAAAAACGAACTTAAAAGATGACCTTTAGAAAAAAAAAAATCCTTTCTATCAAGTTTAGTTTTGTTTTTGTTTTTTTATGTTTTGGTGTTTTTGGGTGGTTTTTTTTTTTTTTGGTTTAGGTTTTGTTTTTTGAGTTGGGTTTGTTTTTTTTGTTGTTTTTGGTTTGGTTTTGAAGTTTTTGGGGTTTTTTTTTTTTTTTTGTTTTCTGTGATCCGACTTCCTGTTAGAGGGCAGCAGTGTTATTCAACCTAGTTACTCTGTATGTAGGAATGTAGCTATCCTCTCTTGCTCGCTCCTGAGATAGAGTAGGTACTATAAAATTGTAATAGCAGAGAGAAAGGAAGGAATAATTATTACAAGGACATATTAATATTTTTTTACTTCTACTTAAATTGAACAGTCCTATTTTCTTAGCAGAAGTCTCTTCTTTCATGGCCTCCTTGTTGATAGATCTCCTGGTTGGACCTGTGGGGGTTATCTGTCCACACTTAGAGAAAATATAAAGGCTTTGTGACAATTCAACATATATTCTTCATAAAGTGTATTTCCACTGCAAAAGACTTGAGACTGGGGCGGAGGTTCACCTTCCAGCAGGACAACCCTAAACGTACAGCCAGAGCTACAATGGAATGGTTTACATCAAAGCATATTTATGTGTTAGAATGGCCCAGTCAAAGTCCAGACTTAAATCCAATTGAGAATCTGTGACAAAACTTGAAAATTGCTGTTCACAGACGCTCTTCATCCAATCTGACAGAGCTTGAGCTATTTTTGAAAGAAGAATGGGCAAAAATGTCACACTCTAGATGTGCAAAGCTGGTAGAGACATCCCCAAAAAGGAGTTGCAGCTGGAATTGCAGTAATAGGCGGTTCTACAAAGTATTGACTCAGGGGGGTGAATACAAATGCACACCACACTTGTCAGATATTTTATGTGAAGAATTTTGAAAACCATTTATCATTTTCCTTCCACTTTACAATTCTATGCCACTTTGTGTGGGTCTATCACATACAATCCCAATAAGACATTTTATGTTTTTGTTTGTAACATGACAAAATGTGGAAAATTTCATGGGGTATGAATACTTTTTCAAGGCACTGTATGTAAACCATACAGAGCTCTGTCCAGTCAGTGGGGATGTGGTGGTTTTTGCTTCCCTGCAAAGCGGGGATTAAAAACCATCACATCCCTTAGTCAAAGCACCACACAGTACACACATAAACACTGGTTAGGCACACATTTAACCCTTTGATCACCCTAGATGTTTTAACACCTTCCCAGCCAGTGTCATTAGTACAGTGACAGTGCTTATTTTTAGCACTAATCACTGTATTGGCGTCACTGGTTCCCACAAAGTGTCAGTGTCAGGCTGCCTACCATACTATTACTGTCCTGTTACAAGTCGCTGATCGTCACCATTACTAGTATAAAAAAAAATGATTTCAGGGCTATGTGAGATGATTACAGCCACACACACCTACACAGGTTGAACTGGATGGACTATTGTCTTTATTCAACCTCACCTACTATGTAACTATTTATGTAACTATGTAAGTATATTTCCCATAGTTTGTAGACACCTTAACTTTCGTAAAAAAACAACCAACATACTCTTATTGGGATTTTTTTTTTTTTTTTTACCAAAGATGTAGCAGAATACATATTGGCCTAAATTTATAAAGAAATTAGATTTAAAAAAAAAAGTTTATTGAATATGAATTTTTTTTTTTTTTTTTTAACCAAAGATCTGTAGCAGAAAGTAACAAATTATGTTTTTTTTTTTTTCAAAATTGTCGGACTTTTTTCGTTTATAGCTCAAAAAATCCCAATGGTGATCAAATACTTCCAATAGAAAGCTCGATTTGTGGAAAAACATGATCTAAATGTAGTTTGAGTACAGCGTTCTATGACGCGCAGTTGTCAGTTAAGGTAACACAGTGCCAAAAAGCTTAAAAATGGCCTGCTCATGAAGTGGGTTAAATCTTCTGGCGGTCAAGTGGTTATAGTGTGACTGTGATAGGGTGGTGGACAATCTGGCACTAACAGACTCTTGCTGGGAGGTACACTAATGCCTTGTTTCCACTGAGTACGGTTCGGTTCAGTACGGTACGGAACTGTACACCTTGTGTTTCCACTGCCAATAGTATCCTTTCATTATAGGCATGGTGTAGCCGGAAAGCTGTGATCGACGGTTCTCTGTTAATGTATGCAATGTTATGTGCTTGGTACCCCAAAAAAGTGGTACAGTTCGGAATTAGGGTACCATTCACAATGAAAACGGCAAAAAATTGCGTAGCGTACCGAACCGTGCTGCTCAGTGGAAACGAGACATAAGTGACACTAATACAGTAATAATACTGTACACTGACACTTATCATGACACTGGTTAGGAAGAGGTTAATCTCTAGGGGCAATCAAGGGATTAACTGTGTGCCTAACAATGTGTAATGCGTGCTGCTTTTACTTTACTATCTGGTTTTTCTCCCTGCTTTGCCAGATTGCTGTTCACAGTAAACCAAGTTCTGTGTTTTTTGCAGTTTGATTTACTAACACTGGAAAGTGCACAATCTGGGGTAGCTCTGCATGGCAGCCATTCTGCTTTTAACTTCTGCTTGTTTATTTAAGCTTTGACCATAAAACCTGGAATCTGATTGGTTTGGTTTCCATGCAAAACTGCACCAGATTTTGCACACTCCAGTTTTAGTAAATCTCCCCTCTGTGAGTGATGGGCCACAGCCGATCAGCTGACTTCAGCCGCTCATTGGCTGAAATCAGCTAACAAACTCATGCTTCATCCAGGGAGGTTAATGCTCCCAACAGAAAGGGAGATGGCCCCTTCCTGTTCCAACATGGCTGCGCACCAGTGTACAAAGCAAAGTCCATAAAGACATGGATGTGAGTTTGGGGTCCATCCAATCACAGCATGAGTCGGCAGGGGGGTGCATGCATGCATACTGGAAGAACGGGCATGATGTACATGTACATCGATCGGCTTGTAGATCCTGCCTGCAGTACAACTACTGTGGGTGAGCTGGAAGTAGTTAATTAATGGCATGATCACATGACTAAACAATGTACTGATTGGCTCCTAAATATGGAGCCATTAATGTCCACTGTATGATCACAAATTTTGGGTGCACTCATAAAGGCATATGCCCAACCCCACCCTCCAGAAAATATTTGGCTACCCACCAGAGACAGGAATGATTTTGCATGTCTTGGATCTACTGTGGGAAGTAAGAAAATGCTCTGAATATGTTTGTCATTGTATGTTTTATACATGTTATTACAGGAAGAGAAACCATCCATGAAGGACAAGTTTTCCACCATTCACAAGCCGGTCACTGTGGGATCTCAGCAGCATGTGACTGTGGGAACCACACACATCTCCAAGCTGACCGATGAGCAGCTGATCAAAGAGTTTCTTAGCGGATCCTACTGCTTTCATGGGGTAAGGAAGACATTTTGGCTTGTATTGTATCTGTACAGTGCCATGCTATCTCTTGATTGTATTCAAAGCTAGCACTGGGTAGGGGGTGTCAAACTCAATTAAAATCGCGGGCCGCATCAGCATTATGATTGCCCTCAAAAGGGCCGGTTGTATCTGTAAGACTAGATGTCTAGAGCATCCCCTACCCTTACATAAGATGTTAAGAGCCTCACCACCATCAGAAGTTGAGTCCCTCACCCTTTCTTACATCACAGTGAACCCCCCTTATCTTGTGTATCTGCTGGGATAAAGGTGTAGGCATTGTTGGAAAGCAAACACAAAGTACAGGGGCTTGAGCTCTTCTGCAGCTGCAGGAGAGGTGTGAAGGCCACATGAAATGGCCTGGAGGGCCGGATTTGGCCCGCGGGCCTTGTGTTTGACACGTGGGGTAGAGTATGTCTCGGCAATAAAAAAAAAAAAGCGAAAATATTCAGTACACTAATATTTTTCCCCATGTTTTGTCTTTTTTTTTTTTTTTTATTATTGCAATAGATACATATAAAATACCTGTTGATCTGCCAAAAACCCAGTGGGCTCTTGATTTTAGGTAACACAGTTGCCTCTGCTTAACTGAAATCATGAGCATTATCGTCAGCCTGTTCTTCTTCTTTGCTGGGCTACAGGACACCTCCTCCTTATGTTATGGAGAGGGAGATGTCTTCTGTACTTTAGCAGAGGTGAACTCTGCTTGAACTTTTGGTGCAGCAGAGGCACTGTTGTCAGCCTACAGCCCCTTTCACACATGGAGTCCGTTCAGATCCACCTGTCAGTTTTTTTGGCGGATCTGAATGGATGCCCCATGCATCTCTATGGGGCATTGGATGTCAGCGGAGACATGTTTGCTTACATCCGATGTGTCAAAACCGGACGGATGGAAACCCTATTTTCCATTCGTCTGGCAGATCGGACAGACGGTCCGTTCCCATCCGATTCCCCCATAGAGAACAGCAGGGACCTGACAGCTGTGTCTCTGCACACAGCGTGGAGACACAGCTGTAATCCGCCTGCTCAGCGGGGGATCGGCGGATTGATCCCTCGCTGAGAAAAACAGAGTCCACCTGGCGGACTCCGTGTGTGAAAGAGCCCTACAACTGGAAGTTAAAGCGGAACTAAACTCTCCTATTCCTTTCAGCCAAGGAAGTTGCCATATTAGCCTCTGTTTGAGCTGTAACTGCCCTGATGCTGCACATGTGATCCGTTATGACTCCAGCCGTATTTGATGGTTTGACAGTTTGGTTGAGAACACAAGCAAATGTGACAGTTGGCAATCCTGGCACATGAGTGATATGCAACTGCTCTTTTGAAACTCTTAAATAGATGGGTTTAGTTCCGCTAAGCACTGGCATGTTGAGTTGAAGCAACTTTTCTTATTAGATTGCAGCTGGTGTCACCTCTGACTTGTATCATGTTGAAGAGTGCTTTGTCGAATACCGGCACATAGGGGTTTCTCAGTAGAGCCTGTGATGAGCCCCTGGACTTGAGGGATATCTTTATCTTCAGAGACTTTTCTGTATTTGCTGCTTCTTTTAAAGAGACAAAAAGTGGGAAACTGTGCACGTGTTGCAGATATACACCGACCCAAACATACACTTTAAAGTGTAATTCTGATCAAAACTTTTGTTTTAGTTTTGGATAGTACACGGAAGGCTTGGAATCTCTGCCGTTCAAAGTTCTGAACCTCTAAGCTTGTCTGAGAGTTCTGAAAAAAGGGGATGGAGAGCTGAAGGTACTTTCCAGAGCTCAGTGAGGAGAGCTCTGACAGCTGACAGGAAAAGATCTTGGACTGTCAATCAGCTGGACGTCCCTTCACTGTCACCATTTTTCCCTTGGTGTCAGGAAAACCTGTCGGAAGGGATTTATGCTGATAGCAGAGGAATGAAGTAGCAGACAGAAATGACACTTTGTGCTCTTAACTGAGACAAGTACACACTATAGTGAGTTTTACAACCACTTTAAGTAATAGAGCCATTTCCAGTACTGTGGCCTTGGTGACTATCTCTCTGGTGGCTAGGATGAGCTAGTAAGGTGAAACGATTCATGGTTTTGATTGCCAGGTTTAAAAAAAAACACTTATACATTGTCTTTATATATACAGAATATTATTGCATGCAGTGTGCTTTGTTTGGTTGCTCTGAGATCATTTACATTATTTACAGCATTGCTTATGTATGTTTTCTGATGCCATTCTCAGGGTGTTGGCTGGTGGAAGTACGAATTCTGCTATGGAAAACATGTTCATCAATACCATGAGGTAATTGCAATACTCGCTACAACCACGAGATGGCGATAATGAGCCATGCATGCAGGGATAGGCCGTCTTTAGAAACGTTGCTGTGCTCATCATCATCATCCTCATCATCGTGCCACATGGAAGTTTGTCTCGTTTTACTGCATACATGATTTATTTGATTTATTCAGTATGTTTATTTCTTCAGGTAATTCCTGAAAGTATGAACCAATCATTTGTTTTCTTGTAGAACTTAGTCTAAAATAAAGGATGACTTTTCTGCTTTAATGGACAGTAGGCCAGGGATGGATGAAGTTCTAGAAGTTGGGGATCTGGGGTAATTGGGGGGCGTTTACGGAATTTTTTGGGATTTGTTGAGAAGTATTTATTATAAACACTGAGCTGGCTCACACCACAAAAATCACTCCAGGTGTGCTCCAAATGCATTGCAATTTGCGTGTATTTAAAGGGTAACTCTACTTTCGTAGGGGAAAAAAAATAGAAAATAAAGAAAAATTAATATAGCGTATACAATGGCGACAAAAGTTATTTTGTAATTGAATGTTATTAAAAATTACCTTCCTTTTCAATCTGCAGCTGTTGTAATTTTCTGAAATCTGTTTTTTTCTGTAAATCTGTATTTTAATTTTGGTTAGATGTCGTTTTACCTATGAACTAGTGATCGACCGATATCAGTTTTTTTTTTGCCAATACCGATATTTTGGTCAATGCATATCAGCCGATATTTTTGTACATTTTTTTTTAAAAAAAATGTTATTTTTTTTTCTTTGATGGGTACTCTTGTAGAGGGATCTGGGGGTCTAAAGGGCCCTTCCTCTGCACTTAAAAGCTTCCAAAAGCCAAGTTACATTTTTTTTAAATTTGGCACTGAGCACCCAGAAGTGATGCCGAATGCGACTTTGATCGGGTCTTCGGCGGCCGTGCAGGTAGGATGCCCGGGTCTCCCGGTGGGATGGGAGACCCGTCCCCTCCTGCTCCTTGTAATGACAGCTGAGTGGCTTCCCAGCCGCATCGGTTGTCATTACAAGACAGCCGACCTGTCGGCTATGGACGCCGGTACCGGGGTGATGCCTCCAGCTGCAGGCATCACTCCGGTACAAGAACTTTCCGAAATATTGGCAATATCGGTAACCTCAGGGGCCGATTCTGATATATCGGGGAAAGTGCAGATCGACCCTCAATATATCGGCTTTGCCGATAATCGGTGGATCCCTACTATCAACTGGATTCTTGTGTACTTCAGGACTCCAGTAATATCACTGCACTTGAGTTCCAACTGCACCCATTTGCTGCAGAGGTTACGCATTAGGGTTTTACTTTTAATTGCTTTTTCATTGTTTTTAGGTCCTATGCACACTGGACATTCAGCTACATTAAATGGGGCTCTGGCGTTTAGCCCTACTGACGGCACAGCCTGTCAAACTGAGAGACTGACAGCTGCTGTAATTGGACAGGGCATGGAGTGACACTTATGTTTAGGGCAGTATGCACCCAAGGACGAATGTCCGAAACGCAAGGTCTGTGTTCAAGGCATTCGTCTTAGGGTGAATACTGATCCTAAACCTAGGTACAGCAAGGTGCACCGTACAGCAGTGGGCAGTCTCTCATGAAGATTGTTGGATTGCAAGCAGTGGGGATGGATAGTGTACCTGTGCCCTCCGCCTGCAGCTAAATGCCGGAGCCCCATGCTGTGAGGCTAAACGCCCAATGTGCTTGGGGCCTTCATTTATGGTGAACAGTAGGTGCTATCTGAGAGAGATAAAACTACCAGTATATTCTGCTTACTAGCTTCTATGAATAACTAAAATGTGTATCGGTGACACTTTCCGGTAGTCCTGAAATCCAGCAGCATCCACTTGTTTGCTGACCCCGGTTGGCAGTCTGATGGTTATTTTACATTTATTCACATTTTTTAATTTGTAGGATAAAGACACTGGCAGGACTACACTTGTTGTTGGCCAATGGAAAGAAGAGCAACATCTAGACTGGGCAAAGAAGAATGCTGCAAGGCTGTTCCACCCTCCAGGAGACGGAGTCCAGACTGTGAGGCAAGTCACTGTACTACTGCATGTCCCTCTATTAGTGTAATATTGGAGAACATGGAAATGAGGTGGTTACACATGTCCTCATGGCTGAGTCACAGCCTTACAGTATTATAGTGCCCTGCCACAACATCACAGGGTCTACAAGCAGCATTTTGTTTTTCTTATTTGACATTTTTAATTATTGCCTTGGAGGTCCTTCTCTGCTGCTGGAGGTTGGCTTGCCAATTTTCAATCCGTTAGATTAGGGGCCTCCAAACTTTCAAAAACAAAGGGTCAGTTTACGGTCCTTGAGACTTTTAGGAGGAGCTGGACTGTGGCCTTTGGGCGTATAAAATGTCCTGATGTCAGTGGGAGTAAACAATGTCATCATTTCTGGCAATGAGAGCAATAGTGCCCCATTGTTATCACTGAGAGAAATAGTGCCCCATTGTTGTCACTGAGAGAAATAGTGCCCCATTGTTGTCATTGAGAGAAATGGTGCCCCATTGTTGTCACTGAGAGAAATGGTGCCCCATTGTTGTCACTGAGAGAAATGGTGCCCCATTGTTGTCACTGAGAGAAATGGTGCCCCATTGTTGTCACTGAGAGAAATGGTGCCCCTTTGTCATTGAGAGGAATAGTGGGAGGAATAGTGCCCCATCGTTGGCGTCAGTGGGAGGAATAGTGCCCCATCGTTGGCGTCAGTGGGAGGAATAGTGCCCCATCGTTGGCGTCAGTGGGAGGAATAGTGCCCCAGGGGCCGTATAAAGGCAAGCAAAGGGCCACATTCGGCCCTGCTATAGAGAATAGACTGTTTCAGAGGTGTTTAGAATCCAAGGGATTAAAGCCGAACTAAAGGCAAACTATTTTTTTTTCTTTTTGAGTAGAGTAACGGAGGGTTATGACCCGTCAGGTTTTTTTTCCATCTGTGACCCATTGGGGAGATTAACCTTCACTTTCTGTCCTATAGTCAAATCAGGAAGTGAGAGAAAATACCTGCAAATTAAGGGAATCTGTTGGGGCTCCCAGGTCACCTAAACTATTGTCCTAGTTGGAAGATTTCCTATTTAATTACTTTTCTGGGGACAACCCAAAAATTGGGATTTTCTTTTACTTTCACTTTCAATGATAATGCTAAACAGGACAAAGAGAGGGTGAATCTCCCTTATAAGGGTATAGACGGCAATAAAAACCTGACAAGGGTTCTAACTGATCTCCACTCTATCCAAAACTAAAAAAAAAAAAGTGTTGCTTTTAGTTATACTTTACCCACCTTGGGCCCTCACTATAACCCAAAGATGGCTACAGTGTGGCTCTCTTGTCCATAAACGTCCCCCCAGAACCATGCCCCTTGCGAGCCCGGTAATACCAGATTGCGGTAAAGGACCAATCACAGCACTCCTTTACCACGTGATCAGCTTTTTCATTTTATTTAGCAAATAAGAAAAACCCCAGTGGTGATTAACCACATCCCGCCTGCCCTATAGCAGATTGACGGCGGGAATGTGGTTGTATTATCCTGACCGGACGTCATATGACGGCGGCAGGATAATATGCTCTGCGCGCCCCCCGGCGATCGGTGATGCGAGGTCTCAGTCTGACTCCCTGCATCTCCGATCTCGGTAAAGAGCCTACTGACGTAGGCTCTTTACCATGTGACCAGCCGTGTCCAATCATGACTGGTCACATAGTAAACAGGAAGAGCCGTTGATCGGCTTTCCTCAGTACGTGCCTGGCAGGCACGAGTAAAGGAGCGCCGATCGGCGGCTCCCCTGACAGGGGGGCGTCGGCACTGGCAATCAGATCATTGATTACCAGTGCAGATCCTCGGGGGGGGGGGGGGGGTCACTAGAACCACCAGGGATGCCCACCCATGACCCCAGGGATGCCCACTATGGCCACCAGGGATGGCAATCAGGGCTCAGGGAGCCCCCCATTGCCCTCCCCATCAGTGCTGCCCACCAGTTCCCTCCCTATCAGTGCTGCCCACCAGTGCCCATCATTGCCATCTATCAGTCGCCCACCAGTGCCCATTATTGCCCACCAGTGCCGCCCGTCAGTGGCCATCAGTGCCCATCAATGCCGCCTATCAGTGCCCAGCAGTGTCGCCTATAAGTGCCCACCAATGCTGCCTATCAGTGCCACCCTATCAGTGCCTCCTCATCAGTGCTCGAAAAAACGTATTCATTTACAAAATTGTATAACGTAAACAAAAAAACTTTTTTTTTTTTTTTTTTTTTTTCAAACTTTTCGGTCTTTTTTTATTTGTTTAGCAAAAAGGAAAAAACCCAGAGGTGATCAAATGCCACCAAAAGAAAGAAAAATTAAAAAGAAAATGACATAAATTTGGTTTAGGTATACAGTGTTGCATGACCGCGCAATTATCATTCAAAATGCAACAGCGCTAAAAGGGGAAAATTGGCCTGGGCAGGAAGGGTGTGAAAGTGCCCTGTATTGAAGTGGTTAAATACTACTAAAAAAAAAAGCTCTGTCTGTCTCAAAAAAATGACAAAAATGTCATATGGGGACAGCGTTGGATGATGGCGCAATAGTCATTCGGAGTGTGACAACGCAGAAAGCTGAAAATTGGCCTGGGCAGGAAGGGCCGGTATTGAAGTGGTTAAAGCCCAGGTCTTGCATTTTTTTTGTTTTCCTTTTTTAAATTCCTGCACTGCCATATGTTATTATTTTTAAATAATTTTCACTTGTAAAATGCCTTCAATAAAAGAAACTATGAAATCAAAGGCTAGAAGTACAATGTATTTCTTAATATTTTTCTTCAACTTTAGTTAGGGTTAGTTCACCTTTTACAATACAGTAAATGTACCCATGCATCCCTGTGTCCCCTGTACAGTAAAAAAGAAAAACAAACGTTGTTCAGGTATTGAAAAAGGAGATTCTTTTCAATGTCATACCTGTAGGCCATGCGCGGAATCTCCAAAACCTGCGAAGAGAAATCCTATGTAGGTGTTTTTTTTGTTTTTGTGTTTTTACTTAAAAAAAAAAAAGGCTTTCCTACCTAATGTTTTCCAGGATGGTGTCCCATTACTACGGCGGAGGAGATATTTGTGACTTCACGAATAAGCCTAGACACGTCATAGTAAAATTAAAGTGAGTATATTGTGTATGTGTGTGTTCTCCATCATTATTTAAGGCTGTTTATATACAGTGGGGAAAATAATTATTTGATCCCCTGCAGATTTTGTAAGTTTGCCCACTTACAAAGAAATGAAGGGTCTATAATTTTTCTCATAGGTGTATTTTAAAGTGGTAGCATACCACTTTTTTTCACTTTTAACTACAGGTAAGCCTATAATAAGGCTTACCTGTAGGTACAATTAATATCTCCTAAACCTGCACTGTTTAGGAGATATTTGCAATGCATGCAGCTGCTCACGCGAGCGGCGCATGCGCTCTGAAGGTCCGGCGGACCTTCAACTTCCCTTGCCGGGAGCTTGCAGGAAAATTACTCCTGCGCGCATGCGCGGGAGTGATGTCATCGCGGCTCCGGCCAATCACAGCGCCAGAGCTGCCGAACCCGGGAGAGACGCCATGGGATCATGTCAGCGCCCGGTCCGTGTCGGGGCTTCGTTCTAAGGTAAGTAATTCATAATGAGCTAGTATGCGATGCATACTAGCTCATTATGCCTTTGTCTTGCTGGGTTTTTTTTTTTTTTTTTTTTTTTTTAAAGGTTTACAACCGCTTTAAATGATCGAGACAGAATATCAACCAAAAATCCAGAAAAAAAAACACATGATACAAATGTTATAAATTGAGATGCAGTTCAGTGAGTAAAATAAGTATTTGACCCCCCAAGCAAACCATGATTTGGTACTTGATGGAGAATCCCTTGTCGGCAAGCACAGAGGGAAGATGTTACTTGTAGTTGGTGACCAGGTTTGCACACATCTCAGGAAGAATTTTGGTCCACTCTTCTTTACGGATCTTCTGCAAATCCTTAAGGTTTCTTTGCTGTCACTTGGCAATTCGAAGTTTCAGCTCCCTCCATACATTTTCAATAGGATTAAGGTCTGGAGGTTGGCTAGGCCAGTCCATGACCTTAATGTGCTTCTTCTTGAGCCATTCCTTTGTTGCCTTTGCATTCCTTTGTTGCCTTTGGGTCATTGTCATGCTGGAAGACCCATCCATTACCCATCTTCAGTGTTCTGGCTGAGGAAAGAAGGTTCTCATCTAAGATTTCACAATACATGGTCCTGTCCATTGGCCCCACAATGACAAAGTCGGCCTGTACCTTTAGCAGAGAAACAGCCCCAAAGTATAATGTTTCCACCTCCATGCTTGACTGAAGGGATGGTGTTCTTAGGATCATTGCATTTTTATTCCTCCAAACAGGGAGAGTCGTCGTCCTCAAGAAGTCACATGTACATTCATGCCAATGGACAAGGATTAGGAAAAAGCCCTGTGGTCAGATGAGACCAAAATTGAGCTCTCTGGCATTAACTCGACTCGCCATGATTGGAGGAAGAAAAATGCTGACTATGACCCTAAGAACACCATCCCTACCTTCAAACACGGAGGTGGAAAGATTATGCTTTGGGGCTGTTTCTTTGCTAAAGTACAGGCCGACTTTGCCGCCTTGAGGGGCCATGTATTGTAAAATCTTGGATGAGAACCTTCTTCCCTCAGCCAGAACACTGAAGATGGGTCATGGATGGGTCTTCAGCATGACTATAACATACCGCCAAGGCAACACATGAGTGGCTCAAGAAGAAACCCATTAAGGTCATAGAGTAGCCTAGTCAATCTTAAGAACCTAATCCTATAGAAAATGTATGGAGGGAGCTGAAACTTTGAGTTTCCAAGAGACAGCCAAGAAACCTTAAAGAGGTTGTAAACTCGTTTGAGTTTTTTTTTTTTTTTTTTTTACACCCTGCAAAAGAAAGACATAATGAGCTAGTATGCATCGCATACTAGCTCATTATGCAATACTTACCTCAGAACGAGCCCCCGCCGTGCCGCTCACTCACCTCTATGACGGGCGACATGTCTAGTCGCCCGTCTTCCGGGATCGCGGCATCCGGCCATCTGATTGGCCGGAGCCGCGGTGACGTCACTCCCGCGCACGCGTGCGGGAGCCGACAGTCACGGCACGGGGCTCTGAAGGAACGGCACGATCGGCCGTTCCTTCAGAGCGCATGCGCCAGTGACGTCACTGGCGACATGTAAGGTAAATATCTCCTAAACGGTGCAAGTTTAGGAGATATTTACAGTACCTATAGGTAAGCCTTATCATAGGCTTACCTATAGGTACAAGTTGTAGAGGAGGGTTTACTTCCTCTTTAAAGATTTAGAGAAGAGCTTTCAAAAAGTGGTGGACCAAAATCCCTCCTGAGATGTGTTCAAACCTGCTAACCTACTACAAGAAACGTCATACCTCTGTGCTTGCCAGCAAGGGTTTCTCCACCAAGTACCAAGTTTTGCTTGGGGATCAAATACTTATTATACTCACTGAACTGCAACCTAATTTATAGCACATTTTTTTGTATTTTCCTGGATTTTTAGTTGATATTCTGTCTCTATCATTTAAAAAAAAACAAAAAAACACCCATTTGATAAAAATTATAGACCCTTCATTTATTTGTAAGTGGGCAAACTTACAAAATCTGCAGGTGATCAAAAAATTATTTTCCCCACTGTAGCGGGTTGTCACTTATGTTGGCTTGATTACTGTTCTTTCTGATAGGTGTAAAGAGTCAGAGTCCCCACATGCTGTTACTGTATATATGCTCGAGCCACAAACATGCCAGTATGTTCTCGGGGTAAGTACTGTTTTCTCACTTCATTATAAACAATCAGTGAAAAATTCTGTCTATAAGAGTATATTTTGAGTCCTGATCATATAGATTGTGTAGAAAATCCAATATAATTTCCCTACCTTCAGCAAATCGATAAAAAATATTGTAAAAAAATTCTTTAGGGGATACCTTTTTTTTTTTTTTTTTTTTTTTTGTGGCTAGGCGAGAATGAAACCCCATGCCAAAAACGTCCTGGGATACCCATCATAGTAGGCTTTGGGGCTGTGTAAAACACTCAGGGATGGCTGCGCCAGGAATAGACAGTCAGCCCTACTGATGTCAGCAAAAATGACGGTGTGGGGACCAGCCTGGGTGGCAAACATGTCCCCGTCATAGATACAATAAAGAATTAAGTGTAGACATAAATTAGACATTAATTTTGATCATTTTTGTGAATCAATTACATATTTAAAATACTCATGATTTTTTTTTTTTTAATGTTAAAGTGAATTATTAGTATTGCCATTTGAAAGGTAGTCTACCAAAAAAAAAACAATTCTGGCAATTTGTTTAATTCTACAACTTAAATTACCTGCTTCCTTGTTTTGGAGGAGTCTGGTTGACCAGAAAAATATTCGTACAAATGTCTGTTTTAAAAATCTGCTAGTTTATGGACAGTGTAACTCTAATTAAATTAACCACTTTACCACCGGAGGATTTTGCTGTCTTTCGTCTGGTCCACTTTTTGCGGTTCGGCACTGTGCGACTTTAACTGACAATTGCGCGGAAGTGCGACGCCGTATCCAAACTAAATTTACATTCTTTTTTTCCCACAAACAGAGCTTTCTTTTGGTGGTATTTGATCACCTGTGCGATTTTTTTTTTTTTTCTTTTTGCGCTATAAACAAAAAGCGTAAATTTTGAAAAAATAACAAAATTTTTCACATTTTTTTTGTATGAAATTCCCCCCAAAAAAATGTAAAAATCAAATTTTTTTTTAATTTTTGGCCAATTTTTCTGCTACCTATGTTTGGTAAAAAAAAATCGCAATAAGCATATTTTGATTGGTTTGCGCAAAAGTTATTGCGTTTACTAACTAAGGTAAAGATTTTTGTTGTTTTTTTTTTTAACTAGTAATGGCGGCGATCGGCGATTTTTGTTGCGGGACTGCGACATTGCGGCGGACAGATCGGACCATTGACTGACATTTTTGACACTTTTGGGGGTACCAGTGACATTACTACAGTAATCAGTGCTATATATATGCACTGTTACTGTAAAAATGACACTGGCAGGGAAGGGGTTCATTTTTATTGGTGATCAAGGGGTTAATGTATGCCTGGTGCTTACTGACGTGTGTGGGGGGAGGGGACTATGTGACACAAGGACAGATCGGATGTTCAGCTATGCTGAACCCTGCAATCTGATCCAGTCTGTCACTTAGGAGATCCGCCCGCTTGTGTTTACACAAGCAGGCGGATCTCCACACTCGATTCACCGACAATCGGGAAGAGCAGCGGCGATCACCGCCACTCCTCCCCTGGCCCGACTCCCGCTGTGACTGAATACAGCGGGAGTGAGCCTCCGGCGGCGCGCGCGCGCTGCCGAGGAGGGGGAGTGTCTGGTGACGTAGGTCTACGTCGCCAGACGTTATCGAGCCACTTTGCCGCTGTACAGCTCTAGTGAGCAGTGCGGAAGTGGTTAAAGAAAAATGTCAGGTGAAGAAACAGACTGTCTAGTAGGCAGTGATTTATCAAGGAGTTTAGTATTCATTAGTTAATTTAGTCAGTCGTTATTCATTAGTATTCGTTATTAGACTTTAATAAAAAAAAAAAATACGTGGATAGTTATGCACTTAGTGGGTTAAACCTTCCAAAAAAAAAAAAAAAAAACACTTCCAATTAACCACTTGAAGACCGTAATACCTATATTTATGTTGCGGCTTTTAAGTGGTGTAGCTGGATGATGCCCACCAGTGCCTCTCTGGAATCTCCGTTCCCAACTGGAAAACCCAGAACTGAAGCCTACACTTCCGCGGCTTACCATAGAGCTTTTTGAGTAACCGAAAGCTCCCCGATGAGATATAGTTCATATTCCTATCGCACACCTTCCTGGTTTGTAGGCTTTTGTGTACTGGGTGCTGAAGCGATCACCAGTTGGCCACTGGATCGGTTACAAGTAGATACGTATTCGCCAGCACACCAAGGATCTTGCAAAAGCAGCCCAAAAACTTTATTCCAGA
Source organism: Pelophylax lessonae (assembly GCF_965119305.1). Classification (NCBI taxonomy): domain Eukaryota; kingdom Metazoa; phylum Chordata; class Amphibia; order Anura; family Ranidae; genus Pelophylax; species Pelophylax lessonae. The sequence continues at coordinate 654,318,282 of NC_138770.1, forward strand.
AAAGATCACATCAAAAAAATTAGTGCGCACTAATTTTTTTGATGTGATCTTCTCTGGAATAAAGTTTTTTGACTGCTTTTGCAAGATCCTTGGTGTGCTGGCGAATACGTATCTACAGGTCCCTGATGAGCTCTACGGTATAGGAAAACGGACACCACAAGCATTTTCGTCACTTCTGGTTTCCCTGGATGTAAACAGCTCCATTTCTAAATTAGAAAAGCATCTGATCACTTTGATCTTGGTTTGATCAAATGCTTTTAAGGGCAGAGGAGACCCCAGATCGCCATAAAGATTACCTGTCACTGCCTATTGCTGTCACAAGGGAAACAAGGCAAATGCACTCGTTGGTACCGCACACAATCCTAAACTACGATCGCACCACACACGTAAAGTTTTGCCACGAACAAGAGGAAAGAGAAATAATCTTACTACCAAGTCCTCCTCCACCGGTAGCCTGTAAAGGCTTTTAAAGTATTTTAATAGGTTGGCACAATTTTAAAACGTGACATGTTGGGTATCGATTTACTCAGAGTAACCTCTTTTATACCTTAGCGAAAAATTGGGTATTACATTATGTTTGTGTGCATTAAAATTCATTAAGAGTTTTTTCCCAAGAAATTTGCATTTGAAAAACCGCTTCACAAATGATCGTGTGACATAACAAAATTGCAAAACCCCACCATTTTATTCTCTACGGCCTCTGCTAAAAAATATATAATGTCTGGTGGTTCTAAGTAATTTTCTAGCAAAATAAGCTGATTTATACAAAAGATGTCAGAAAAGGACCGGTCTTTAACCACTTCCCGGGTACGCCCTTGGGTTTCAGTGGTTATACCGAGATGATGCCTGCACCTACAGACATCATCCCGGTATCATTAATTTCTGTGACTAATTAGCCACTGGATCACTTCTGCGGGTGTGGGAAGGGGGTCCCATCCCCCTCCTGCCGCCTCTGCTGGGCTCTCCGGTCCCATCGCTGAGGCCGGGAATGATGCGTCGATGGCTGCCTGGTACAGAGAGAGAGGAACTGATGTTGTTCCTCTCTCTCTGGAAACCGGGAGCAACGAGTATTCGTCACTTCCGGTTCCGTCCCTTTGTTTACCTGGCCACCAGCGGCCAGAGAAGCAGCCGATTGGACCGCTGCATGGGCGACAGAAGAGAGATTTGGGGTCTAGTAGACCCCAAATCTCTCCATAAGGAGAACCTGTCATGGCCCATGCTAAAAAAAAAAAAATGTAAAAAAATAAATAAAAATTTGAAGCGCCAACGTCCCACCCTTCTTACACGCAAATGCGATCGCATACATTACTCCTGCACGCATATGTAAATGGTGATCGCACCACATGTGAGGTTCTGTCGCGAACGTCCGAGTGAAAGAAATCATTCTAGCACCAGACCTCCTGTACTGCCGTTCCACGGGCAGACGCAATTTTAAAGCGTGACATGTTGGGTATCTATTTGCTCAACATATCTTCTTTCATATTATATAAAAAAATTGAGCTAACTTTACGGTTTTGTTTTTTTATATTTTTTTCATGAATGTGTTTTTTTTCCAGATAAATTGCATTTGGAAAAACTGCTGCGCAAATACCGTGTGACATAAAACATTTCAACACCTACCATTCATTTTGTGCTATAGGGCCTCTTCTAAAAAAAATAAATATATAATGTTTGGGGGTAATTTTCTAGCAAAAAAAGTAGATTTTTACATGTAGGAGGAAGTGCCAGAATAGGCTTGAGAAGGAAGGGATTAAATGGTTAAAGGAAACCTTTACTAGTTACATGCCTCTATCTGCTGACAGCATTTTGTGACTAGCTGGTCATGAACAAATCCGTAACTTGTATTTGGGTCAGCACTTTAAAATAATAAAGGCATTGAGTCAATATGACAGCCAGGCAGTTAGCATTTTCATGTTAGCTGGGATACCAGGGTTAGATTGCTGTATGCAAGCCTTAAAATGTCCTCAAAAGAAGTAATCATTTGTGGATGGATTAACCAATTAACTCTTGCCTGTGCTTTAAGCCAGCCTACATGTCTGGAGTGGCATTCATTGTGTCTTCCTCCAATGCCCCTAGGTGGAATCTCCGGTGATATGCAAGATTCTGGATACTGCTGATGAAAACGGCCTCCTCTCAGTTCCTAACTGAGACCTAAAAATGATGCTGAAAAATCTGGGACCTGAATCAGCGGGAGCAACACTGTACAAAGGAGAACTGTTCTAAGATTTGTGTATATGTGTGTGTATATATTGGAAATACAGATTTTAAATACATATGGCTTCTTTTTTTTTTTTTTTTATTCAGTTTTAGAGGTGATTTACTTAAGAGGTAGATTCTGATCGCTTTGAAAAACGCATATTCACTAATAATAATAATTGAAAGTATAGAAGGTAAATCTGAGCACACTTCCAGGCCGGGAAGAACTTGTCGCACTGGGGGAACGCAGCGCTGGATACTAGATGTAGCTAAAGTCAAATAAAATTCATGCAGCATGCTCAGCAAGCTCACCTGTTAGTGCTGTAAGTTAAGGGTGTCAAATTACATTTCATAGCGGGCCGCATCAGCATTATGGTTGTCCTCAAAGTGCCAGTTGTATCTGTAAGTCCAGAGCACCCCACTCCCCCCTTCTATCAGATGTCAAGAGTCCCTCCACTATCAAAAGTCCCCCACCTTTTGCTTACATCAAAGTGCACCCCCTTTAGTGCAGGGTCTGGAGGAGGACCAAAGGAGGGCTGGAGTTTGCCGAATGCTAAGACCAGGCAAAGCAGAGATGAGGTGGTTCTGCAGCTGAACAGAGAGCTACAGAATCTGTATGAGGCATTCTATCCTCCTCTCTGGTTCTGACTGCTGACCAGGTGGAGACAGAGATGAGGGGATAGCTGCAGAAGAGGTGCGAGGGCCACATTAAATGATCTGAAGGGCCGCATTCGGCCCACGGGCCTTGTGTTTGACATACGTGCTGTAAGTAGTTAATTTGAGCCAGCTTGGCCCAAACTAAGGGACATTAAAGTGGTACTAAACACACACAGTTTAACTTACATTCTCCCTTCTATTTCTGTATATGGACGATGGCACTGTAATTATTTTAACCACCTGCCCTCTGGAAGATTTACCCCCCCCCCCATCACCACTCCGTTTTCTGCAAACAGCCCTTCATTACTTTAGCCACTTCACCTCGGGAAGGTTTACCCCCTTCATGACCAGGCCATCTTTTGAGATACGGCACTGTTATATTGACTGACAGTGGCGAGAACGTGCAAGCCTTTACATCAATTAAATTTATATAATTTGTTTTCCTACAAATCGAGCTTTCATTTGGTGATATCTGATCATCTCTGCGGTTTTTAATTGTTTGCACTATAAACGACAAACCATTTAAAAACATTTTTTTTTTTTTCACTTTCTGCTTTAAAACACATCCAATAAAAAAAACGTCATACATTTAGGCCAATATGTATTCTGCTTTATATTTTTGGTAACAAAAGTCCCAATAAGTGTATATTGATTGGTTTGCGCAAAAGTTGGTGTCTTCAAACTATGGTGTGTATATATACTGGGATTTTTTTTTTTTTTACTAGTAATGGAAATAGTGGGATTGCGGTGGACAGATTGACACTTTGTGGGGACCAATACAGTGATCAATGCTAAAAATTTACACTGTCCCTGTACCAATGACATTGACTGGGAAGGGGGTTAAAAATCTAGGATTAAATGTGTGCCTAACCAGTGTTTTTCTGTACTGTGTGCTGCTTTCACTAAGGGGTGTGCTGGATTTGAGTCCCTGCGGGGAAAGAAAATCCCATCACATCTCTGTTGACAGGATGGAGCTCTGCATTGTTTACATATGCGAGCTCCGTCCAGCCTCTCTCCTCCATGATCAGTGGGTGCAGAAATGGTCACAGCAGAAGCAGTGCACGTGCACCCCCTAGATGGAATTGCAGAATCACATGTATATATGTGATTCTGCACAAAACTGCCGCCCTGTAGCAGTAAATCTGCTATAGGGTGGTCGTAAACTGGTTACTTAAAGCATTTAAGTACTTTTTCCTAATCAATGTCCAGCTGTCACATGACCCAGATCTTTCACTGCCTGTCTGAAGGGAAACCTAAGCAGGAGGAGCTTCTAGTCCTGTGCTGCTGGTCACGTGTTCAAAATAAAAATAAAAAAAGCCTTTGGAATGCAAAGTAAAAATAAATTAAATATCAATAAACTGTTTAAATTATCATACAAATATATATTTGAAAATCAAATCTTTATTATTTTTTAGCAATAACTTGGTGTTGGTGGATTTCTGCCAGTCACAGGTTGTATCACCCCCCTCCAGCCTGTGTCTTAGAATAATAGTGATGTGAAGCCTCCATCAATCTACATGCAACACCGCCCCCCATTGTGTTTAGCTGATTAGTGAGGAGGGAGAGAGTGGGCTGTCATTTACCACTGTGTATACGCCCACATTTTTGACACTATAGTCACACGGGCTGCTCAGATGTGATAGGGAGGAAATGCTCCGCATAGACACTCACAGAAAACTGAGCATGTGCAGAGCTGCCACCACAGCTGCCAAATCCCTAGCTGAATTGAGGACATGAACAGAAGGGGGAGATAGAGAGCAGCAGGATCAACCAGGTTTCTTGCAGAAAACGAGTCTCAGTGACTGAGTATGAACAGCATAATACACCATTTATTGATATTCTTTTTTTTTTTGATGTGGGTTTAGTGACACTTTAAGACTTTTGTTCAACGGGTCTTCCCGTGTTCCTACTCCTGAGACTCTAAGGCACAGGTGTCAAACACAAGGCCCGCGGTCTGAATGCGTTTCATGTGGCCCTCGCACCTCTCCTGCAGCTGCGGCAACCCCTTTGTCTCTGCCTCCAGCTTGTCTTAGTAGTCGGCAGCAGAGAACAGAACTCCTTTGCCAGATTCTGTGCTTCTCTGTGCTGCTACAAAAAGGCTTGTCTTTGCCCACCCCCCTTCTCCGCAGTCTGCAGCTGAGAGGAGGATAGAACTCCTCCTACAGATCCTGCACCTCTTTGTGCAGCCACAACACCACCTTGTCTCTGCCTCCCCTGGTCTCCGCATTCAGCAGACTCTTTAAGCTGATTCCAGCCCTCCTCCAGACCTTGCACTTTCTTCTTCCCTGATCCACCCACATCCTCTTCCTGGCAGTAGCACAAGGTAAGGGGGTGCATTGTGATGTAAGGAAGGGTGGGTGACTCTTGACCTATGATGGTGGGGGGGGGGGGCTCTTAACATCTCATGTAAGGGGGCATGGGGTGCTCTGGACATCTATTCTTAGATCTAACCGGCCCTTTGAGGGCAACCAAATTGCTGATGCGGCCCGCAATGAAATTGAGTTTGACACCCCTGCTCTAAGGGATCTGAACCTGGTTCTCTCCGCTGTACAAAAATCACAGTTTGAGCTCATCTGAGACATTCCCCTTACCACATTCATCCACAAGGAGGTGTTTTTAGTAATCCACATCTCTACAAAGCGAGTATTTAAGCTGTCAGCTTTATCCTGTAAAGAGTCATTTCTAGTCTTGTACAAAGACAAGGTGGTGTTACAGCACAGGAGTTTCTACCCAAGGTGCAGCATTTTCGGCTTTTCACCTCAATCATGACATTGTTCCTCTCCCTCTATCTTGCTCCAGTTCACCAAAAGGAGATGCCCCTCTGTTGTCTGGATTTGGTTTAGGCTATTAGAGCGTATCTCTTGGCCACTGCTTCTTGTAGAAAGACTGGTTCCCTTTTTGTCATCCTTGATGGTTCTCATAAGGGTGAACCTGCTTCTCATTCCACCATCTCTGGATGGCCTAGATAAATCAACCCAAGGTGATCCCAAGGATCAGTTTCCACCCTGTCCTGTCAAGATGCACTCTCCTACACCCTGTTCCAAATTATTATGCAAATTATATTTTTCTCATTTACCTAAATAATTGATGTAAATAACAGTCAGCATAATTCCCATGTTATCAACTACGTATTAGGAGTACAATTCAAATTTTATTGAACAAACCTAATAACAGTATTTTTTTTTTTAAACATAGAAAACTTACAATGCACTGTTCCAAATTATTACGCACAGTACGTTTCAAAACACTTTATAGGTTGTAAAGAACTGAAAATTGTCATTTGTTGTTGTTTGCAGCATATTTACTGAAATCAAAAGCTATTTCAATCAAGCTTATAACAACATTTTAACTTTTTAAACATTTTAACAGGTCACGTTACATTTTAACATTGGACCCCTTATTTGATAGCAGCTTCACAAGTCTTGCATCCATTGAACTTGTGTAGTTTTCGGACAGTTTCTGCTTGAATTTGTTTGAAAGATGTCAGAATAGCCTCCCAGAGCTGCTGTTTGGATGTAAACTGCCTCCCACCCTCATAGATCGTTTGCTTGAGGATGCTCCAAAGGTTCTCAATGGGATTGAGGTCAGGGGAGGATGGAGGCCACACCATGACTTTCTCTCCTTTTATCCCCATAGCAGCCATTGATGCAGAGACATTCTTTGCAGCATGAGATGGTGCATTGTCATGCATGAAGATGATTTTATTACAGAAAGTTCATCCTTCTGTACCAGGGAAGAAAGTGGTCAGTCAGAAACTCCACATACTTTGTAGAGGTCATCTTTACATCTTCGGGGACCCTTAAGGGGCCGACCAGCTCTCTTCCCATGATTCTGGCCCAAAACATGACTCCACCACCGCCTTGCTGACAACGTAGCCTTGTTGGAACAGGGTGGTCATCCACCAACCATACACTACTCCATCCATCTGGACCATCCAGAGTTGCACGGCACTCATCAGTGAACAAGACTGTTTGAAAATTAGTCTTCATATATTTTTCTGCCCAATGCAGCCATTTCTGCTTGTGAGCATTGGTTAGTGGTGGCCAAAATAGAAGGTTTATGCACGGTTGCAAGACTCTGGAGGACTCTACACCTTGATGTCTGTGGGACTGCAGAGGCACCAGCAGCTTCAAATATCAGTTTGCTGCTATGTAATGTTTTTAGCAGCTGCTCTCTTGATCCGATGCATGAATCTGACAGAAATCTTCCTCAATGTGCCTTTATCTGCACAAACCCGTCTGTGCTCTGAATCAGCCACAAATCTCTTAATAGTGCGATGATCACGCTTAAGTTTTTGTGAAATATCTCATGTTTTCATACCTCGTCCAAGGCATTGAACTATTTCACTCTTTTCGGCAGCAAAGAGATCCTTTTTCTTCCCCATATTGTATGAAAATGGTGCTCTGCTTAATAATGTGGCACATCCTCCTATAGTAGTTTTTCCTTAAATTGGGCTCACCTGGCAATCTAATTATCGCAGATGTCAGAGATTGTTTTCAGTGATCAAAAGAGCCCTGAGACACAATGCCATCCATGAGTTAAACTAAAAAACAAAATATTTAATCTTTGTTACACTTAAATAGAATAATTGTAACAGGGTGTAGATCTGTATGTGCTTCTTGGGTTCTTAGACATAAGGCTGTTTTCCAACTTTGCAAGGCTGCCACCTGGTCTTCTATTTACATGTTCTCTCAAGTTCTACCATGTGGATGTTCAGGCCTCACCTGAGGGCAGCTTCTGGTGTAAGGTCCTTTAGGTGACACTTTGACCTGCAGCAGCCCCCAATTCTGTTTTGTTTTCTTGGGTCTGTTAGTATTTGTCTGCTGTTGCCCACCCCTATTTTGGATGGCTTTTGGATGTCTCCAAGGTTAAGACTTCCTTTTCCCCCCCCACAATAAAGGAGAAAGGAAATGGGATTTCTCTTTCATTCATTGACGGACACAGCTCCTGATCATCCTAATCATTGGGTTATATTGCCCCCCTACAGGAGTAGGACACTTGGCTGAAAAAAGTCTGGCTACGTCTATGGGCAGTCCCAGGGGGGTATACTCCCTCTCTCTGCTATAGGTACTGTTTTTTTTTTCTGCCTAGTCAGGACTAACGACCTAGTTCCTTGCTGGGATCTCTGGTCCTGGCAATTTTTCCTTTTTTAGATTTTTTTTTTCTCCTGTTTTTTTTCCTGTGAGATCTACAATCAACTGCCGGACTGGGCAACAGGCTGGATAATCTAGATCCAGTGGTCACCCCAGTCTGGCCAGCGAGCGCACACAGACCTCAGCTCCGTGCTAGGTTGGATGTGACATAGCCCCGCCAGACGTGGGCTGGCCTACGAGTTGAACATATCGCAAGCCGGGTGCAGCTGAGAGTGGCATTGTTACGCAAGTGACGGCAGGGTGTGAGATTGCCTGGTCTTTGGTCACGAGTTGGATGAGAAGGCCAGGTGTCTGAAACCCGCCGTCACATGGTCCTCTCCCTCTCTGCTGAGGATGGATTGGTGCTCTGTTACTGGCGAACGGGTGGTGCTGCGGGAGCAATGGGGGATGTCCCTTAGTAGTGTTTTTACACCTTTTTTTTGTGGGGTTCCCCCTATTGACTCATGAAGTCCTTGGAGCACATTTCCCCACCTGATTCCCTCTGAGGCTGCGGGGCCCTCCAGGTCCCAACCATCTATTGATGCACTGACAGCGGGCCTGGATTCCTTTGTGTCCCAGGTGGAGGTGGTTTTTGGGTGACGGGCTGGCAAAATGTGCCCCCGGCCTCTTCTGTCTACTCAGATCCTGAATCTGATTTGATCGCCACGAATGTGATTCACTCTGCTGGGTCTGCAACCACGCGTCCTTAGTTCTCAGGTAGTGAGGATGATTCCTCCACTCCTGTAGCCGTGCACGAAAAGGCGCTGGTGGATGCACTAATTGTATCTATCCGTGAGACCTTGAAGATGGGAGACGCAGCAACCGAGGGGTCAGTTCCCTTGGGCACTCACAAGCCATCCAGAGCATAAAAGGTGTTTCCTTTTCCCTCCTATTTTGACAGAATTGTCGCTAAAGACTGGGAACAACCAAGCGGTCCCCTTGTAATCCCTAAGCAGCCTTCAAGGACCCGGCTGACAGGAAGGCAGAGGCTGTGGCCCGCAATATGTACACTGTGGCTGGTTGGGCACTGTGACCGGTATTCACCATTGCTCTGTCGTCTCAAACTCTGACCGAGTGAGCTAAGCTTTTATGCTGTGACCTGGAGGGGGAGCAGCTGGTCTGCGGACCAGACTTCCAAAAAGGCCTGACTGATCTTCCTTTTCAGGTAGATTGCATGTTTGTAGCTACCCTGGATGACATCATTAAGGGTCTCACGAGGCAAGACGTGGGCCATCTTTTTTTGCTCATAAGAAGTTTTATCGTCCCTCGGGCGACTGACCAGAGATTGAAGCCCTTCAGGGCCTCCTCTGGTGGATCCAGGCAAACTTGGTCTGGCAAGTCGAGAGCGGACTTCTCCAGACTCACTGAAAAGGCTCCTTCAGAATGAGTGTGCGCTCTCACCCATATCGGGGGTGGGGTTTCCGGACCCATGGACTTCCCTGGTACAAGACAAGTGGGTCCACAAAGTCATATGGTCCGGATACAAGTCCGTATTGAGTTTTGTTCTTACTCTCCAGAAAGAGATTCTTTCCTTCCAACTTGAGCCTGTCCCCAGGCCGCTTACAGGGTCTTTTTGGGGTGGTGCAAGACCTGTTAAAGGGTTGATTGTCCTGGTTCCGACATCGGAATGTTTTCAGGGGTTTTACTCAAACCTGTTTACAGTTCCCAGGAAGGAAGGCAAGGTGCGTCCAATTCTGGACCTCAAGGCGCTGAACTGCTTTGTACGGGTGCAGAAGTTCAGAATGTAGTCCATTTGCATGGTGGTGGCATCCCTGCATCGGGGATTTTCTTGCCTCTATCGACATCTAGGACGCCTACCTTTACATTCCAGTCAGTGCCGGTCCCTGGCTTTGCCGTGGGAAAGGAGCTTTATCAGTTTGTGGCATTACCCTTTTGTCTAGCCTCTGTCTCGCCTCCGCTCCTCGGGTCTTCACAATAGTGTTTATCCCGGTGCCACGCCAGCGGGGGATCGCAGTACTGAGCTACTTGGATGACTTCCTTCTGTGAGCGGAGTCTCCTGCTCTGGTGGAAAACCTGGAAATCCCCATACGGACTCTGAGAGAGTTCGGCTGGATTCTGAATTTTCAGAAGTCTGCTCTGGTTCCGTCCATACAGCTGGACTATCTGGGTCTTACTCTGGACTCCGCCTTGGCCAGAGTACTCCTTCCTCTGGACATACTCCAGAAACTGCAGGCTGCAATTCGTCTCCTGCTGTCCAGCAGATGGTTATCCCTTCTGACTTGCATGCGGGTGCTGGGCCTGATTGTGTCTATCTTTGAGGCGGTTCCATATGCACAGTTCCATACGAGGTCCCTGCAAAGGGAGATTCTGGGCAAATGGGACAAGAATCCGCAGTCTCTGGACAATCCGATCCGGCCGAGCCGGGGAACGAAAGAGTCCCTGATATGGTGGCTTCGTTCTCTGGCCCTTTGGCTGGGCAAATCCTTCCTCCCCTTGTATTGGACAGTGATCACCACAGATGCCAGCCTGTCTGGGTGGAGAGGCGTCCTCGGCAAATATTCTGCTCAGGAGGTATTGACACTGGAAGAATCCAGACTACCGATCAATTGTCAGACTGTGCCTGGAACATTGGATAGATCGTCTCCAGGGATGTCCAGTGCGTATTTAATCGGACCATGCCATGACAGTGGTTTAGGTCAATTACCAGGGGGACACAAGAAGTGTCCTGGCAGCTCTGGAGGTAGCCGGCATTCTAAGGTGGGCAGAACATTTTGTTCCAGTCCTCTCCGCCGTACACATTCCCGGGGTGGAAAACTGGCAGGCAGATTACTTCAATCGACAGGTGTTGGAACCAAAGGTAGTGGTTCCTTCATCCAGAGGTGTTTCATCAGTTGTGTCTCCAGTGGGGCATCTCTGAGGTTTATCTGTTGGTGTCTCGGCTCAACAAAGGTGCAGAGGTTTGTGGCACGGTCTCCTCTCAAGCTTTTGCCAAGACTTTACGCAGGTTGGAGGCAGAAGGGATTCCGGTCACCTTAGTGGCCCCGGACTGGCCTTGCCGGGCTTGGTACGCCGATCTGGTGCCGCTGGTTGCTGACGTTCCTTGGAAGCTTCCTCTCGGAGAGGATCTGCTGTCCCAAGGGCCAATCTTCCATCCTGCTTTACAGTCCCTGGCTTTGATGGCTTGGCTGTTGAACGCCAGATGCTGAAGGATAGAGGTTTGTCTGAGTCAGTGATTCCAATGCTGTTAAAAGCTAGGAAATCTACTTCTCGGAAGATCTACCATCGTTCGTGGAAGATGTACATTGCGTGTTGTGATTATCTTCAGGTTCATCTATGCTCTTTTTCCGGTGGCTCAGATCTTGGCCTTCCTTCAACGGGGAGTTGAGCAGAAACTGGCCTTGAGTACTATCAAGGGCTAGGTGTTGGCCTTGGCGGTCTTTTTCAACTCCCCTTGGCCACACACTCCCTGGTGCGTACTTTTCTTCAGGAAGTTCGGCACTTGACTCCTCCAGTCCGGTCTCCGTTGCCGCCTTGGGACCTCAATTTGTTACTCGGTCTTCCAGAAGCCTCCTTTTGAGAATCTTATGGAGATTCCTCTGCTTACGCTGTCTCAGAAGGTAGACTTTTGGTGGCTATCACCTCTGCGCGCAGGGTGCCCGAATTGGCGTTATCCTGTCATTCACCTTACTTGGTGGTTCACAGAGATAAGGTGGTTGTTCACCCCTGTCTTACTATTTGTTCTCACGGATTGGCATCGGAAAGGGTTGTCCGCTTCCTCTGCGACCATTTCCAGATGGATCAGACAGATGGCGATTCAGGCCTATTCCATGAAGTGTCAGGTTCCTCCTTTCCCTGTCAAGGCGCACTCTACTCAGGCGCTCAGTGCTTCTGGGGCTTTCTGTCATCAGGCGTGAGTGATGCAGGTTTGCAAGGTGGCCACTTGGTCATTGGTGCACACTTTCACAAAGTTCTATAAAGTTGATGTGTTGACATCTGCAGATGCTTCTTTTGGGTGCAAGGTTTTGCAGGCTGCTGTTTAGAGAACCTGGTCCTCTTTGAGATTGTTTGTTTCAGGTGGGCTCCAGTTGTTGTGGTTGAGCTGCTGTTTTCCTGTTTGGCTATAGTTTAGCCTTGGGAATTTATTTTTCGCTGTTCCCTCCTCTCATGTTTAACACTGCTTTGGGACGTCCCAATGGTTAAGAAGATCAGGAGCTGTGTCCGTCAGTGAACGAAAGAGAAAATGGGATTTTTGACTTACCGTAAAATACATTTCTCTGATGTTCATTGACGAACACAGCACCCACCCCTCTGTGGAGTTGTAATTCTTCTGAGACTGCTTGTAACAAAACTGAGTACCTATAGCAGAGAGAGGGAGTATACCCCCTATGGACGGAGCCAGACATTTTTTCTGCCTAGTGTCCTACTCCTGTAGGGGGCAGTATAGCCCAATGGTTAGGAATATCAGTAGCTGTGTCCGTCAATGAACATCAGAGAAATGGATTTTACGGTAAGTCAAAAATCAAATTTTTTTTTTTTTTTTTTTTTTCTTGCAGAAAAATAATTTTCTTAAAACCCATTGAGGAACAGTTTCACATCCCACTGTGTTTGTGATCATGCTTTGTTCTGCTTTGCTACAAAACTGACGCATGCTGGTTAGTAGGAAGAGTTATCCTGGGCTGGCCTACAATTTTGTTTCACCAATGTTCAATTCCCCTGTAGGCAGCAGTATAATTGAAGGTTAAAGCGGACTTTTCCCTCTTTTACTAAAATTCATATCAACATGCATCTCTGAATTCTGATGTAAAATAATCTAACACTGTGGGGTTTCCTTGTGTCCGCCTTCTGGTTTCTCTGGAGGCACCGATGACAAAAACCCCGGCTGTGCTGATATCCCCTGGGTAGGCAACGTTATTAGTGCCTTCAGGAAGATCTTGTACCTAATCTGAACGATATTGCAGTATTGTCATACTGCATATGTGTGAGATGGAAATGACCAGTCTGCACATGTACTGTGTGCCAGTAATCGGTTTAAAAGGAAAAGGCTTTTTATTTTTTATTTGCTTCCCGCCTGGGCCATTGTAAAATGGACGGGTGGGAACCCTCTTGTTCTGGGGGACATCATATGATGTTCTCCCAAGAACGGGCCGCACTCCGGTGTGATCTGGGTGGACACAGCGGATGACTGATTATTTCAGCCCGTTGCCGGTACCATATGATCTCTCTAACAAATCACATGACAGTTGTAAACAATGAATGGCTTCCTTTTATACCATTTATTGTATACAATTGTGTTTTCTAGCTGTGATTAGTCATGGTGATTACATGGTACACAGACAGGGCCAATCACAGCCCATTTGTACCATGCGATTAGCTGTGGCCAACAATACACAGTGTCTTCACATTGTCATTCAGTAAAAATATTTGCTTATAGCAGTGAAATTCACTGCTATAAGCCCTCATAGTATGTAAAAAAAAATTATCTGATCAACTTCCCAGAGTGGTACAGTGTTACTATAACACTGTATTGCTCTGAACACAGTATGTTAAAAAGAAAGAAAATATAAAAAATGTTTGGTGACCAGTATGTAAAAAAAAAAAAAAAAATTATTTTTTTTATTTTTTACACACTGGTCACCAGTCACACCAGTTCAATTACGACGCTGTACTGCACTGGTGACTATTAAACCATAACATTTTTAATTTTCCAAAAAAACAAACTAAAAATTACAATTTAAAAAAACGTGCCATGCCCCTTACTAAATACCTTAGACTGTCTACTTTCCAAAAAGGTCATTTAGGGGATATTTGTACTGTCCTGGCATTTTAAGGCCTCAAGAAATGATAAAGGCCATCAGTACATCAGGATTGATCAATTTTTAGATACATACCATAGTCTGTGGACTTTTTAACTTTCTTGCAGACTAAATAATACATACTGATTGGGGTTATTTTCACCAAAGAATGTAGCTGAATAAATTTTGGCCTAAATTTATGAATAAAGAATATTTTTTTTTATTATTTTGCAAAATTTTATAACGAAGAAAAACACACCCCTCCAAAAAAATGTTTAGTATTTTTTGGTTTATTTAGTACAAAATAAAAAAAAAACCCAGTTGTGATTAAAGCGGAGTTCCACCCTGGATTTGTTTTTTTTTTTTTTTTTAATACCCCCGAGACAGTCAGGGCTAGTGCATTCCACAATGGCTAGCCTCTGATCTGTCCCGGGTTGCACTTACCTGCAAGACGAAATACTTACCTTGCAAACGTCTTGTCCAGCGCTGCCATCTCAGATGTGGGCAGCTTGAAGCCAGCGCGTCCTCTTCGGCGTCTTCTTCCGCCTTCTGTGGTCCCACGATGCTCTGCGCCGGCCCCGAGGTCACTTCCGGGTCGCGCGCGTCACCCCTCCACAGCTTCTGGGCATGCCCAGAAGCTGTTTAGAAGGGGATGACGCGCGCGACCCGGAACTGACGTCGGGGCTGGTGCAGGCGCAATGATTCCTGGGAGCTATGACGTCCAGCTCCCAGGAATCATTGCAGAGCCAGGAAGTGACGAGGGGCCGCGGCCGAGGAAGGAGGAAGAAGGAAGTAAGGTAAGTATATTTTCTTCGCTACGAGGTAAGTAAAAAAAAAAAAAAATATGCGATTATCCATTTCTTTTTCAGGTGACCCGGAGCGAGAAGATGGAGGTAAGTATAAAAATAGGGTGGAACTCCACTTTAAATACCACCAAAAGAAAGCTCTATTTGTGTAAAAAAAAAGATAGAAATTTTATTTGGGCAGTGTTGCATGACCGCACCATTGTCATTCAAAGTGTGACAGCGCTGAAAGCTACAAAGTGGCCTGGGCAGGAAGGAGATAAAAGTGCCCTGTATTGGAAGTGGTTAAACAGATGAACCTAATGTTGTAAGGCGCTTGCACAAGATGAGCCGATGACCCTCATGATGTCATGCGCTCCATCTCACGCATGTGCACTAGGATTATATTGTGACACCACAAAGGAGTTTCAGAATGGCGGTGTGGGAACGAGGGCACAGGCAGCAGAGAGGCACCATAAAAAGAACAAGAGGAGGTCAGGCAGCATTGAGGTAGGTAGGTGTAACAATTTAGGTTTTACTAACTTCACTATACATTAAAATTTCCGTAAAAGGGTAAAGTTTGCTTTTTTTGTGCTTGTTCAGGTTTTTTCTTCTTTTTGGGTGAATTGCAAACCTGCCAGCAAGCACAATGGCTCCTATAATAATAATATAATAAAGGCAGATTTAATAGCATACCGGGTCCTGTCATTTTCATGTGAGGTCTCGCTGCCCTTTCATTTCATTTATGTAAGCGAGACGGCTTTTGAAATATAGTGGGGAGCAGAAAAAAAAAGAGTGCGAGATACAAAAGGGTGCAATGATCTTCCAAACTAGCATCTTTACTTACATGCTGCTAAAGTGTGATTTGAAAAACTGTAAGTGGGTGCAGGGCTGCACCACTCACAATTATGGTGGGTATAGAAAAGCATCACCCCCTTAAATGAAATCACATTTTGTTGCTTTGCATCCTGAAATAAAGATGAAAAGTTTTTGTTTTATCCAAATTATAACATCCAAGTAAAAGATATAATCAATCTGCCCAGTGGGAAAAGAGAGAGCGGCAGGAGCCGCTGATCCTGTGCACAGCGCTGGATCAGATCGAGCTAAAGAAAAAAACTTTAAGACTTTAGAACCACTTTAAGATGAGCACAGCTAGAGATGCTTGGGAGATTCTAAGTGATTTCTCAACAAAATAAAGCATTGAGCCATGGATGGATGGGAGAGTTTGCTTTGAATATTATTATTTGAATATTATAGCGGAACTAAGCTCCCCTATCCTTTTCAAGCAAGGAAGCTGCTTCTGTTTGATCTGCAACGGTCATGGTGCTGCACATGATCAGTTATGACACCAGCCATTGGTTGGTTTGACAGTTTGATTGAAAACACAAACAAATGAGACACTTGGCATTCTCAGCACATCCAGCACACGGAGACCCGTAAAAAACATTGGGATAGAAAAAAGATAGGGCTTTACGGGCCAGTGGGAGTAGAAGGATCAGAAACAAAACCAATTGTAAAAGCAAAAATACATTTTATTGATATGAAGAGTAAGGTGGTGAGCGTACGAAATACAGAGGGCTTGGGCAGCCCAGGACCGTTGGTCCACCTAATTGGAATATATGCTTATATAGGCCTCCTTTCCTGCCTGGAGCACTTTTTAGACTGAGGAGAGATTTATTATATCTGGAGGTGATTGCACATATAAGGACGAATAAACCAGGGAGAGGACATCCACCTTTTGAGGGGTAACCTACCCCAAGAGGCTACAGTGGAGCTATACCCAGAAGCCCTGCCCTTGATGACACAGTTGGGACCCAATATACCGGATCCAGTGCAAGAAATATGTCTTTGATGTTTATATAGATTTTGTACGGTGAATACGGAAGCAATATCTTCCGGACAGCCTCTGTATCGCTACAGCCCTGTCGCCTAACACAAGTCACTGCTAAGAAGGAAACATCGGCCTGTTATGGTCTCTCAGGCCCTGAGGAAGCCTTGAGCGAAATGCGTCGGCTTGCTGGGGACCTCCCGTGACCGAATCCAGCTTGAGACCCATCTTCCACCTTATACAGGCTTTGTTTTGGCTATAATCCCTTTATGGGATATGTTTCTATCTTACCAGTGACGTTACATGTTTGATTTTATAATTCTATGTCAGTCTGTTACCAGTATATATGCATGGTAGCCCATGCTTGTTTTTTACTCTTCATATCAATAAAATGTATTTTTGGTTTTACAATTGGTTTTGTTTCTGATCCTTCTACTCCCACTGGCCCGTAAAGCCCCATCTTTTTTCTATCCCAATGTTTTTTACTAGTCTCCAACAGGGGTAAGGGCCTATACTGCACGGCATTTTTGTGTACACACGGAGACCCCAAATTGCAAACTGATCTTTAGTTGACATATGCCAACGAAGATCAACACCATCTGGTGAGTCTGCATTCCTTCCACAGTTTGGCGGTGATTTGGAGGGTGCCACCACTACTGCTTGTATCGCGCACAGTCACCATGTTGGGCTGCCACATTTTTTGCACAAGGGACTCATTATTTGGACTGTTTGTTGCTTGGAGTTTCATATGCACAGTTACTGTGCACCTTCATATGCATACACACTTGAGCACGTAATTGCTGCACATTAATTATTGCACTTTCATATTGCACTTTTACTCATCATATATGGTTTAATTCTATATATACATTTAATTGCATTTTTGCACAGAGAAGCACTTTATACAGCATTGTACTTTCAGGTATTGCACTTTTGATGAATTTATGGTTTGATCATAGACATTGCACTTTCAGGTATTGCACCTTTGAATATAATCATATTGTTTACACTTTTTTGCATATGTAGTTTGCACATCATTTGCATCTTGCACATATTGGAGCATTACCAGCAATTAGGATTTAGCACTGCCTATATCTATATATACTTAGCATTCTCGGAATGCCAGGGATGTAGCTGTTTTTTGAAACCATTAAATAGATAAGTTCCACTTTAAAAATGAATCGTGCCTCGTTCACATCTGGTGTTTTCTGATCATTGGATGAGATTCTGCCCGCGATCCCAAATTGCACTGCAATAATGACAAAACGCACCAGGCGTGTTTGGGTGCCATTCATTTTCAATAGCCCTTAAACGCAGTGCAGTTTTGCCTTGATGGTCGCAAAATAAATTGCTCAGCAATCGTGGCCAACCACAACATGCAAAGCTTGTTGTCTAATATAAGCTCCTGCTTCTTTTTGGGAGACAAGCTTTGTGGTTGCGCTACAATTGCGTCAAAATCGCACCATGTTTAGATGCTTTTGTCAACATGCATGGTGAGTTTTGCCATCATTGCAGTGCGATTTGGAATCGCGGGGCAGAATTGCAACGAATCTGCTCAAGATCACAAAACGCCAAAACTGAATGGGGCATGATTTTTTTAAATGGAAATACAGTCAGGTCCATAAATATTGGGACATCAACACAATTCTAATCTTTTTGGCTCTATACACCACCACAATGGATTTGTAATGAAACAAACAAGCAGAATTTTTAGCTTTAATTTGAGAGTATTTACATCCAAATCAGGTGAACGGTGTAGGAATTACAACAGTTTGTATATGTGCCTCCCACTTTTTAAGGTACCAAAAGTAATGGGACAATTGGCTGCTCAGCTGTTCCATGGCCAGGTGTGTGTTATTCCCTCATTATCCCATTTACAAGGAGCAGATAAAAGGTCCAGAGTTCATTTCAAGTGTGCTATTTGCATTTGGAATCTGTTGCTGTCAACTCTCAATATGAGATCCAAAGAGCTGTCACTATCAGTGAAGCAAGCCATCATTAGGCTGAAAAAAAACAAAACAAACCCATCAGAGAAATAGCAAAAATATTAGGTGTGGCCAAATCAACTGTTTGGAATAATCCTTAAAAAGAAAGAATGCACCGGTGAGCTCAGCAACACCAAAAGACCCGGAAGACCACAGAAAACAACTGTGGTGGATGACCGAAGAATTCTTTCCCTGGTGAAGAAAACACCCTTCACAACAGTTGGCCAGATCAAGAACACTCTCCAGGAGGTAGGTGTATGTGTGTCAAAGTCAACAATCAAGAGAAGACTTCACCAGAGTGAATACAGAGGGTTCACCACAAGATGTAAACCATTGGTGAGCCTCAAAACAGGAAGGCCAGATTAGAGTTTGCCAAACAACATCTAAAAGAGCCTTCACAGTTCTTCTGGAACAACATCCTATGGACAAATGAGACCAGGATCAACTTGTACCAGAGGGATGGGAAGAGAATAGTATGGAGAAGGAAAGGAACTGCTCATAATCCAAAGCATACCACCTCATCAGTGAAGCATGGTGGTGGTAGTGTCATGGCGTGGGCATGTATGGCTGCCAATGGAACTGGTTCTCTTGTATTTATTGATGACGTGACTGCTGACAAAAGCAGCAGGATGAATTCTGAAGTGTTTCGGGCAATATTATCGGCTCATATTCAGCCAAATGCTTCAGAACTCATTGGACGGCGCTTCACAGTGCAGATGGACAATGACCCGAAGCAAACTGCGAAAGCAACCAAAGAGTTTTTTAAAGGAAAGAAGTGGAATGTTATGCAATGGCCAAGTCAATCACCTGACCTGAATCCAATTGAGCATGCATTTCAGTTGCTGAAGACAAAACTGAAGGAAAAATGCCCCAAGAACAAGCAGGAACTGAAGACAGTTGCAGTAGAGGCCTGGCAGAGCATCACCAGGGATGAAACCCAGCGCCTGGTGATGTCTATGCGTTCCAGACACCCCTCACATTTTTGTAGATATTTTATTATATCTTTTCCTGTGACAACACTGAAGATATTACACTTTGCTGCAATGTAAAGTAGTGTACAGCTTGTATAACAGTGTAAATTTGCTGTCCCCTCAAAATAACTCAACACACAGCCATTCATTTCTAAACCTCTGGCAACAAAAGTGAGTACACCCCTAAGTGACAATGTCCAATTTGGGCCCAAAGTGTCAATATGGGCCACAGGGCAGTATTCCAACATGATAACGACCCCAAACACACCTCCAAGACGACCACTGCCTTGCTAAAGAAGCTGAGGGTAAAGGTGATGGACTGGCCAAGCATGTCTCCAGACCTAAACCCTATTAAACATCTGTAGAGCATCCTCAAACAGAAGGTGGGGGAGCGCAGGGTCTCTGATATCCACCAGCTTCGTGATGTCGTCATGGAGGAGTGGAAGAGGACTCCAGTGGCAACCTGTGAAGCTTTGGTGAACTCCACACCCAAGAAGGTTAAGGCAGTGCTGGAAAATAATGGTGGCCGCAAAAAATATTGACACTTTGGGCCCAAATTGGACATTGTCACTTAGGGGTGTACTCACTTTTGTTGCCAGAGGTTTAGAAATGAATGGCTGTGTGTTGAGTTATTTTGAGGAGACAGCAAATTTACACTGTTAAACAAGCTGTACACTCAATATTTTACATTGTAGCAGTGTCATTCCTTCAGTGTTGTCACATGAAAAGATAGAATAAAATATTTACAAAAATGTGAGGGGTCTACTCACGTTTGTGAGATACTGTACATTCCCAGCATGCCAGGTATGCTAACTTGCATGTTTGTGAGGACAGAGCCTTGGAGGAGGGACATTTGTGTGGGCAGAGCCTAGGAGGAGGGACATTTGTGTTGACAGAGCCTAGGAGGAGAAACATCTCTGTGGACAGAGCGTAGGAGGAGGGACATCTGTGTGGACAGAACTTGGGAGGAGGGACATTTGTGTGGACAGAGCCTAGGAGGAGGGACATCCGTGTGGACAGAGCCTAGGGGGAGGGGCATCCATGTGGACAGAGCCTAGGAGGAGGGACATCCGTGTGGACAGAGCCTAGGGGGAGGGGCATCCATGTGGACAGAGCCTAGGAGGAGGGACATTTGTGTGGACAAAGCCTAGGAAAAGGGACATTTGTGTGGACAGAGCCTAGGAGGAGGGACATCTGTGTGGACAGAGCCTAGGAGGAGGGACATCTGTGTGGACAGCCTAGGAGGAGGGACATCTGTGTGGACAGAGCCTAGGAGGAGGGACATCTGTGTGGACAGAGCCTAGGAGGAGGGACATCCGTGTGGACAGAGCCTAGGGGGAGGGGCATCCATGTGGACAGAGCCTAGGAGGAGGGACATTTGTGTGGACAAAGCCTAGGAAAAGGGACATTTGTGTGAACAGAGCCTAGGAGGAGGGACATCTGTGTGGACAGAGCCTAGGAGGAGGGACATCTGTGTGGACAGCCTAGGAGGAGGGACATCTGTGTGGACAGAGCCTAGGAGGAGGGACATCTGTGTGGACAGAGCCTAGGAGGAGGGACATCTGTGTGGACAGAGCCTAGGAGGAGGGACATCTGTGTGGACAGAGCCTAGAAGAAGGGACATCTGTGTGGGCAGAGCCTAGGAGGGACATCTGTGTGGACAGAGCCTAGGAAGAGGGACATCTGTGTGGACAGAGCCTAGGAGGAGGGACATATGTGTGGACAGAGCCTAGGAGGAGGGACATTTGTGTGGGCAGAGCCTAGGAGGAGGGACATCTGTGTGGGAAAAGCTAAGGAGGTGGGACATCTGTGTGGGCAGATCCTAGGAGGAGGGACATCTGTGTGGGCAGATCCTAGGAGGTGGGACATCTGTGTGGGCAGAGCCTAGGAGGTGGGACATCTCTGTGGGCAGAGCCTAGGAGGAGGGACATCTGTGTCAACAGAGCCTAGGAGAAGGGACATGTGTGAACAGAGTCTAGGAGGAGGGACATCTGTGTGGACAGAGCCACGCTGATCTGAGGTATGTAAATATAGGGAGAGAGATTTACGCTGAGCACAGTCGCACTGGTCAGATTTACACTGGGGGGGATTTACGAGGGAGTTTACACTGGAGGGGTCCACTGTTACACTGCAGGGTATTACAATGGGGGTGGGAGGGGGATTTACATGGGACGGGATTACACTGAAGGGGAGTACTTTGGGGCAGTACATTGGAGGGTTTACATGGGGGAGTACAATGGGGGGGGGGGGGGATTATGCTGGGGGAGGTTAAACTAGAGGCGGAATACACTTAAGGGGTTTTACACTGGGGGGGGGGGATTACACTGCAGGGGGTTACAATAAGGTGGGGGATTTACATGGGACGGGATTACACTGAGGGGGAGTACTTTGGAACAGTAGATTGGCGGGTTTACATGGGGGAGTGCAATAGGGGGGTATTATGCTGGGGAAGTTTACACTGGAGGGGATTCCACTGTTACATTGGGGGGATTACACTGCAGGGGATTACAATAAGGGGGGATTTACATGGGATGGGATTACACTGAGGGAGAGTACTTTGGGGCAGTACATTGAGGGAATGTACAATGGGGGGGGGATTTACATTGCAAGGGATTAAACTGAGAGAGTACACTGGGGGATAACACTGTTACACTGGGAGGATTTACACTTAGGGGAATTACACTGGGAGGATTAGAGTGTGGGGGATTACACTGGCCTGCTCAGTCTGAAATGCTCAGGCCTATTTTTTTGCTCCAGTCGGTGCATGAGGGACGCCATCAAATAAGAAGTGATATACGACCGCAATACAGTCACTTCCATGATGGCGCATGGGTTGGCGTGCTGGCACTGGGCACGTTGTTTTTTAAAGGGGTCAGTTTGGGGTGCCCACTGTGACCATGCGCTTCAGCCTGAAACTAGCTTGCCCAGTAGGGTACTGTGGCAGACTAGATAGGAGAGAGTATCTACTGCTCTGTCCTGCTCCTGCTGTCACTCTGCAGTGACAGGACAGAGCACTGTAGCAGGCTAGCGGGAGAGAGCCGTGCCGATGCACTAGCCTGCTCCATGCCCCCGGGCAGGGCCACTGATGGGGAGACTACCAGTCCTCCTGTAGGGGGCCCGGGCACACAGGGGGACTCCAACAGCACAGGGCATCTGTGTGGAGGGGCAATCACATAAGAAAGCCCTGTGTGGCTCCCTGCTGCAGCTGAAAGCCAGTTTCTCCCATTCCTGCCAGCTTTCAGCTGCTGCAGGGAGAGACACAGACACATGGCATCGTTCCTTTAATTGCTTCTCTGACACTGATCCCCCCTCCCTGTTCTGCCTGCTTCTGACCCCCCCCCCTCCTCCTCATGAGCCCTCCTTTCACTGTGCCACCCCCTGCAGCGCTGCAAGCTTCCCTGTCCTGTAAAAAAATAAATTGTAAAAAAAATAATAAACGTAATGAATTTAAAACAAATTGTTAAAATAAAACAATTGTAAACATTTTAAAATAAATTATAATTTTATTTTTTTTAGATGTAAAAAAAACTATTAAAAAGGGCTAATTCACACTCTGTTCTGTTATGTTTGTGTCCGCTAATAATGATTTCAATGTATTGTTTGTGAGAATTTTGTCTTGATATATTCGGGGGGTGCCAGGTAGGCTGTACGGAGGGGGGGGGGGGGGTGCCAGGTAGGCTGCACGGGGCCCTGTAATTTCTAACAGCAGCCCTGCCCCTGGGAGCTGACACCATGTTTTACTGCACCAGGTGGCATCAACCCTAGTGACGCCACTGAGTTGCAGAACAAACAGAAGCAGCTTCCTTGGCTGTAAAGGATTGGAGGGTTTCATTCAGCAGATCGTCCTCTACAAACTCAGCAAGGCCTAAAACTGGAGAGCAACTGAGCATGTGCAGAGCAGGGTGAGACAGTGTATTACTGGGTTAAAAACAGTATAGACACTTATTTATAATGTTTTACATAGCTATACCTACAAAAAGGGTCACCCTGACGTGATCTAGCGGGACTTCATTTTCTGACTAAAGTTCCACTTTAACCAGTTATGGATCGGAAGGATTTACCCCCTTAATGACCAGGCCATTTTTTGCGATGCGGCACTGCGTACTTTAATGGAAAATTGCGCGGTTATTGCTTTGCTGTACCCAAATAAAATTGATGTCCTTTTTCTCACAAATAGAGCTTTCTTTTGGTGGTATTTGATCACCTGTGCAATTTTTATTTTTTTCGCTATAAACAAAAAAAGAGCGACAATTCTGAAAAAAAAATATATTTTTCACATTCTGAACCAAACTGCATGGAATCAGTGGCAGTTTTGAAGTTTTCTTCAACACATTGTGCTGATGGATGGTAATGGAAGTCTTGTCCTAGACTCATGGTACACAAAGTCCGTGCTATGGGTATGGCAACCTTCCCGACAGTCCAATCTTCACGGAGCCCAAATGGACAGATCTTCCACCTTAAACCACCAAAATGGACCACTGTAGATTACCACCAATGTGTGCACTGAAGCCTTGTTGCCCTCTTCAGTTTGGGGAAAACCAATGCTAAAACACAAAAATTCAAAGAAGGCGCACCAGCCTACTGCATTACTGTAAAACTCTTTAACCGCTTGCCGACCGCTGCATGACTATTTACTGCGGCAGTCAGCCCCCTACAGGCAAAGCGACGTAGGGCTACGTCGCTCGCCCATGAGCCTCTAGGGGGCGAGCCCCCGCTCGTTCACTAACATCCCCGCGCATGTGACCGGCAGCTCCGATGTCTGCCGGTCACTCGCGATCTCCCGCTGGAGAGGGAGAAAGGCAGACGGCTGATGTAAACAAAGCCGCCTGTCATTCTCCCTGATGTAACAGCAGAGATCTAACGGTCCTGCTATGTAGGATCGTATGTCTCTGTGGTTACATCACAAGCCACGCCCCCCCCACAGTTAGAATCACGCCCCTAGGGATACATTTAACCCACTGATCACCAATAAAGCTAACCCCTTCCTTGCCAGTGTCATTTTTACAGTAACAGTGCATATGTATAGCACTGATTACTGTAGTAATGTCACTGGTTCCCCCAAAAGTGTCAAAAATGTCAGTCAGGGGTCAGATCTGCCTGCCGGAATGTCGCAGTCCCGCAAAAATAAAATTGCAGATCACCACCATTATTAGTTAAAAAAAAAAAACAATAAAAATGACATAAATCTTTCCCGCAGTTAGTAAACGTAATAACTGTTGCGCAAACCAATCAAAATCCGCTTATTGCAATTTTTTTTTACCAAAAATATGTAGCACAAAACAAATTTTCCTAAAATGTTAGAAAATTTTGATTTTTACTTTTTTTTTTTGAGAATATCATTTAAAAAAATGTGAAAAATATTGTTATTTTTTCACAATTGTCGCTATTTTTTTGTTTATAGCCCAAAAAGTAAAAATCGCACAGGTGATCAAATACCACCAAAAGAAAGCTCAGTTTGTGGGAAGAAAAGGATGTCAATTTCATTTAGGTACAGCGTTGCATGACTGCGCAATTGTCCGTTAAAGTTACGCAGTGCCGAATCGCAAAATGGGCCCTGGTCTTTGAGCAGCCAAATCCTCCGGGGCTTAAGTGGTTAATGAATAAAGTAGAAGTTCACCCTAATACTAAAATCTCTAAATCTCCTTTCTTCCAAAATCTAAGACTAACCTATCTAGCCCTGTGAAGAAGAAATCGCTATACATACAATTTCTAAAGCAGATCCGGTCCGGTCCCACGCAGAGCTGTAAGTGGCGGCGGGTGCAGAGGAGGCAGCCAACGGAAGCACCATAGTAACTCTATGGGCGATGTCACTTGCCAGGCATTTCCCAGCGGTTGTTGGCCGTCTCTTCTGCAGAGCTTCCACTGCTGAAGACTGGACCGGAGCGACTTCAGAAAAGGGTATGTATGGTGATTTCTTTTTTACAAGGCTAGATAGGTTAGTCGTAGATTGTAGATACCAGGTGATTTAGAGATTTTAGAGTAAACTTCCACTTTAAAAAAGGTAAAAATCCATTGTACTTACAGAAGGAGAAATCACACAGGCATTACAATATCTAAGACACCACCAGGCGCAAATCTGTCAGATTGGGTGCAGCTAACGCGTTTCGAGGGCCATGCCCTCTGCCTCAGAGCTAGCTTGAGGAAGAGGGTCCAATCTGTCTGCCGCAATGTCGCAGTCCCGCAAAAAAAATCGCAGATCCCCGCCATTACTAGTTAAAAAAATTTTTTTCAAAATTGTCGCTCTTTTTTTGTTTATAGCGCAAAAAGTAGAAATCGCAGAGGTGATCAAATACCACCAAAAGAAAGCTCTGTTTGTGGGAAAAAAGGACGTCAATTTCATTTGGGTACAGTGTCGCACGACCGCGCAATTGTCCGTTAAATCACGCAGTGCCGAATCGCAAAATAGACCCTGATCTTTGAGCAGCCAAATCCTCCGGGGCTTAAGTGGTTAAGAACTTCTACATTTGATCACAATCAACAATCAGATGCAAAACTTCTTTCTTCAACTGTCACTTTTCAGTACAGGTCTTTAATCTGAATGGTGTCTTTCCTGGAATGTAGAACAAGGTCTTACTTAGATCATTGAGGCCAAATGTAACACATTAGTTACACAGTGACCATAGTAACAATTGTTACAATTGTGAAGAACATGATGTGTATACATTTACAAAGTGTCAAATGATCACACAAAAGCGGGTACAGATTTCTCTGTGGTGCAGTCTCTGTGTAGGGTTCAATTCACACAAATGCTGAAAATTCAGGAATCAGACAATTGTGATCAACAAACATGGAAATTTACAAAAAAAGAACAATAGTGGGTGTACCCCATGAGAAGCCGTGGGAAGCATTGTACTCGGGCCTGGATATGTAGACATCTCACAGGCTCAGTTAGGAAAATGACCATCATGGCTGTATTCTGATTCAGGGCTGGTATGAAATAAAATAGAAGAGATAAAAAAAAAAAAAAGACAAAATGAAAACAATTACCAAACAAACAAAAAAAAAGCTATATCCCTCATGACCAGTGATATCAGGAGTGCCCATCAGATGGGTCTGGGGGCTGTTCTGGGTGTTTAATCAGTAGACAGTTCCCGCTCCCCCTTGCCTTGGTTTGGCTGAGTTTCTGTTGAACCAAACTAAATGGAATCAATGGCAGTTTTGGAGCATTTTCTTCAACACATTGAGCCGTTGGATGGTAATGGAAGTCTTGTCCTAGACTCATGGTACACAAAGTCCGTGCTACAGGTATGACAACCTTCCCGACAGTCCAATCTTCATGGAACCCAAATGGACAGATCTTCCACCTTAAACCACCAAAATGGACCACTGTAGATTACCACCAATGTGCACTGAAGCCTTGCTGCCCTTTTCAATTCGGGGAAAACCAATGCTAAAACACAAACATTCAAAGAAGGGGCACCAGCCTACTGCATTACTGTAAAACTCTTTAACGAATAAGGTAGAAGTTCACCCTAGTACTTAAATCTCTAAATCATAGGCGTGCACACAGGGTGTGCCAGGTGTGCCTGGGCACACCCTAATCACTCTGTGCTGCACAGATTTTGTCTGCTGCTTGCTTGGCTGCAGAGAAAGGGACTGGAGAATCTGTCTGAAAAGTGAGACATCAGGTCTGTTTAGAGCCCTGATATTTTACCAAAGCTCCCCAATAGGGCTCCTAATAAATTGTAAAAAAATAAAAAATTATAAAAAATAATAATAATAATACAATTAAACTACAGACAATATTCTCTGCCCTACTGACATCGTCCACTACTCTAATGACGCCAACCACTGCCCTAGTGACACTGTCCATTGCCCTACTGTGTATATATATAAAACACACACACACACACACACACACACACACACACACACACACACACACACACACACACACACACACACACACACACACACACACACACACACACACACACACACACACACACTTTGGAGTGCACACCATAATGCAATAAGCTGTGCACACATATGCTCTAAATCTACTGGCATCCAAAATCTAAGACTAACCTATCTAGCCCTGTAAAGAAGAAATTGCTATACCTACGTTTTCTGAAGCCGATCCGGTCCCACGCTGAGCTGTCAGTGGTGGCTTTAATGTGAAGGCGGGTGCAAAGGAGGCAGCCGACAACGGAAGCCCCATAGTAGTCACTTGCCAGGCATTTCGCAGCCATTGTTGGCTGGCTCTCTGCTGGAAACCGGACCGGAGCGGCTTCAGAAAAGGTATGGATAGCGATTTATTTTTTACAGGGCTAGATAGGTTAGTCATAGATTGCAGATGCCAGGAGATTTGGAGATTTTAGTATTAGGGTGAACTTCCACTTTAAAAAAGGTAAAAATCCATTGTACTCACAAAAGGAGAAATAACAAAGGCATTACAATATCTAAGACACCACCAGGCGCATATATGTCAGGATGGGTGCAGTTACCGCAATTCGAGGGCCAATGCCCTCTGCCTCAGAGCTAGCTTGAGGAAGAGGGCATGACCCTTAAAACGCGTTAGATTTGCTAAATCTGATGGATGTGCCTGGTGGTATCTTGGATATTGTAATGCCTGTGTTATTTCTCCTTTTGTGAGTACACTGGATTTTACTTTTTAATTAATTAAAGAGTTTAGGCTTGTTTGCACTAATGGTAACCTTAAAGTGGTTGTAAACCCTTACATATACCCAGTGAAGTGACTGGCCTTAGAGGATACACAGAGATAAAACGAATCCTTCTACATAAGTTGTGTTTGTTTATCTGCAGTCTTCTCTTCTCTACATCCATTCAAAGTGCAGAATTTACACAATATCTCTCAGCTCTGAAAAGCAGGGGGTGGAGAACTCTGAGAGCTGATTTGAGGGAAGGGTTACACCCCCTTCACACAGGAACAGAGCTGAGACAATCAGCTGGAGCTTCCTCCCCTGTCAAGTTTTTTCTTTTCTTTTGGTGTCAGGAAAACTTGTCAGAAGTGATTCATGCTGATAGCAGAGGAAGGAATCAGCAGAGAGAAATGGCACTTAGTGCTCTGGATTCAGACAAGTACACACTATAGAGGGATACAGGGCCGAGACAAGGGTTGGGCAGGAGGGACGGCTGCCCTGGGCGCAATAGTTTATTGCAGGGATGGAGGCGCCTTTACCCTAACCCTAAGGGGGGGGGGCAGTTTGGCATCTTTGCATGTACAGTATATTGCAAGCCTAAACCTAACTAGTCTTTAAAATGTCTCCTCCCACCTCCTAACATTTTTGCTGACTAACTTGTGTAAAAAAAAAAAAAAGAAAAAAAAAGATGTGTATACTTACATATTTTCACCCGCTCTGGTCTGGTCATGTGACCCGACTCACCTGTGTCAGCCAACAACCTAGCTAGCAAGATGCTGAAGGTGCACCATGGATGGAGTGTCCACAGGGTATGGTATTGTATGGTATTGGCACTCCAGCCTCAGTGCTGACCCCCCTACATTCAACCCATGCATTTCCAAAAGGTATGTGAAACATTTACCATGCACGGGCTTGCAGGGCGGTTGTGGCATGGCCTCATTCACTTTATTGGGTTGAGTTTCATGGTGGGGGGTGTCAGGGGGTATAATTCTTGCAGCTGAATATGTACAACCCCCCAAAGGTAGCTGTGTTAAGAGGGCAGTAGGGGGTTGAGGGGCAGTAAAACCATGGATTACCACTCCCTGGATGCAAGTGTACGCCAGGCCTAAGATTGGTAAGCATTTAGCAAAGCAGCATCTTTTTGAGACAACTGTCCTCCTGCAGAGCCCCCAAAAATCCAATCCAAATTTTTTTTTTTTTTTTTTAATTACCTGACCTGATTTAAAAGAGGAAATCGTGACAACTTACGTTCTTTTTTTTTTTTTTTTAGCTTTTGGTAGACGTTTTTTTTTTTATCTCCCAGGGACGGTGTGGGTGGTTCCCACGCTCCATCTCTTCATGGTTTATAGCAGTAATGATGGAGCACTCAATAGACGGGACCACTGAAACTCCCAGGTGGACAGGAATATAGTTGGGAATAGGGAAGAGCGGGAATCGTGGTCCCAGCTAAGAAGGGGCCATAGGTCCAGGATGGTTAAAGTATACCTTAGTTTTGGATAGAGTGGTGATGGATTAGAACACCTGTCAGTTTTTATTGCTGTCTGTGTCTCTGTTAGGGAGATTCCCCCTCTCTATTTGTTCTGCTTACCATTCTCAATCTCTTGTCATCAGAACAGGAAAAGAGGGGAAATAGAGACACTAGTTCGAGTGATCCTGATGACCCCCAGGGATTCCCTCACTTTGGAGAGATTTCCAATCGCTTCCTGTTGTGGCTATGGGACAGGAAGTGAAGAGCGACTCTCCCCAATAGGACATGGATGGCACAAAAACCTCACAGGGGTTATAACTAGGATTGTACCGATACCAGTATTGATGCAAATACTAAGCATTTGTGCGAGTATTGGCAGTTATCGGTTGTTAACCACTTGCCGACCGCTGCAAGTACATTTACTGCGGCGGTCAGCCCCTCCTGGGCAAAGTGACGTAGTACTACGTCGCTCGCCCAGGAGCCTGCAGGGGGTGAGCATGCCCCGCCGGAGGCGCGCTCCCGCCCCCCCCCCCTCGTTCACAGGCATCCCCGCGCGAGTGTCCGCCGGCCACTCACGATCTCCCACTGGAGAGGGAGAAAGGCAGGCGGCTGATGTAAACAAAGCCGCCTGTCATTCTCCCTGGTGTAACTGCAGAGACTACACGATCCTGCTATGTAGGATTGTATGTCTCTGTGGTTACATCACAAGCCACACCCCTTGAAAGTTAGAAGCACGCCCCTAGGGACACACTTAACTCCTGGATCTCTAATAAAGTTAACCCCTTCCCTGCCAATGTCATTTTTACAGTCACAGTGCATATGTATAGCACTGATTACTGTAGTAATGTCACTGGCACCCCCAAAAGTGTCAAAAATGTCAGTCAAGGGTCTTATCTGTTTGCCGCAATGTCGCAGTCCCGCGAAAAAAAAAATCACAGATCGCCGCCATTACTCGTTAAAAAAAAAAACCAATAAAAATGACATAAATCTTTCCCGTAGTTATTAAACGCAATAACTTTTGCGCAAACCAATCAAAATACGCTTATTGCGATTTTTTTACCAAAAATATGTAGCAGAAAACAAATTGGCCTAAAATGTTAACAAATTTAGATTTTTACCTTTTTTTATTTTTTGAGAATTTCATATAAAAAAATGTGAAAAATATTGTCGCTTTTTTTGTGTATAGCGCAAAAAAAAAAAATCGCACAGGTGATCAAATACCACCAAAAGAAAGCTCTGTTTATGGGAAAAAAAGGACCTCAATTTCATTTAGGTACAGCGTCGCACGGAATTGTCCGTTAAAGTTATGCAGTGCCGAATCGCAAAATAGGCCCTGGTCTTTGAGCAGGAAAATCCTCCGGGGCTTAAGTGGTTAAGGAGCGGGGCCGCCGGGTCCTTAACATTTGATGACTTGTTCAGCTGTCAGTGGGGTTCTCTCTGAGTGTCGGTTCACATTTGTGCGGCTTGCGAGATCGCATGTAATTCGGAGCGCACTGCTCCTTCATTACATGCGATCTGATGTGCGGATTTGAATTCAGCCATACACTTTGTATGGCTGAATTCACACTGTATCCGCACCAAACACACACATGAGGCATTTTTTCAGCCGCATCAGAATCGGATCACACAGTGGTTCACACTTGTGCCATCCGATTCTGTGTGAACTGTCAGATCGCACTGCGATATGCGATCAAACTGGGGGTGTCGTTAACATTTAATTGACACCCCCTGCGTATCGCATATGGCAGTGCGAACTGCCAGATGTGCGATGCGATGCGGGATCACGCTGCATATTCGCAGCGTTCCCGCATCGCACAAATGTGAACCGGCACTGAAGTGTAAACCAAGTCCCTGCAATTGGAGTTGTCAAAAAAAAAAAAAAAAAGCAGCCAAATATTTATCAACAACATTGCCCAGCTGCTAAAAACAGAAAGATAAAAAGAAACATTGTTTTTTTTTGTATCTTTCTGTTTATCTACAGATCAAAGGGATGAACTTCGATCTGCAGATGAAGTCAGTTTGAAGCAACTTGTTATGTAAAATAAAACAAAAAAAAAAAAACATATGTTATAATGTTGCTCTGTTTATTTAACCCCTTTATTAACCCTTAATTTCCTCTAATCTGCCTTAATTAACTCCTTATTCTCCTTCTTTTTTGTTACTTCTATTTTATAAACTATTAATAATAAAACTTTTATTTTTGTTTGCATTGTTTGTTAATATTTATAACTATTTATAACTTTTCAATGCATTGTGCCGTTGCTGACAGCTGAAGCATAAACAAAAGAGCTGCGGTAGGTTTTGGTAATTGGTATCAGGAAGTACTACAAAAACAGTATCGATACTCGTACTTGTAAAAAAATGAATGGTATTGGTACATCACATTACTCTGTCCAAAATGAAAACAAAAATAAAGTTTTGCCTTTAGTTCTGCTTCAAGCGGGGCCTCCCTAGCCACCAGGAGCTGTTTAAAGCCCACTGCACCTCTACAAACCACAATAAAACTAAACTCTGGGTATGCGCTTTATTTTATACTTACAATATTCCAGTTTGCATATCTCATACCTGAGGGAGGTAATAATCACTGTGGAAGCCGGGGCTAATTCAAATGATCTTCTGGGTCCTGTGCCAAGCATTTTCCCCTCTGCACACCGTACTGCTGCTCAGGATGGCTGCCATTCACAGAATGCTTTGTATTTTTTTTCAATGAATTAATCACTTCTAGATCGGAAGGTTTTACCCCTTTAATGACCAGGCCATCTTTTTGTGATACGCACTGCGTTATTTTAGCTGACAGTTGCGCGGTCGTATGATGCTGTACCCAAATATATTTGATGTCCCTTTTTTCCCACAAATAGAGCTTTTTTTTGCTGGTATTTGACCACCTCTGTGGTTTTTATTTTTTGCACTAAAAACAAAAAGAGTGAAAATTCTGAAAATAAAAAGTAAATAAATAAAATGTTTTTTTTTTACTTTCTACTATAAAACACAGGCAATAAAAAAAAATTAAAAATCTAATTTTTTCATAATTTTAGGCCAATATGTTTTCTGCTACATATTTTTGGTAAACAAAAATCCCAATAAGTGTATATTGATTGGTTTGCTCAATAGTTATTACATCTACAAACTAGGGGATAGATTTATGGCATTTTAATTTATTTAATTTTTTTAATGGCGGCGATCAGCGATTTTTAGCGGGACTGCGACATTGTGGCGGACAAATCTGACACCTAACTGACATTTTTGACACTTTCGAGGGGACCAGTGACATTACTACAGTAATCAGAGCTAAAAATATGCATTGTCACTGTATTAATGACACTGGCAGGGAAGGGGTTAACACTAGGGGGGTGATCAAAGGGTTAAGTGTGTCCCTAGGACAGTGATGGCGAATCCTGGCACCCCAGATGTTTTGGAACTACATTTCTTATGATGATCATGCACTCTGCAGTGTAGTTGAGCATCATGGGAAATGTAGTTCCAAAACATCTGGGGTGCCAAGGTTCGCCATCACTGCCCTAGGAGGTGCTTTCTAACTGTGTGGGGGGTGGACTCACTAGATGAACACCGAGATCTGTGTTCCTAAATAGCAGGAACACAAGATCCCTGTGTTCATCTGTTTACATAGGCAGACCACCGTTCTGTCTCTATGGGGAGCAATCATGGGTGGCCGGCGGACATCGCATCCGCCGGACTTGCTGATTGGCTCGCCTTCTTGACAATCGCGCGTGCGCCCCCAATGGCTTTTACAGGAAACTACGTACAGGTACATTGTTTCGTGTAATAGAGCCGACCTGCTGCAGTATATGTGCGCCGGCCGGTCAGCATGCGGTTAATACAAGACATTCCCTGATTGGATAAGTTGGAGATTGTGACATTACCACCCCAGAAAACTCCTTGTAGTTATTGAAAACATGAATGACATCTATAAATGATAGCAGAGCAAACAACTAACTGTGGTCAGAGTGCAATGGGTCAGCTGGAAAATAGCGGCTTTCACCGTAGTAGCACCAACTTCTACAGTCATTATCAGACTGCACAATGGTCGCTCAGTTATGAGATAGAACGTATACGCTTACACTGTGCCAAGCTGGACCCATGTAAATATGCAGTACGGATCATACCTGGAGTTCAGCTTTAAGGCCCCATTCACACCTCAGCGTTTTTTTTTTAGCTTTAAGCACGAAGCGCCAAAATGCGAAGAAAAAAAATAATCAATTATTCTCTACAGAGACGGTTCACATCTCCGCTACAAGTCGCCTGAAGCCAAACGCTTGATGCTCAAAAAAGTTCTGCAGCTTTTTTTGTTGCTCTAATCAGACAGATGGATGAGTTTTTTAAGCGTTTTAAAGAAATGCATGGAAGCACTTTATTTGCGTGGTTTTGTGCGTTTTTGAGCGTTTGTCTGCTCAAATGCAATAATTTATAAAAAAATCAAAATAATTAATGTACTAATAAATAAATAAATAAATACAATCAGTAAAATACCTAAAACAATAATAATCATTCATACATAAAAATAAATACATAAAATACAATAAAGTAAAAAATTAAATAATTCTAACCCCAACCCCTAACAATAACCCATAATGTTAACTCCTAACCTCTAACCCTAATCCCTAACATTACCCCCTAATATTAATTCCTAATCCTAACCCCTAACACTAATATTAACCACTAATCCTAAACCCAACCCCTAACATTAACCCCTAATATTACCTCTTAATCCTAACCCCAACCCCTAATATTAACCACTAATATTAACCCCTAATATTAATTGCTAATCCTAACCCCTAACACTAATATTAACCACTAATCCTAAACCCAACCCCTAACATTAAACCCTAATATTAACTCTTAACCCTAATCCCTAACATTAACCCCTAATATTGATTCCTAATCCTAACCCCTAACACTAATATTAACCACTAATCCTAATATTAACCCCTAAACCTAATCCAACCCCTAATATTAACCCCCTAATATTAATTCCTAACCCCAACCCCTAACATTAACCCCTAATATTAATTCCTAATCCTAACCCCTAACACTAATATTAACCACTAATCCTAAACCCAACCCCTAACATTAACCCCTAATATTACCTCCTAATCCTAACCCCAACCCCTAACATTAACCCCTAATATTACCTCCTAGTCCATACACTAACATTAACCCCTAATCCTAACCTAAAAAAAAAAAAAGTAAATAAAATAAATTAGCCCCCAAAACGTAACTATAACCTTTAACCCCTAACCCTTACCCCCTACAAAAAAAAAAGTAAATCAATACATGAATAGTAATAATAAATAGCAAAAGTGGATGAAAAAGCTGAAAAACAAAGCAACAAATGATAAAACAGATGATATTTTTCTATATTGGCTAATAAAAAAAAACAAAAACCAAAGCTCAAAATATGCTTTAAATACACTGAGCAAAATGCTCAAAAATGCTGAAAATGTGCATGCAAACACCCAAAAAAATACTCAAAAACGCAAGGCCCAGGGTGAATGCAACAACCTAAAGCCCAAACAAAATGTTCAGGTTAAATCATCTTCTTTAGAAAGCAGACACAACCTGAGTAGAGAAGCCTGTCCCTGCCAGAATGAAGGACACTTTGCTCTCTGTATGGAAGCAGCGGTCTCTCTGCAGAGCTCCAACACGCCCCCTGCTAAATCAGAACTACAACTCTCTAATCAGCAGGGAGCGTGTGCTCTCTCGATTGCACACAATTCCTCCTGAAGCAGTACAGATAGGTAGTCACCCTCTTCCTTTGCAGCAAGTCCCTTTTTACCAGAAACATTAGGCCTACGTTAGCACATAATTAATTTTGTAGATTTAAAGCAGAACTCCAGGCAAACAGCAATATTCACAGTAGAAATACATATCTGGGAGCTGTTTAACCTGCAAAATAATTTGTATTTTTGTCCAACCATTCCAGAAATGTACACAGCCCTGATAGTCAGCACAGCCATCCCGGTGACCCGAGTTTTATGGTCTGCAGTTTAGCAATACAACTTAGTCACTTCCATGCCCCCAGCCTGTGACTGGGAAATAAAGTAGCAGCAGCAAAAGATCTGCAATATATCACTCTGCTCTCTCCTCCTGCCAGCATATTCCTTGCCATTGAACGCAGCACACCTCATTGGATAACAGTATCACAAGAGGTTAATGCCAAGCTACAAGTACAAGTACAAAGCAAAATACTTTTAATTATATTTTACAGGATACATGACAGCATTGGTGTTATTTTATATCAGCCTGCTCAGCTCAGTTCAGCTTCAATGGTTATGTTTAACTTGGCTGGAGTTCTCCTTTAAGGTAAAGTGTCAGTGTAGCCAACAGCAACCAGTCAGAACTTACCAAATCTCAAAGCTGCAGTAGAAGAAAGGAGAGCCGCAATCATGTAGTTTAACTCTCTGGTATCCTACTGGACTATGGGCAACACCTTCACTGTGTTCCATTGTGATAGAATCCTGCATATCTGTGCAATGCTGGAGAGAGATACCAGCGACCTGCTAATGCACAATAAAGTAACTTATTATAGTAGTAATCCAGATTAAACGGGAGGCTTTATAATATGAAAATAAAATATCACACACAAATGGCTCCCAAGATTAAAATGAACAATGCTATAGAACAGACGCTCTCAACCTTTGGGAGAACCTTGAAAATAAAATTTAGCTCTCGGGGATCCCCTATAAAAATGATTAACTATGCAGGGAGAGGGTCCCCTTACACTTGGAACCAGGGAAAAGACTGCCCTCCGACATTGGTGGTCAGTGGGAAGAATAGTCTTTACGTAGGTGGTCAGTGAGGAAGAATGTTCCTTACATTGGTGGTCAGTGGGAAGAATGTTCCTTACATTGGTGGTCAATGGGAAGAATGTCCCTTACATTGGTGGTCAGTGGTAAAAATGCTCCATTAACAGATAACATGGTCACTGGTGTCACTTGTTTCTTACCTGAGAAAGGATCAGAAAAGCTCCACTGGTCCCACACCACTGGTGCTGCCAAGTGGCAGTATTGTCAGAAATATACGGGCTCCACCAGGCAGGAGATCAGTTGACTACCCACTACACAAGGAACCTTTGGATGAACCCTAGTTGATATATAGATTGCTATAGATCAATTCTTTAATGAAACATAGAAAAACCCACTCTGTTTAATGTGAACTGTTACATTGTTTAATAAAGTTATATGAAAAATATCTTTTTCCATTACGTGAGTCCTAATACTTGTGAAATAGTAAACTGTAAACCTATAGCTGTATGGCAATAACACATGTTGGAGATGCTTACAAGATGCATATTACAGTCTCATGGTCAGACAGATGGCACAGGTATTTGCTTGGCAGAAGTGGTCTCACACTCTTGCATTAAATCATTAGTGGTGTGATAATGCATGGCAATATACGATTTGGCAAAACCGAATGTGGAATTTACTGGCTGCAGGCTATTGGGGGTGCTTATCTCTTGGGAGGGGCTGCTATTATAGATACTATAGTAGGGCTCTATACGGGTATTAATTGGGGTGGAGCTGCTCTGGGCATAATGCTGATGCCCCCCAGAGCCTTTCGGGCTCAGCACGCTGTCTTTAGAATGGCTCGGGCCGCAGGCTTGGTCTACAAACTTTTTCTGCGGCTTTGGTGACAACATATACGCGGAGTTGGTTTCGTGGTGGGAGGACTTGTTGCGGTTGGCCTCCAAGCTGCCTTTTCCCATAGCGCGCAGTCTGGTTTTATGTTTGCAGCATAAAAATCCCAACGCCACATACTGGATGCACCACAGCACCCTCCGCCTCAGTCCAGCGCTGTTACGGGAGTAGATAAAGGGGTTTAAGCCCGACTTTAAAAAGATCAGAGTGAACCCGCAAAGTTCAAACTGGTACAGGACAAAGCTGCTGCTGTTGGTCAACACGTCTTGGACCAAAGAGATCCCCAACGGGAGGCAACAGATGAGCACAGAGAGGACAATGACTACACAAGTCACCACTGCTTTGGAATCCTTGGCTGTGGATAGGTTGACGGCTGACACGAGCTGCAGTCTGCTTCCCGGGACGGGCATTTGGCTCAGTTTTTTGGTGTAGGCATGTGTCTGGATATGCTGAAGCTTGTTATAATTCTGGTTCCTGTACAGAGCAGGGACAGTACATTGTACACCATCCACGCCAGGCCCAATGAATGGCTGGGGCCTTGTGGAGTCCACTGTGATGATGGGACATTTCCTCACTTGGGCATTTTTCCTCAAAGCTTGGGCAATCATGATGTAGGACGCGGACACAACCGCCACGCAAAAAGTGAAGTCTATGACATACAAATACAGGATAATTTTACCCTCTCCGCTGATAAGGCTGTACATAGGTAAACATATCCGAGACTTTCGTGTCCTTAGTGTGGCCAGCGTGGCAAGGGTGAAGCTCGTGGTCCAAAGGAGCACCGTGAGCATCAAAGTGCAGGGAAAGGAGGCCGTCCGATTAGGCTGCTGTCCGAGAACCATCCTCAGCCGGTGAAGGGCGATCACCGCTACGGTTTTTAAAGACATGATGATAAACCCGGAACTGGTAAGGTGAAAGGTGAAGCAAAATGCGTCGGGGACGTTGCTGCCGGTATCGAAAAACAAGACGAAGGCAAACATGGGGGCGGAGATGCAACAAATAAAGAGGTCGCAGAAGGACAAGTTCAAGATCATGAAGTCAAAATTCGTCCTAAATTTCCTAAAGGCAGGGTCGAAGAAGGACAAGAAGACCACAAGGTTCCCGTAGGACCCCAGGCAGAAGATAATCACCAGGAGGAAGGTGCAGGTGACCAACGTGGCCGTGTGGATGATCTGCTGGATGTCTCGCAGTGTACCGTTGCCCACGTGAGACACGGAGGTGCTGTTGACATAGTCGTAGCGGTTCTGATCGGCAAAATCAGTCATTCTGTCGGATAAATTCATTGTGAAGACTGAAGGGCTCCAGGTGGCCTATTGTGCCGGATTAGAGAATTCCCTCTCCCCGGAGAGTCCATGGATGGAGCCGCACCATTCAACGGCACTTTCTTCAGGCTGAGAGCAAGCCAAATCTGTCAATCTGGACGGGGCCTGGTGAAAAAAAAAAAAACATCAATGATTGCCAATCATGTGATCACAAGAAATCTCCTAAAATACAAAGCTATCCGGATGGATGGAGACCAAATAAATAAAATCAGATTGCATTGCAATAGAGGAAAAATCTCCTGATTCTTCCTCCCCTCCATCATCACAACAAGCCTCTGCATTATCAGCACTGGCCTCCTCCTCCTCCTCCTCATCTGCACTGGAGCCCCCCCATCACCCCATCCCCCTTCCATGGTGACACCACCAGCCTTCTACAACCTTCATCTATTCCAAATCCAACCATCCGACCACCCACCTATCCACCATTTCTCCTATACAGCCACACAAGCGGAGGGCCCTCTGCAGCAATCATCATGCACAGACATGGGGGGAGGAGGAGGAAGGTGACAGAGGAGCAATGACATGATGACAAGAAGAGAGATCCCTTACCTGTGACGGCTGCAATCCGGTACACCGGGAGGACCGATCCGGAGATACGAGCACCCTGCTAGACATGGCCAGCTCCGCACTACCAGCCAATTACCAATGTGTGCCCATCCCCTCCAATACCCGCCCGCTACCCAGCACCACCAGGCGCAGCGCACCAAGAGACGCCGCCGCTGATTGGCTGGCCGCACGAGATGCTGGGCTCGCTCTGTGCTCGCCGCTGATGCTGATGCTGATTTAAGGAGCTCGTAGTATAGACAATGGTGGGGGGATCGCACGACCCTGAGAAATCATCTGTGACGTCATCCTCATCTACTAAGCAGATGGCCGCGGTGACTTCACTGTCGTGAGATATATATATATATATATAAATATATACACCCCTGGGTACCAATGTCATTGTCAGCAGGAGGATTTCATATCACTGATATATATATATGTATGTAATAATAAACATTGAGATATCTATCTATCTCTCCCTCTTTCCCTCCATTTCTATCTCTCCATCTCCATTTCTCTTTCTCTCTCTCTTTCTATTTTTATCTCTCTATTTTTATCTCTACATCTCTAATTCTCTTTCTCTCTCTCTCTCTCTTTATATATATATATTTCTATCTCTCTCTATCTCTCTCTCTATTTCTATCTCTCTTTATATATATATATCTCTGTCTATATTTCTCTCTCCCCCTTCTTTCTCTCTCTCTCTCCCCCTTCTTTCTCTCTCTCTATTTCTCTCCCCCCCCCTCTCTCTCTCTCTCTCTCTCTATTTCTATCTCTCTTTATATATATATCTCTGTCTATATTTCTCTCTCTTTCTCCCCCTTATTTCTCTCTCTCTCTATTTCTCTCTCCCCCTTCTTTCTCTCTCTCTATTTCTATCTCTCTATATATTTCTCTCTCTCACTCGCTCGCTCTCTCGCTCTTTCTCTCTTTCTCCATATTTCTCTCGCTCTATTCCTATCTCTCTATATATTTCTCTCCCTCTCTCTCTCGCTCTCTTTCTCTCTCCCCTTCTCTCTCTCTATTTCTCTCTTTCTCGCTCCTCTCTCTCTATATATTTCTTTCTCTCCACTTCTATTTTTATCTATCTCACTCTCTCTATTGCTCTCTCTCTCTCTCTCCCTCTCTCTATTTCTCTATTTCTCTCTCTCTATTTCTCTCTCCTCTCTCTCACTCTCTATTTCTCTCTCTCTCTATATATATATATTTCTCTCTCTCTCTCTCTCTCTCTCTCTCTCTCTCTATATATATATATATATATATATATATATATATATATATATAAATTAGTGATCGACCAATATCGTTTTTTTTATTGCTGATACCGATACCGATATTTTGGTCATCGCATATCGGTATCAGCCGATATTTTCGTACATTAAATATTTTTTTTTTTGACAGATACTCTTGTGGAGGGATCTGGGGATCTAAAAAACCCCAAACTCCTCCTCTGCACTTAAAAGCATTCAAAACGCCAAGTTTGGCTGTTTTGAATGCTGTCATTTTTTTAATTTGGCTCAGAGTACCCAGAAGTGATGTCATGGAATGTCATGGAATGTGGTGGTGGGGATGTCCCCTCCCACTCCTTGTACGTCCCCTCCAGCTACTTGTAATGACAGCCAGGCGGCTTCTCAGCCGCATCGGTTGTCATTACAAGACAGCTGACCATCAGTTATGGACGCCAGTACCGGGGTGATGCCTCTAGCTGCAGGCATCACCCCGGTACAAGCACTTTCCAAAATATCGGCAATATCTGTAACCTCCAGGGCCGATTCCGATATATCGGGGAAAGTGCATATCGGCCTTGCCGATAGTTGATTGATCCCTAATATATATATATATAAATATATATATATAAATATATATATATACAGTGCCTTGTGAAAGTATCCGCCCCCCTTGGACTTTGTGACCTTTTGCCACATTTCAGGCTTCAAACATAAAGATATAAAACTGTAATTTTCTGTGAAGAATCAACAACAAGTGGGACACAATCATGAAGTGGAACGAAATTTATTGGATATTTCAAACTTTGTTAACAAATAAAAAACTGAAAAATTTGGGCATGCAAAATGATTCAGCCCCTTTACTTTCAGTGCAGCAAACTCTCTACAGAAGTTCAGTGAGGATCTCTGAATGATCCAATGTTGACCTAAATGACTAATGATGATAAATAGAATCCACCTGTGTGTAATCAAGTCTCCATATAAATGCACCTGCACTGTGATAGTCTCAGAGGTCTGTTTAAAGCGCAGAGAGCATCATGAAGAACAAGGAACACACCAGGCAGGTCCGAGATACTGTTGTGGAGAAGTTTAAAGCCGGATTTGGATACAAAAAGATTTCCCAAGCTTTAAACATCCCAAGGAGCACTGTGCAAGCGATAATATTGAAATGGAGGGAGTATCAGACCACTGCAAATCTACGAAGACCTGGCCGTCCCTCTAAACTTTCAGCTCATACAAGGAGAAGACTGATCAGAGATGCAGCCAAGAGGCCCATGATCACTCTGGATGAACTGCGGAGATCTACAGCTGAGGTGGGAGACTCTGTGCATAGGACAACAATCAGTCGTATACTGCACAAATCTGGCCTTTATGGAAGAGTGGCAAGAAGAAAGCCATTTCTTAAAGATATCCATAAAAAGTGTCCTTTAAAGTTTGCCACAAGCCACCTGGGAGACACCAAACATGTGGAAGAAGGTGCTCTGGTCAGATGAAACCAAAATCAAACTTTTTGGCAACAATGCAAAACGTTATGTTTGGCGTAAAAGCAACACAGCTCATCACCCTGAACACACCATCCCCACTGTCAAACATGGTGGTGGCAGCATCATGGTTTGGGCCTGCTTTTCTTCAGCAGGGACAGGGAAGATGGTTAAAATTGATGGGAAGATGGATGGCGCCAAATACAGGACCATTCTGGAAGAAAACCTGATGGAGTCTGCAAAAGACCTGAGACTGGGACGGAGATTTGTCTTCCAACAAGACAATGATCCAAAACATAAAGCAAAATCTACAATGGAATGTTTCACAAATAAACATATCCAGGTGTTAGAATGGCCAAGTCAAAGTCCAGACCTGAATCCAATCGAGAATCTGTGGAAAGAACTGAAAACTGCTGTTCACAAACGTTCTCCATCCAACCTCACTGAGCTCAAGCTGTTTTGCAAGGAAGAATGGGCAAAAATGTCAGTCTCTCGATGTGCAAAACTGATAGAGACATACCCCAAGCGACTTACAGCTGTAATCGCAGCAAAAGGTGGCGCTACAAAGTATTAACTTAAGAGGGCTGAATAATTTTGCACGCCCAATTTTTCAGTTTTTTTATTTGTTAAAAAAGTTTGAAATATCCAATAAATTTCGTTCCACTTCATGATTGTGTCCCACTTGTTGTTGATTCTTCACAAAAAAAATTTTAAAAAAAAAGTTTTAAATCTTTATGTTTGAAGCCTGAAATGAGGAAAAAGGTCACAAAGTTCAAGGGGGCCGAATACTTTCGCAAGGCACTGTATATTTCTATCTCTCTCAATTAAATTAAATTCAATTCAAATAAGCTTTATTGGCAGGACCAAATACATTTTAGCATTGCCAAAGCAGTTGAGTTTGTAAGTAGGGGGTTAATGGGTAATATGAAGGGGAATGGGGGTGAATCCATGTAAAGGATTTTCAAGTCCTCAGTTTTTCATGTCCCTCTCAGTCTGTGACACGCTGTCACATATTGCGCAGATATTTTCACCATTGCCTCGTCTTCTCCCAGTATGATTTTCCTCTTCTCTTCTGTAGAAGTGAAGTCCGGGATGATCGAAAAGTTTCTGGAAGTGAGTGTTCCTCACTGATGAGTACTTAGGGCACTGTAACAGGAAGTGGTCTTCATCCTCCAGGACCCCCTGGTCACATTGATGGCACAATCTGCTCTCCCTGGGTTTGTAGTTCTGTCTGTGCCATCCTAATTTGATTTCCAGGCTGTGGGCACTCAGTCTATATAGGCTCAGGGTCTGTCTGTCTTTGGGCTCTTGTAGCACCTCCAGGTATGTGCCCAGTTTGTAGTCTCTCTGCAGTGACTGGTAAAAAGTTTATTTTTTTTTTTGAGTTTGTTATATCATATCATTTCTCCATTCTCCAACGTATTTTTCTTCTGAATAATTAATTATGTTTTTTGTTTGTGATTTTGTCAGGCCAAATTGTTGGGAGTTTGGGATAGACAAGGCACTGATGAGTTGTTGTAGGCCGCCAGGCTTGGGCTGATTCTTATTGGTCAGTAGAGCCTTATGGTGGTATGAGTCAGGACAGGACTGCTGTTTTGTAGATGATCCCAGAATGATAGCGCCCTCTTCTGTATTGCGAGAAGTAAGGGAAATCTGCCCAGCTCAGACTGGCAAGCACTGTTTAAAGCGGAGTTCCACCCTGGAATTTTTTTTTTTTTTTTAAAATACCCCCGGGACAGTCAGGGCTAGTGCATTCCACAATGGATAGCCCCTGATCTGTCCCGGGTTGCACTTACCTGTTAGGACAAATACTTACCTTCAAAACGTCTTGTCCAGCGCTGCCATCTCAGATGTGGGCAGCTTGAAGCCAGCGAGATCCTCTTCGGGGTCCTCTTCCGCCTTCTTTGGTCCCACGATGCCCTGCGCCGGCCCCGACGTCACTTCCGGGTCGCGCGCGTCATCCCTCCACAGCTTCTGGGCATGCCCAGAAGCTGCTTAGAAGGGGATGACGCACGCGCCCCGGAACTGACGTCGGGGCCGGTGCAGGCGCAATGATTCCTGGGAGCGATGACGTTCAGCTCCCAGGAATCATTGCAGAGCCAGGAAGTGACGACGGGCCGCGGCCGAGGAAGGAGGAAGAAGGAAGTAAGGTAAGTATATTTTCTTCGCTACGAGGTAAGTAAAAAAAATGCGATTATCCATTTCTTTTTCAGGTGACCCGGAGCGAGAAGATGGAGGTAAGTATAAAATGAGGGTGGAACTCCACTTT
Source organism: Pelophylax lessonae (assembly GCF_965119305.1). NCBI lineage: Eukaryota > Metazoa > Chordata > Amphibia > Anura > Ranidae > Pelophylax > Pelophylax lessonae. The sequence goes on from NC_138770.1 coordinate 654,362,156, forward strand.
AAGGTGCTCCGATGGACTTGGAGGAGGTGCTTGCAGAATTCCAGATTAAGTATTTCTGTTGGACTGAAGTCCCATTTGGATTGGTCTGGGTAGGTGATAGGACCCCCAAACCTCACTGCCGTAAAGAAGGATTGGGGTGATGAGGCTGTCAAAGATTCTAAGCCAGACTCTCACTGGTGGTTTTAGGTGATACATTTGTCTTCTGATGGCATAGAAGGCTCTGCGTGCCTTGTCTTTTAGTGCCTCTATGACTGGCCTAAAACTTCCTGATTGGTTAATTTCTAGGCCCAGGTAGGTGTAGTGGTTGGATTCATCAAGAGTGCGGTTGTTTAATGTAAAGGAAGGGCTTTTTGTTTGTTTTGTATATTTCCTTTGGAACACCATGATTTTGGTTTTGCTTGAATTGGTAGGTAGTGCCCATGTGGCACTATATTTCTCCAGCACTTCCAAGCTGTCTTGTAGGCCTCTCTCTGTTGGTGACAGAAGTTGGAAGTCATCCGCATACAGCAAGAACTTCACCTCCGTGTCACGTAGAGTCAGTCCCGGTGCTGGGGAGGATTCTAGAGCGGCAGCCAGTTCATTGATGTAGATGTTGAAGAGGGTTGGAGTTAGGCTGCAGCCCTGTCTGACTTCCCGGGCCTTTCTGAAGTGTTTGGTTTTTTTTCCCAGTAGATACATATTCGCCAGCACACCAAGGATCTTGCAAAAGCAGTCCAAAAACTTTATTCCAAATAAGATCACATCAGAAAAATATAGTGCAACGTTTCGGAGCCGCACAGGACCCCTTTGTCAGGCATGTGAATTTTCCCATTCACCTTTACGCTGCAGCTGTTCTCAGTATATGAACTTGTGATGACATCATATGTTTTCCCTCCTATTCCACTCTCCAATAGTTTGAGGAACAGGTCTGGGTGCTACACTGAGTCAAATGTCTTCCTAAAGTCCACAAAGTAGGTGAATATCTTTCCATGTTTTGTATTGTGGACATGGTTCCTAATGGGAGGATGTAGATGTGGTCTTTAGTGCAATGGATTGGCATGAACCCTGCCTGACTACTGCTGAGGACATTGTGTTGTGTCAGAAAGTTGAGGATACTGTTGAATAGTTTTATTAGTGTGCTGCTGACACATATCCCCCCTGTAGTTGGCTGGGTCATACTGGTCACCACCAGGGCTATTTTGCAGCAGGAACGTGGGGGAATGCAGTTCCGGCACCTCCAGCACTGAAAGCATGCAGTTATGTAGTGACAAGGGGGGTAGTGGGGTGTGCTTAAGAGTCCAATGAGTTTAGCTGGTAGGGGGTCTATTGCTGCTGGGGAGGTATTATGTTGCTAGTGGGTCAATTGTTGCTGGGAGGGATTTAATGTTAAGGGAGTTTGGGTCAAATGTTGCTGGTGGGGTCTATTGTTCCCAGGGTGAATCTGTTGATGTAAGGCGGTATTTTGTTGCAAGTGGTCAATTGTTGCTGGGAGGTGGTAATATGTTGCTAGTAGGTCAATTGTTGCTGGAAGGGATCCACTGTTAAGGAAGGGGTCTATTGTTCCTGGGGTGGATCTGTTGATATAAGGCGGTATTTTGTTGCAAGTGGTCAATTGTTGCTGGGAGGGGGGGTAATATGTTGCTAGTAGGTCAATTGTTGCTGGAAGGGATCCACTGTTAACCACTTGCCGACCGCCGCACGACTATCTACGTCGGCGGTCAGCCCCTCACAGGCAAACTAACGTAGGGCTACGTTTCTTGCTTGTGAGGGTCTAGGGAGCGAGCGCGCGCTCCCGCTCCCGCGTGGTCACGGACCCCCAAACAAGCTGCCTGTCATTCTCCTCGCTGCAAAGACACTGATCACATGGATCTACTATGTAGATCCGTTGATCAGTGTCCTTACAGCTGAAGCCACAGCCAATCACAGTAGTAAGCACGCCCCTAGGGACACACACAGCCCCTCCCTCCCAAATAAAGTTAACCCCTTCACTACCAGTGTATTTTTACAGTAACAGTGCATATATATAGCACTGATTACTGTAGAAATGTCACTGGTAACCCCAAAAGTGTCAAAAATGTCAGTCAAGGGTCCGATCTGTCCGCCGCAATCTCGCAGTACCGCAAAAAAAATCGCAGATCGCCGCCATTACGCGTTAAAAAAAAAAAACAACAAAAATGACAAAAATCTTTCCCTTTGTTAGTAAACGCGATAACTTTTGCGCAAACCAATCAAAATACGCTTTTTGCGATTTTTTTTACCAAACATAGGTAGCATAAAACAAATTGGCCGAAAATGTTAAAAAATTTTGATTTTTACATTTTTTTTGGGGGGAATTTCATATAAAAAAATGTGAAAAATATTGTTATTTTTGCAAAATTGACGCTCTTTTTTTGTTTATAGCGCGTGATCAAAAAATCGCACAGGTGATCAAATACCACCAAAAGAAAGCTCTGTTTGTGGGAAAAAAAGGACGCCAAATTCGTTTAGGTACAGTATCGCACGACCGCGCAATTGTCCGTTAAAGTCACGCAGTGCCGAATCGCAAAATACCCCCTGGTCGGAATGGGGGTAAAATCTTCCGGGGCTTAAGTGGTTAAGGAAGGGGTCTATTGTTCCTGGGGTGGATCTGTTGTTGCGAGGCAGTATTTTGTTGCAAGTGGTCTATTGTTGCTGGGGGGATCTGTTATTGTTGGGAGTGTCTGTTATTGTGGGGGGGGGTCTATTTTTGCTTTGGGGGGGCTATTGTTTCTGGCTGCATGGGATCCATTTTACTGCTTTTCTAATTATAATTATCAAAATTTCATACAGATTACTTAGCACCATAAAATGATACCTGGTTCCGTTTTCTCTAAAAGAGGTTGTACTGGGAGGTGGGTAGGGGGCTGAAACAAGGTATGGTGCTTGGAGGTGGGTGGGGGCAGATACGAGGGGTAACTTGGGAGAGGGGAGTTCCTGCACCTATTCTCTGAGAAAAAAAGCCCTGGTCACCACTCTAATGGATGGGTGTTATGAGGCCTTGGTTCCATACTTTAGGGTAGTAAGCAGCACTCAGGACCAGATTGAACACTTTAATATTGCAACGTGTACATCTGGGGAGCCATGTTTAATCAGCTTTAGCAGGATTCTATCCATCCCGCTGGCTTTTTTAGTTTGCAGGTGTTGGATTTTCTCCCTAATTTCTTGTATTGTTACCGGTACATCTAGGGGGGTTCTGCAAGTCCTTAATTATTTTCCTCCATATCATTTAGTCTTTTGATTGTGTCTTTTTGTTCTACAGTTAGAGCCTTCTCTGGAATATCTTTGTAGAGGTTCTTAAAGTAGTTAAGCCAGATGTCACCATTTTGGATGTGGAGGTTGTTTTTCCTGGGGGCTGAGCCAATATTCTTCCATTTTTCCCAGAAAGAATTTTCCTGAAGTGCCTCTTCTAACTGTTGCAGGTTGTTGGAGATGAAGTTTTGCCTTTTCTTTTTAAGTGTTTGTTTGTATTTTTTCTTTAAGATGCTATGGGTTCTCCTTAGGTCTGTGTTGTCAGGGTCCCTGTGTTTGTTATTTGAGACTGTCCATAAGGTGTTCCTTAACCGGTTGCCGACCGCCGCAAGTACATATACTGCGGCGGTCAGCCCCGTGCAGGCAAAGTGACGTACCGGTACGTCACTCGCCTGTGAGCCAATAGGGGGCGAGCGCTCACCGCCGGAGGCGCGCTCCCGCCCCCCGCTCGCTCACTCTGATCCCCGCGCATGTGACCGGCGGACCCGATGTCCGCCGGTCACTCGCGATCGTCAGTTACAGAGGGAGAAAGGCAGGCGGCTAGTGTAAACAAAGCCGCCTGTCACTCTCCCTTGTGTAACAGCAGAGATCATACGGTCCTGCTATGTAGGAACATAGATCTCTGCTGTTACATGAAAAGCCACATCCAATCACAGTTAGAAGCACGCCCCTAGGGACACACTTAGCCCCTCCTTCTCCAATAAAGTTAATCCCTTCCCTGCCAGTGTCATTTTTACAGTAACAGTGCATATGTATAGCACTGATTACTGTAGTAATGTCACTGGTACCCCCAAAAGTGTCAAAAATGTCAGTCAAGGGTCCGAACTGTCCACCGCAATGTCGCAGTCCCGCAAAAAAAAAATCGCAGATCGCCGCCATTACTTGTTAAAAAAAAACAACAATAAAAATGACAGAAATCTTTCCCTTAGTTAGTAAACGCAATAACTTTTGCGCAAACCAATCAAAATACGCTTTTTGCGATTTTTTTTACCAAACATATGTAGCAGAAAACAAATTGGCCTAAAATGTTAAAAAATTTTGATTTTTACATTTTTTTGGGGGGGAATTTCATATAAAAAAATGTGAAAAATATTGTTATTTTTTCAAAATTTACGCTCTTTTTTTGCTTATAGCGCAAAAAGTAAAAATCGCCCAGGTGATCAAATACCACCAAAAGAAAGCTCTGTTTGTGGGGAAAAAAAGGACGTCAAATTCGTTTAGGTACAGCATTGCACGACCGCCCAATTGTCCGTTAAAGTCACGCAGTGCCGAATCGCAAAATACCCCCTGGTCAGGAAGGGGGTAAAATCTTCCGGGGCTGAAGTGGTTAATGCTTTGCATTATTTGTCGAACCATTTAATGGGTTGTTTTTTGGATGGTTTCTTGTAGTTGACTTTTCTCAGCTATGCGTATAGTATTTTATGGAAGTCCTTTGCTGCCTGGTTCACATCTTGTGAGTTTATCTCATAGTTGTTGTTTTGGAAGTTTTCAAGCTGTTTTTTAATGTCAGGTCTGTCAGTTACCTTTCTGTATTTTGTGATAGACTGTTTGGACTGATTAAATGATGGTGGAGGGTTGCAGAGAAGATTTAATATATAGCAGTAGTTGGTTGCGCTCTAATAGGGTGATGCAAAGGGTGGTCCCAGGGCGCAGAGCAGTGCGCCCAGAGCCCACCCATTGTGTGACAATAGCGAATGAAAATTCGCTATTGTCACACCGATCCTCCTCCTGGCCAATCAGGAAGCCGGTCTTATACCGGCTTCCTGATTGGCCGCATGGCAAACCGCATGCCATTGGCCGAGGAGGCGGGAGCGGGAGGACCGGAGAAGACGCGCCGCCGGAGTGAGAAGAAGGCGCCCGCCGGGAGTCCGGGACTGAAGACAAGAGAAGCCGTCGCTGCCGGGCTGCTCCAGGGCTCCAGGTAAGTGCACTGGTCTCGGGGGGGGGGGGGGGGGGGCGGGGCGCAGGCGCCCACACTGCATTGAAGGGGGCATGCACGCTGAACTCTGCATTGATGGGGGCACGGCACAATGTTCATTGCATTGAAGGGGGCATGCACGCTGATCTCTGCATTGAAGGGGGCATGTACGCTGATCATTGCATTGAAGGGGGCACGCACGCTGATCTCTGCATTGAAGGGGGCATGTACGCTGTTTATTGCATTGAAGGGGGCACGCACGCTGATCTCTGCATTGAAGGGGCGCGTACGCTGTTCACTGCATTGAAGGGGGCACGCACGCTGATCTCTGCATTGAAGGGGGCACGTACGCTGGTCACTGCATTGAGGGGGGCATGTACGCTGGTCACTACATTGAAGGGGGCATGTATGCTGGTCTCTGCATTGAAAGGGGGCATGTACACTGGTCGCTGCATTGAAAGGGGGCATGTACGCTGGTCGCTGCATTGAAGGGGGCATGTACGCTGGTCTCTGCATTGAAAGGGAGCATGTACGCTGGTCACTGCATTGAAGGGGGCATGTACGCTGGTCTCTGCATTGAAAGGGGGCATGTACGCTGGTCTCTGCATTGAAGGGGGCATGTACGCTGGTCACTGCATTGAAGGGGGCATGTACGCTGGTCTCTGCATTGAAGGGGGCATGTACGCTGGTCTCTGCATTGAAGGGGTCATGTACACTGGTCACTGCATTGAAGGGGGCATGTACGCTGGTCACTGCATTGAAGGGGGCATGTACGCTGGTCACTGCATTGAAGGGGGCACGCTAGTCACTGTTTTGAAGGGGGCAAACTGGTCACTGTGCATTGAAAGGGGGCACGCTGGTCACTGTGCATTGAAAGTGGCACGCTGGTCACTGTGCATTGAAAGGGGGCACACTGGTGACTGTGCATTGAAAGGGGGCACGCTGGTCACTGTGCATTGAAAGGGGGCACGCTGGTCACTGTGCATTGAAAGGGGGCACGCTGGTCACTGTGCATTGAAAGGGGGCACGCTGGTCACTGTGCATTGAAAGGGGGCACGCTGGTCACTGTGCATTGAAAGGGGGCTCGCTGGTCTCTCTGCATTGAAAGGGGCACGCTGGTCTCTCTGCATTGAAAGGGGGCACACTATACCTTAATTACTGAAGGCCCCTTTCACACTTTTGTGACCTCAAAGTCATGGAATTTTTTACATCGATTTTTGCCGCAAAGCAATGCCTACTACATTTTTCTGTTTGCGCCCCCCCAAAAATTTTGAGCACCAGCCGCCACTGCTTGTCTTCAGCAAACTGTTTGTGGGCTTTCTTGTGCATCATCTTTAGACGAGGCTTCCTTCTGGGACGACAGCCATGCAGACCAATTTGATGCAGTGTGCGGCGTATGGTCTGAGCACTGACAGGCTGACAGCCCCGCCCCCCGCCCCCCACCCCCCCTTCAACCTCTGCAGCAATGCTGGCACCACTCGTATGTCTATTTCCCAAAGACAACCTCTGGATATGACACTGAGCACGTGCACTGAACTTCTTTGGTTGACCATGGCGAGGCCTGTTCTGAGTGGAACCTGTCTTGGTAAACCGCTGTATGGTCTTGGCCACTGTGCTGCAGCTCAGTTTAAAGGTCTTGCCAATCTTCTTATAGCCTATGCCATCTTTATGTAGAGCAACAATTCTTTTTTTTTCAGATCCTCAGAGAGTTCTTTGTCATGAGGTGCCATGTTGAACTTCCAGTGACCAGTATGAGAGAGTGAGAGCAATAACACCAAATTTAACACACCTGCTCCCCATTCACACCTGAAACCCTGTAACACTAACGAGTCACATGACACTGGGGAGGGAAAATGGCTAATTGGGCCCAATTTGGACATTTTCACTTAGGGGTGCACTCACTTTTGTTGCCAGTGGTTTAGACATTAATGGCTGTGTGTTGAGTTATTTTGAGGGGCAGAAAATTTACACTGTTATACAAGCTGTACACTCACTACTTTACATTGTAGCAAAGTGTCATTTCTTCAGTGTTGTCACATGAATAGATATAATAAAATATTTACAAAAATGTGAGGGGTGTACTCACTTTTGTGAGATACTGCATGTAGAACCTCTATTTATATCCAAACTGCAAATTAACCCTCCACAGAGAGGGGAAGTTGAGATGTCCACCCGGGTCATTCCTGTATATTCCCCCTATATATAGGAGGGGGAAAAATGGCTGCCATCAATACAGCTTCCCTGCCCCGTGCCCGCCGCACTACGTATCTTGTGGCGTGGCCGCGGGCAGGTATGTCCGGAAATGGCGGGGCGGGTCGCAAAAGATGCTTCTCACTCCACCTCCGGTTCAGATCAGCTAGTCCCAGAAGTGATGCATGCTATAGCGTGCGATCATTCCCTACAGGGTGGGGATGACGGGAACATGTTAGCCCCGCCACGGACTGCATTTCCATTCCCATGCCATTGCAAACCAACACACATATCCACCTTACATTCAAACACACCACCACCGCACAAACAGAAGAGGGAGAGGGACCACTCTCACTACACACTATTCAGTTGCCTTTAGATTTTTTCCTTTAGGCCCCTTTCACACACTCCGTCCGATCCCCCGCTGAGCAGGAGGATGACAGCTGTGTCTCCGCGCTGTGTGCGGAGACACAGCTGTCAGTTCCCCATGCATCTCTATGGGGGAAATCGGATGGGAACGGACCGTCGGTCCATTCTTATCCGATCCGCTCCGCTGGACAGATGGAAAATAGGGTTTCCATCCGTCCAGATTTGACGGATCGGATGTCAGCGGACATGTCTCCACTGACATCCGATGCCCCATAGGGATGCATGGGGCGACCGTTCAGATACGCCAAAAAAACGGACAGGCGGATCTGAACGGTCCGCCTGTGTGAAAGAGCCCTTAGGGTCCTTTCACACACTCCGTCCGTCAGACGGAGTCCGTTTTTCTCAGCGGGGGATCGATCCGCCGATCCCCCCGCTGAGCAGGAGGATGACAGCTGTTCTCGGCGGAGACACAGCTGTCAGAGCCCCATTCATCTCTATGGGGGAATCGGATGGGAACGGACCGTCGGTCCGTTCTCATCCGATCCGCTGGACGGATGGAAAATGGGGTTTCCATCCGTCCAGATTTGACGGATTGGATCGGATGTCAGCGGACATGTCTCCGCTGACATCCGATGCCCCATAGGGAGTTCAGATCCGCCAAAAAAACTGACAGGCGGATCTGAACGGTCCACCTGTTTGAAAGGGGCCTTCGATTTACCAAAACCATATAATAGGTTGTTTTGTATTTGTGACTATAGTTGGGTGAACAGTTCGAGCCAAGTAAATGTTTGGCCCAAACATCGCCTGTTCAGCCAACAACCGAATTTGTGGGCGCTCAGCGGGATGTTTGCCCGCCAAGCACCCCACAATGCATTGTGCGCTGCACAGTGAATAGCTGGTTTGTTTAGGTGCGGGCCGGGAAGATGGCTGCGACGACCTTAACAACACACAGTGCGCGTCTCGGGAGTAAGCCTGCTCTCATGCCCCCCATAGGAAGCGTCTTGGTAGAAGAGAGGAGCCAGGACCGCCGGCAGGGGACCCAAAAAGAAGAGGAATGGGGCAGCTCCATGCAAAACCATTACACAGAGCAAGGTGAGTCTTTGGAATCACTTTACACAGACCCTCCCTGAATCAGGACATCGCACCAAACTGCATGAAAGAGCCAGGAGGAAACTGGTCAGAGAGGCTACCAAGAGGCCTACAGAAACTCATTTATGACAGAGTGGTCATTGTGTACATTTTAATTTCAAAAATAATATCTGCGCTTGGTAAATAGGTAAAATATAGGCAGCTAGCACCAATAGGTAAGATTGTGACCCACAAAGAAACCGTAAACAATAAAATTGAAATTAAAATTAAGATGTTCAGTCCAATAAAGGAATGTCCATGAATAGAAGAGGTGATCCCCACACCAAATGCCATGAATCTTGAAAGAACACGTCACCACTGCATCAGGAGAAAATCCTGCTTACCAGAAAGTAATGACCCTCAAATTATAGAGTGGTCGAAACGAGTGTGTGGAAAGCCCATTAACTCAATCTGCAATAAGACCGGATCAATGCCGGATCCTCACAAAGCCAGCAATCGGTTCTCCTCTTCTCCAACACTAAGCAGATCGCACACCAACAGGCAATCACACCCACCTCAGAGGCAAGAAGCGCTCACATAGTGTAGAAGTTCTAGTGTGGAATGTTCTACACTTCTTGAAAAAAATTACTTATATTCACCCTAAACCTTGTCCTGGACAGCTTATCCACTTAAGCCCCGGAAGATTTTACCCCCTTCCTGACCAGACCCCTTTTTTCAACTTGGCACTTTGTGACTTTAACTGACAATCGCGCGGTCATGCAATGCTGTACCCAAACGAAATTTATGTCCTTTTTTTCCCCACAAACAGAGCTTTCTTTTGGTGGTATTTGATCACCTCTGCACTTTTTATTTTTTGCGATATTAATAAAAAAAATTTTGAGAAAAAAATGACATTTTCAACTTTGTCTTTTCAAAAATATCCTATATACTCAATTTATGTCATATTTTTTGGCCAAAATGTATTTAGTTACATGTCTTTGACAAAAAAAATTTCAATGAGTGTATTTTTATTGGTTTGCGCAAAAGTTATAACGTCTACAAACTATGGTGTAAATACTGGAATTTACGCAGCTTTAATTTCTGACTGCCTATCTCAATTCATGAAGTGCTAAAATGGCAGGGCAGTACAAAACCCCCACCCAAACTACCACTTTTTGGAAAGTAGACATCCTAAGGCAGTGATGGCGAACCTTGGCACCCCAGATGTTTTCGAACTACATTTCCCATGATGCTCAACTATACTGCAGAGTGCATGAGTATCATGGGAAATGTAGTTCCAAAACATCTGGGGTGCCAAGGTTTGCCATCACTGTCCTAAGGAATGTCCTGAGAGGCATGTTGAGCTCATTGAATATTTCATTTTTTTGTCACAGGTGTTTGAAAAATGACTAAAAAAAAACATTTTTTTTTTTTTACACAAAGTTGTCATTGAAATTATATGGGTATATGTGTAATTACACCCCAAAATATATTCTGCTGTTTCTCCTGAGTACAGGGATACCACATATGTGAGACTTTTTGGGAGCCTAGCAGTATACGGGAGCCCGAAAACAAATCACCACCATCAGAATTTCAAAGGGCGTACATTTTTCATTGCATTTACTCACTACCTATAACGGTTTAGGAGGCCCTGAAATGTCAAGATACCACAAAACACCCCCAAATGACCCCATTTTGGAAAGTGAACACCCCAAGCTGTTTGCTGAGGGGCATGATGAGTCCATGGAATATTTTATATTTTGCCACAAGTTTCGGGAAAATTACATTTTTTTTTTTTTTTTACACAAAGACCGCGAAAACCAATCAACACTCTCAGGTTTTCTAATGGCGTAAATTGTTCATGTCACCTCTGCACTACCTGTCACAGTTTCGGAGGCCCTTAAATTCCAAGATAGCACAAAACCCCCCAAATGACCCCATTTTGGAAAGTAGACACCCCAAGCTATTTGCTGAGAGGCATGGTGAGTCCATGGAATATTTTATATTTTGCCACAAGTTCCGGGAAATATATATATATATTTTTTTTTCTTATTTTTTTTTTTACACAAAGTTGTCAGTAAATGATATATTGCTCACACATGCCATGGGTATATGTGAAATGACACCCCAAAATACATTCTGCTGCTTCTCCTGAATACAGGGATACCCCATGTGTGAGACTTTTTTGCAGTCTAGCCGAGTACAGGACCCCAAAAACCAATCCCCACTTTCAGGCTTTCCAAGGGCGTAAATTGTTGATTTCACTCCTGACTACCTATCACAGTTTCGGAGGCCATGAAATGCCAAGACAGCACAACCCCCCCCCCCCCCCAAATGACCCCTTTTCGGAAAGTAGACACCCCAAGCTATTTGCAGAGAGACATGTTGAGTGTCTTGTAGATCTCTCTTTTTGTCACAAAGTTTTGGAAATTTAAAAAAAGAGGAAAAAAAAATGCATTTTCCTGTTTTTTCTTCATTTTCCAAAAAAAATGAGAGCTGCAAGATACTCACCATGCCTCTCAGCAAATAGATTGGAGTGTCTACTTTGTAAAATGGGGTCATTTGGGGGGGGGGGGTTGTGCCATCTTGGCATTTCATGGACTTCAAAAGTGTGATAGGTAGTAAGGAGTGAGATCAACAATTTACGCCCTTAGAAAGCCAGAAGGTGCGGATTGGTTTTCCGGGTCATGTACGCGGCTAGACTGCCAAAAAGTCTCACACATGGGGTATCCCTGTACTCAGAAGAAGCAGCAGAATGTATTTTGGGGTGTCATTTCACATATACCCATGGCATGTGGGAGCATTATATCATTTACTGACAACTTTGTGTAAAAAAAACAAAAAAAAAATAATAGTTTTCCCGAAACTTGTGGCAAAATATAAACTATTCCATGGACTCATCATGCCTCTCAGCTAATAGCCTGGAGTGTCTACTTTGCAAAATGGGGTCATTTGGGGGGGTTTTGTGCTATCTTGAAATTTCAGGGCCTCTGAAACTGTGACAGGTAGTGCAGAGGTAAAATAAGCAATTTACGCCATTAGAAAACTTGAAGATGGGGATTGGTTTTCGGGGTCCCGTACACAGCTAGGCTCCCAAAAAGTCTCACACATGTGGTATCCCTGTACTCAGGAGAAGCAACAGAATGTATTTTGGGGTGTCATTTCACATATTCCCATGGCATGCGTGAGCAATATATCATTTAGTGACAACTTTCTGTAAAAAAAAACGAAAAAAAAAAAACAAATTGTCATCTTCCCGAAACTTAGGGAAAAATATAAAATACTCCATGGACTCAATATGCCTCTCAGCAAATAGCTTTGGGTGTCTACTTTTCAAAAAGGGGTCATTTGGGGGGTGTTTGAACTGTCCCGGCATTTTATGCTCAATCTTAGCTACACATCACCCACTCTTCTAACCACTTGAAGACCAAGCCTTTTCTGTGACTTTTTGTTTACATGAAAAAAATATTTTTTTTTTACTAGAAAATTACTTTGAACCCCCAAACATTATATATTTCTTTAAAGCAGAGGCCCTATAGAAAAAAAGGTGGATGTTGCAAATTTTTATGTCACACGGTATTTGCGCACAGATTTTCCAAACGCAATTTCTGCGAAAAAAATACATTTTTTTAAAATTGATTGCATAAATACACTATAAAATTCCAATTTGTTTGGTAAAATTTAAAAGATGATCTTATGCCGAGTACATAGATACCAAACATGACATGCTTTAAAAATTGCGCACGCCAGTGCAGCGGCAACAAACTACGTACATTTTTAAAAGCCTTTAAAAGTCTTTACAGGTTACCACTTTAGACTTACAGAGGAGGTCTACTGCAAGAATTACTGCACTCGACCTGGCGTTCGCGGCGATACCTCACATGCATGCTGCAATTGCGGTTTACATATGACACTAGACCAACGCTTGCGTGCGCCATTGCGCGCAAGCATGGGGGGACAGGTCGGGGGGCTTGCTTTTTTATGGTATTTTGACACCTTTCCTTTAATTTTTTTTTTTTTTTTAATCATTTTTATTGTTATCACAGTGAATTTAAATATCCCCTATGATAGCAATCTGTAGTGACAGGTACTCTTTTTTAAAAAAATTGGGGTCTTTCAGACTCTAGATCTCTCCTCTGACCTTAACGCATCTGACCACACCAAAATTGGTGTGATAAAATACTTTCCCAATGGCCCTGTTTATTTCTGGCGAAACAGAAGTCATGAAATGCTCGTAGCTTCCGGTAGAGATCATAGAGATGATTGGAGCCATTCTCATCTCCAATTAGCTCTATGGTTAGATAATTGAACCCCCGGCTTCACTCTCGGGTTAACCCTTGGGACAGGAGAGCCCGAGAAAAACCACGGAAGGCGGCGGTGGGGGGAGTCCCCTCCCACTGCATGTAAAAGCAGTCTAGCGGCCAATTATCCGCTAGGGTTGCTTTTACATGTAAGCCGACCGCTGGCTGTAAAAAATTATAACAAGATGATGCCTAAATCTGCAGGCATCATCCTGGTATAACCACACAAAGTCCAGCAACTTACCAGTACATTGCTGGTCCTTGTTTGGCATATAGTGTAGGTTTTTTTTTTTCATGCAGCCTGTGGGCTGAACGAAAAAAAAAAAACCTATCAGAAATCAGCACAGGAATATTGTGTAGTATTACTCATCATTAACTGCCCAAACAACCGCCCACTGAATTTAATGATGGGTATACATGACAATATTCCACGTATACATAAATAGTATTTTAACTGCAGTGCTGAAATCAGAAAATCACCACAGCTGCTGCCAGCAAAGGTATCCATATATGCTGAGCGCAAACACTGTTTGTGTCAGAATCAATGTGGCAGCCGACGAGTACCTGCAAGAGAAACAGGTTAACAAAAGAATGAAAAACAAACAAAGTACAGTAAAAGTACAGTAGGAAGAGTAGAAGAACATAAAAAATGACTGACACGACAACTGTTTTTGGATTTTTAAATTTTTTTTGGAACACTTTTTTTTCTGTGTACTGCAATTTTCCAGCTTGGGTCTCTCAAAATGTCGATAGCCATCGAACATCTTTCGAGACCCTGTGTTTGTGTGCCCTACACTGTGTCGTGCTGTACCCTACACTAATACTCTACTAGTGTATGGTAGCGCTCGAAACATTCCCAGAGACCAGGTTGGTCAGGACATCTGGGACAATAATAGCGGGTGTCACGCCTAAATCCGCACCTGCTACAGACACGACATCTTCTTTGGGGGTGTCTTTGGGTAGGGGTACTCGGGAGGACATGTGAAAAATGCCTCTCATGCAGCCGGCTCACTGCATCTGGAAGGGGAAGTTGGGCAGGCATGCCTCCTGGGTACAGGTAGGCAAGGATGATCTCTTCCTGGAATTCTCGGAAGGATCCGGTGCGTCCTGACGCCCTGTATAGGACAAAGGCGTTCAGCATAGCCAATTGGAATAAATAAACAGACACTTTTTTGTACCAGCGTCTGGCTTTACGGGCAACTAAATACGGTGCCAAAAGCTGGTCATTAAGGTCCACCCCTCCCATATTAAGGTTATATTCGTGGACACAGAGGGGTTTCTCCATAACGCCAGTTGCCATAGGAATTTGGATCGTTGTGTCTGCGGGAAGGGAGGACAGAACATAAACATCCCTTGTATCCCTCCACTTCACCGCAAGCAATTTGTCCGTTTTTAAGCAGGCTCTCTCCCCCCGACTAAGACGGGAATCTACAAGCAATTAGGTCGCACGGTGCCACATGCGCCAATTTGTAATTCGAGCAGGTGACTAAATAGTGGCACGCTTGTGTAGATGTTGTCCACGTACAAATGGTACCCCTTTCCGGATAAGGGTGACACCAAGTCTCAAACTATCTTGCCGCTGCTCCCTATGTAGTCTGGGCAGTTGGGGGGCTCCACACAGCTATCTTTTCCCTCATAGACCCGGAAACTAACTGTATAACCTGTGGCCCTGTCACACAGTTTATACAGCTTGACCCCGTACTTGGCACGCTTGCTGGGGAGGGGAAACTAACTGTATAACCTGTGGCCCTGTCACACAGTTTATACAGCTTGACCCCGTACTTGGCACGCTTGCTGGGGAGGTACTGTTTCATAGCAAGGTGGCCAGTAAATTTAATCAGGGACTCGTCAACGCAGACAACTTGTTCGGGGGTGAACAAGGCTGAAAACCGCTGATTGAAGTGGTCTATGAGGGGCCGAATTTTGTGTAGCCGATCATATGCAGGGTCTCCCCGAGGACGACAGATTTCATTGTCGCTGAAATGCAAAAATCGCAAAATTTGCTTGTATCTCGTCCTGGACATGGAGGCAGAGTACATGCGCATATGGTGAAGTGGGCTAGTGGACCAATATAGCCGCAATTCACTCTGTTTGGTTATGCCCATGTTGAGGGAAAGGCCCAGAAAGATTTTAAAATCGGAAACCGTTATTGATTTTCAGCCGAATGGTCTGGCAAGGGGCGAATTTGGGTTGGCGGCGATGAATTGTTGTGCATATAAATTTGATTGATCCACAATAGATCTGAAAAGATCTTCCGTGAAAAAACAGCTCAAAAAAGTTCAGGGGCTTAAAACCAGCTGTCTCCACATGGATTCCAGGTTGGGCAGTGAGTGGAGGAATCAGTGGGTTGCCAATTGGGATATGCCAGCGCATCAGGGAGGGCACTATGGGCTCTACGGGCCTGTCTTCGAATACGCGGTGGCTGCGGGCCACTACTCGTGCTAGCCACCGCACCAGCTTCAACTGCACTTATGGGACTCGCCACGTCACCAAGTGTTACTGCAATGCTGGTTGTACTAGAACAGTCTGTTGTTTGCCGGGCGCTCGGGTTCGGCACATCGCGGATCGGGTGAACAGATTATTGGGTGGGGCTGGGGAAGACCCAGCTGTCATGGTACACGTGGGTACAAATGAAATAGGCAGAGGAAGATGGAGAGTCCTAAACGATTTCAGGGACTTAGGCGCTAAGTTGAGGACTAGGACCTCCAAGGTAGTATTTTCCGAAATACTACCTGTACCTCGAGCCACACCAGAGAGGCAGCGGGAGATTAGGGAAGTTAACGAGTGGCTGAGGAGCTGGTGTAGTAAGGAGGGTTTCGGGTTCCTGGAGAACTGGGCCGACTTCTCAGTTCGCCACCGGCTCTTTGGTAGGGACGGATTGCACCTAAATGGGGTGGGTGCAGCCGTACTGGGTGAGAGGATGGCCAAAAAGTTAGAGGGGCTTTTAAACTAGGGAATGGGGGGGGAGGTTACAGATGTAGAATTAGCCAGTGGAAAGCAAGATTCAGAGGGCAGAAATGGGGGCATTAGCGGTAGGGTGTGCGGAGCTCCTATACCCAGGGTGGGTATGGGGAAAAATCAAGAGAGCAGCCTAAAAACATCAAAAGAGGATATAGGTAACCGGTCAAAATTAAAAGGTTTGTATACCAATGCCAGAAGCTTGGCCAACAAGATGGGAGAGCTGGAGCTGCTGATGTTTGAGGAGGACTTAGATTTTGTGGGGATAACTGAGACTTGGTTTGACAGCTCTCATGACTGGATGGCGACCATTCAGGGGTATTCCCTTTATCGCAGGTATAGAGAAGGTAAAAAGGGGGGAGGGGTATGTCTGTATATTAAGAACAGTGTACAGGTAAATATGAGGGATGATATTAATAATGGAGCTATGGACGAGGCAGAATCCCTATGGGTAGAGCTTCAAAGGGAAGGCACAGTGGGGAAGGTAATATTGGGCGTATGCTATAGGCCCCCCAACCAGAGGGAGGAGGGTGAGGCGGACCTCATGTTACAGATAGGATTGGCAGCAAGGATGGGAAATGTCATTATAATGGGGGACTTTAATTATCCAGATATAGACTGGGCAGAAGGAACCACGCACTCAGCCAAGGCTAGGCAGTTCCTAAATGTTGTGCAGGACAATTTCATGGGTCAGATGGTGAATGCACCGACAAGAAACAATGCGGTACTTGACCTACTGATTACCAACAATACAGACCTGCTCACGGATATAGAAATACGGGACAACTTAGGGAACAGTGACCATAGGTCAATTGGTTTCAGTATTAATTACAGTAATAGGAAACACAAGGGTAATATAAGGACACTGAATTTCAAAAGAGCCAATTTCCCAAAACTGCGCTCGCTGCTAGGAAATATCAAATGGGATAGAACCCTGGGAACAAAGAACACGGAGGAAAAATGGGAGTGCTTCAAGAGCATACTTAACAAGGGGATTGGCCAGTGCATTCCAAAGGGAAATAAATTTAAAAGAGCAAAACTTAACCCTGGGTGGCTAAACTCCAACATAAAAATGTACCGTATTTTCCGGTGTATAAGACGACTGGGCGTATAAGACGACCCCCCCTAATTTTCATCTACCGGTAATACTTCTACTTAGGTTACCTTGGAGATATTATACTCGGCGTATAAGACGACCCCCCATTTTTGGGGGATTTTTTTTGAGGTTCAAAAGTAGTCTTATACGCCAGAAAATACAGTATATTAGCGCTAAAAAAAAGGCCTTCAAAAAATACAAGACTGAGGGGTCAGTGGCAGCATTTAAGCATTACAAAGAGTGTAATAAGAAATGTAAAGATGAAATCAGGGCGGCTAAAATAGAATAAGAGAGACATATAGCGGAGGAGAGTAAAAAGAACCCCAAGAAGTTCTTTAAGTATATAAACAGTAGGAAAGCGAGGCCAGAACACATTGGCCCCATAAAAGATGATAAAGGAAAAATGGCCACTGAGGACAGAGAAAAGGCGGAAGTGTTAAATAATTTCTTCTCTTCAGTCTTCACAAAAGAATCGGGGTGCTACACTAACCCAGCTTGTAAGGCCGAACTAAATAATACACCTCAGGAAGTGCCGCCATGGCTAACAGAAGATAGACTTAGAGCTAAACTAGAGAAACTTAACATAAATAAATCCCCGGGACCGGATGGCTTGCACCCGAGGGTTCTCAATGAGCTCAGCCAGGTGATTGCCAGACCATTATTCTTGATCTTTAAGGATAGTTTTACAGACAGGTATGGTGCCAGCTGATTTGAAAAAAGCCAACGTGGTACCGATATTTAAAAAGGGGCCGAGATATATCCCGGGTAACTATAGGCCGGTCAGCCTAACATCAGTAGTCTGCAAAATTTTGGAGGGGATGTTAAGGGACCACATACAAGACTTTAGTAATGAAAACGGTATTATAAGTAGTAATCAGCATGGATTCATGAAAAATCATTCGTGCCAAACCAATCTATTAACCTTCTACGATGAAGTGAGCTGCCATCTAGATAAAGGTAAGCCTGTGGTTTATCTGGACTTTGCAAAGGCCTTTGACACCGTTCCCCACAAACGCTTACTGTACAAACTAAGGAAGGTAGGTATGGGCCATAAGGTGAGTACCTGGATAGAGAACTGGCTCCAGGGGAGAGTCCAGAGGGTGGTGATTAATGGGGAGTACTCGGATTGGGCGGGTGTGGAAAGTGGGGTCCCCCAGGGTTCTGTCCTGGGACCAATCCTGTTTAATTTATTCATAAATGATCTAGAGGAGGGGATATCTAGTACAATCTCAGTATTTGCAGATGATACTAAACTAGGCATGCCAATATCTTCTATGCAGGATGTGGAAACCTTGCAAGCGGACCTGAACAAAATAACGGGATGGGCAACTACATGGCAGATGAGGTTTAATGTTGAAAAATGTAAAGTAATGCACTTGGGGGCCAGAAACCAGAAAGCAAGCTACTCACTAGGGGGGGAACCTCTGGGTGAGTCTAGGATGGAAAAGGACTTGGGGGTACTGGTAGACAACAGGCTTGGCAGTGGCATGCAATGCCAAGCCGCCGCAAGCAAAGCCAACAGAATACTGGGATGTATAAAAAAGGGGATTCACTCCAGAAATAAAGAGATTATTCTCCCTCTCTACAAGACTCTGGTCCGGCCACATCTGGAGTATGCTGTCCAGTTCTGGGCACCGGTCCTCAGGAAGGATGTGCTGGAACTGGAGAAAGTCCAGAGAAGGGCAACAAAAATAATTAGGGGAATGGAGGACATCAGCTATGAAGAAAGACTACAAGCACTGAACCTATTCTATCTGGAGAAGAGACGATTGAGGGGGGATATGATATCAATGTACAAATACTGTACTGGTGACCCGAGCATAAGGAACAAACTATTCAGTGAAAGGAGATACAATAAGACACGTGGCCATTCACTAAAACTAGAGGAAAGGCAGTTTAACCTTAAAGTGCGTAAGGGGTTCTTCACTGTAAGAGCGGTAAGGATGTGGAATTCTCTTCCACAAGCAGTCGTATCAGCAGGGAGCATTGATAGTTTCAAAAAACTATTAGATGGACACCTTAAAGACCACAACATACAGGGGTATACAATGTACGGTTAAAAGCAAACACACACACACATCATAGGTTGAACTGGATGGACTGATGTCTTTTTTCAACCTCACTAACTATGTAACTAGGTCCAGGGTGTACTAGGCCACTGATGCTTGCCAGGTCACCAGAAGGATGAGCGGCCGTAGTACCGACACTCTGCTCCATACGAGCACTCTGCGATTCCTGCATCTCAACAACTCCAGAATGGGGTCAGGTACGCCTGGGTCTAACAGGGACCCATCTGTCGTCGGAGCTATCTGTCAGGGAGCCGCTGCCGTCATCAGGTTCGTATACTGACCCTGATTCTGCCAGTGAGGCTTCCCCATCGCTCTCATCTAACATGGCCAGTATACTATAAGCCTCTTTACCACTGTACAAACGTTTTGTAATTTTGGTAACTAAATTTACCGGTACAGTAGTGTTGACTCACAGGTAATAAAAGCACCTGGTTGTCAAGGACTATTTCAAGCGCTACCAAAAAAAACTGCTAATGCCAGCAGGGATCAGGCCTGACTCTGCTAACACAGTGGTTTTGTGTGTTGTGTTTTTTTGTAAGTGACAGTAATCTATTGATTACTACACTTACCTGGGTAGAGGGGTTAAATGCAGGTGCTGGCCGGAATCAGTGCTGATCGTGCAAACACCGCGTTTTGGGAACCCTAAACTATGGGGACGCTAGTATAGTTCTGATCAGATCAGATATTGATCTGTTCAAACACTATACTAGTAATGGAAGTGTATGTGCATGTGTGTGCGCGCGCGCGCGTGTGTGTGTGTGTGGTAATCAAGTGGTTATTTCTAACTATGCGCCGGGGATCTGCGCAATTTTAGACTGACACTAACACTAGCTAATGTCACCTGTGTCACTAATAATAGTGATCAGAAAAAAACTGTACACTATAAAATTGACACTGTGACAGGGCACGAGGGACACAGGCACAACGAGGCTGCGCGTGCCCGCGGTGGCGCGATCTTGCTCCTTCTGAAGGACGTTCTGGAACGTCCGATCAGAAGGACGAGACTCCCACCCGGCCGTATATGTACAGTGGCCGGGTGGGAGGTGGTTAATTAGCATATTTTATTTAGAATTTTTTTTTTTTTACAGGACAGGGAAGCCTGCAGCGCCCTGGGAGGGGTGGGTGGCACAGTGAAAGGTGGGCACACGGGAAGGGGAAGATCAGATGCAGGCAGAACAGGAAGGGGGATCGGTGTCGGAAAAGCAATTACAGGAACGATGCCCTGTGTCTGTGTCTCTCCCTACAGTAGCTGAAAGCTGGCAGGGGGGGGGGAGGTGGCATTCAGCTGCTGCAGAGAACTGCACAAGGCTTCCTTCTGTAATTGCCCCTCTCCTCTGCTCGACCGCACCAATTCCACATGCTGTTGGGGCCCCCTACAGGAGGACTGGTGCCCCCCCCTATTAGCAGCTCTGACTAAACCCGCTGTATAATGAGGGTAATACCATCCAGAGCCGGTCGTTGTACGTGTACAAATACTACACCGCCTGCCTTGTTAGAGGTGTTTAGCAGACAGGAACGTTGCAAAGTTCTATTCCATATTTAGCCTCGGCATGTCATGATAAACTCATTTCACACTTGTCACTTTGGGTGTTATTGTTCGTTTTTAAAAATATCCTTCGCTTTCATTACGGTGGCCCTTTGGCACAGATGATGTGGCTGACATGTCAGGATCACAGAAGAGTGTTTTTCGGCAGGCTGCCTGATCTCCATTATGGCCGCATGTTTTCACATGTGTTTCACTTTACCAAATCAGAAATTATTTAACCATTTTTCTGCCTATCAGAAGATGAGAGAAGGGATTCAAGAAGAATCCAGTGTAGGTCCCTACTCTCATGAAGATCATTTATTTTGCAAATTACAAACATCAAAGCACCGTATAAAGCCACTTGCCGTCCGTCCACAGTATATATACGTTATTACTTTGACGTTAAAGCTAGCTAGCTAACTGTGGGCGATTCAGTGTCTGATAAAAGTGGTCCCGCGGGCAAATTTGCAGCAGAATCACTTTTAGAGGCAGCGGGAGAGGTGACCCCCCACTCCTGCTGCATACCAGTCATTTCCGGGTTTACCAGAGCCATCGGCAAACCAGGAAGCAATCCGATGTGGCTGATGGCTAGACAGGAAGTGGAGTGAGGGCAAGGTGGCCTCCACTCGGCTCTATGCCCTTGGAGGACCGGAGTGACCTCGGAAGTCACTTCTGGCTCTTAGGCATAAAAAATTATTTTTTTTTTAAGTCAAAATAAAATTTTACACTTACTTTTAAGGCCTCTTTCACTCGGTCCGCCGGCGGATGACAGCTCTGTCTCCGCTTGCAGAGCGGAGAGGGAGGTGTCTCAGCCCCCGCTGCCCTCTATGGGGGATCGGATGAGAGCGGACCGCCTGTCTGCTCTCATCCGATCAGATCACTGAACGGATGGAAAAATAGGGTTTCCATCCGTCCAGATTTCACGGACAGGATCGGATGCGGATGGCAGCGGGGGTCAGCAGAGGTGTCTCCGCTGACATCCGCTGCCCCATAGAGCTGCATGGAGGATCCGATCAGATCCGCCTAAAAAACTGACAGGCGGATCTGATCGGATCGCCCGTGTGAAAGAGCCCTAAATTACAAAAGTAAATGAGAAATCTGGGGTCTTTTTGACCCCAGATCTCGCAATAAAGAGAACCTGCCATCCTTATTTCTATTACAAGGGAGGTTTATATTCCTTGTAATTAGAATAAAAGTGATAAAAAATAAATCAATAAATAAATAAAATAAAGGGACAATGTAAAAAGAAAGTAAAATACATAAAAAATCCCTCCATGCCCATGCACAGAAGCAAACGCATACGTAAGTTGCGCCTGTAGATGTGTATGGTGTTCAAACCACAAGTGAGGTATCGCTGCGATCATTAGAGCGAGAGCAATAATTCCTGCACTAAACCTCCTCTGTAAAGCCGGGTACACACGGGCCGAATGTCAGGAGACAACAGCCAGTTCAAAAAGAACCGGCTGACATTCGGCCCGTGTGTATGTCGGTCTGTTGGACGTCCATGCTTGAAAACCAGCAGCGATCTGACTCCCGATCAGCACTCTCAGCCAATGACAGAGAGCGCTGATTGGAGTGTTCTGGCGGGGGGCCGTCCTCGTCAGAACACAACAGCTCAGATGGGGACATCGCTGAACTAACCTCGCATGGTTAGTACAGCAGCTACGACTGGAGCGGACAGGTTTTTTTTTCTTTTCTTGCAACCCCACAGGGTTAGTATGTGTGTACCAGGAATTACTCTAAACAGGTAACCTATAATGTAGTGTTGTTTGTCGCCATTCCACCATCATGCCCAATATTAAAGCATGACATGTTAGGAATCTATTTACTCGGCATAACATCATCGTTCACATTATACACAAAAAATTGTGGTAACTATTGTGTTTTATTTATTTTTTTATTCATTAAAAAGTGTATTTTTTCTAAAAAAAAAAAATGTGTTTAAAAAACCACTGCACAAATACCATATGACATAAAATATTTAAAACAATTATTTTATTCTCTAGTCTGGGGTCAAAAAATACAAATTTAAATTTGTAAACAAAAAGATCCAGAAAACAAACATGGATAGGAATTACCGTCTCAGCTAATGATGAGGTTTCCACACTGCTATGTGTAATGTTCTGTGGAAGTGTGTGTGAAGATCTAGGGTAGGGATGAGCTGAGTGTTTGGTCTGAACCAGATGTTCCTCTGAACACTTAATGTTTGGGGCATTCAACATGGACAAATGCAACCACTTCCTGCCGTCAATGGTTGCTAAGGAAGCAGGGGGTGTTTGCATCCGCTGCATCCTTACCAACCGCTGAAGTCACCTGGCCCATTCACCTGCATGGCCGAAAATCCCCGGCCGTGCAAGAAAAGGGGCTTAAACAGCCCGGTGAGATTATTGCTAGACAATGGCCATGTAACCATATTTAAGCAAAAATGTCACCCCCCTGTCCCCGCCTCTTGCCTTTCAATTTGCGCTAGCCTTTTGCCTCTGCATTACACAAGCCGGCATTAGCAATCAATAAAAATTCTGGTACTGCCACAGAGTTCATCCATCTCGGTTAGCACGTACCAGCAGCCCTAAAAAAAAAAAGGGAGGGGCCAGTCCCCCCTGAAACGCGTTGGCTTGATCTGTACCTTCTCACGCTTTAAATAAATATTTGTATTCTTCCACCAGGAGATGCAATATTTCGGACACCAGGCACTACTTCCTTCTCATTCAAGCACTGTATTGCCAATGACAACTTGAAGAGCAGTTATTCTGCGAAAGGCCATCATCAGGTTTTTCTTACTGTCACTGTGGGCATCATGATTGGCATGGATGTGCATTGTGGGGCATTTTTCTTTAAAGTGTTTGTTACTCGAAAATTTCATATTCGTGATATGTGCCTGCTGTACCATGTCCTTATATGAGAAACTACACTGTTCTCTTTGTATTGCTTTCTTTGTGTGAAATTCCTGGTGTTCCTGCCAGTCCCTCTGCTTTCCTATTAAAAACTGACCACGCTAAGCAGGAGAACACAGTGTGGTCGGTTCTCCAGCTATGCTGGAAACTCAGCCTGCTCTCCTCCAATGATCAGACTTGTCCTGACATGCTCCCCCTCACCCCACACAGCCATTTACTGGGAAGATCAGTGTACTGTTGCTGCTCCTCCCCCAGCTCTTATGCAGCTGAGAACAGAGGGAATGTGATCACATCTAAAAAAAAAAAAAAAGAGGAAAAAAAAGGTATTAATGTTTTTTTTTTTTTTTTATATTATATCTATAAAACAAATGTTTTGCCTTCCATTTCTATTTTACACGGAATGTTTTGTTTTACAAGGTGATCGTTTACAATCATTTTATTATAGGACTTGTCAAAAACTGTGACCCCTCCACCCCAGATTCTATACTAGACCTTTTGGGGTTGATTTGCTAAAACTGGAGAGTGCAAAATCTGGTGCAGCTGTGCATGGTAGCCAATCAGCTTCTAACGTCAGCTTGTTCAATTAAGCTTTAACCACTTGCTGACCGCCGCAAGTACATATACTACGGCGGTCAGCCCCGGCCAGGCAAAGCGACGTACCGGTACGTCACTAGCCTGTCACTCGCTTGTGAGCCAATAGCGGGCCCCGGCTCGTTCCCTAACAAGTCAGTGCGTGTGACCGGCGGACCCAATGTCCGCCGGTCACTCGCGATCGTTCGCCGGGAAGGGAGAAAGGCAGGCGGCTAATGTAAACAAGCCGCCTGTCATTCTCCCCTGTGTAAAAATGGAGATCAGACGGTTCTACTATGTAGGACCATTGATCTCTGTTTTTACACTAGTAGCCATGTCCAATCACAGTTAGAAATACGCCCCTAGGACACACTTAACCCCTCTATCTCCAATAGTTAACCCCTTCCCTGCCAGTGTTTTTTACAGCAACAGTGCATATGTATAGCACTGATTACTGCAGTAATGTCACTGGTAACCCCAAAAGTGTCAAAAATGTCAGTCAAGGGTCCGATCTGTCCGCCGCAATGTCGCAGTCCCGCAAAAAAAAAAAAAAAATCGCAGATCGCCGCCATTACTCGTTAAAAAAAAAAAAACACCAAAAATGACAAAAATCTTTCCCTTTGTTAGTAAACGCGATAACTTTTGCGCAAACCAATCAAAATACGCTTTTTTGTGATTTTTTTTACCAAACATATGTAGCATAAAGCAAATTGGCCGAAAATGTTAAAAAATTTAGATTTTTACATTTTTTTGGGTAATTTCATATAAAAAAATGTGAAAAATATTGTTATTTTTGCAAAATTTACGCTTTTTTTTTGTTTATAGCGCATGATAAAAAAAAAAAAAAATCGCACAGGTGATCAAATACCACCAAAAGAAAGCTCTGTTTGTGGGGAAAAAAAGGATGTCAAATTTGTTTAGGTACAGCGTCGCACGACCGCGCAATTGTCCGTTAAAGTCACTCAGTGAAAAATCGCAAAAAAAACCCTGGTCAGGAAGGGGGTAAAATCTTCCGGGACTTAAGTGGTTAACAAAAAAAAAAAAATGAAGCTGATCGGTTTCTATCCAGAGCTGCACCAGATTTTGCACTCCCCAATGTTAGTAAATCAACCCCTTCGGGTTTGGTATAGTTTTAAAGGGGCAACCCAATGCAGAAGAAAAAAAAAAAGCAAGATAAAAAATTGAGATCCCCACTTAATTCCATACCAGACCCTTATCCAAGCATGCAGCCTGGCATGCCAGAAAAGGTGCGGGGAGAAGGGAGGGGTGAGCATTCACCCTTCCCCCATGAACCGCACCAGGCCACATGCCCTAACATGGGGGAGGGGGTACCTTCCCAGGGGGGAGGCTCACACTTGAATGCAGCCTGCAGGTGAGCTGCGGTGCTCTGTGGAAATTTGCAATTTCTGAATTTTTCCGCCCCACACCACAGCTGTTTCTCTCTGCATTTCAATGCACAAAGTATGACATTTCAATAAAGTATATATTTTTTTCTTTTTAAAGTACCACTGGGCCACACTGGAGATTTTTTCACAGTAAAAATGCAGCATTTTACAGTGCAGGAAGTGTAAACCCACCCTTATTATTTTATGGCTTAGTACATCAAAACTATATACAGTGCATCCAGAAAGTATTTTACAGCGCTTCACTTTTTCCACATTTTGTTATGTTACAGCCTTATTCCAAAATGGATTCATTATTTCTTTAAAATTCTACAACCAATACCCCATACTGACAATGAGAAAGAAGTTTGTTTGAAATATTTGCAAATTTATTAAAAAAAAAAATCCCATGTACATAAGTATTCACAGCCTTTACTCAATACTTTGTTGAAGCATCTTTGGAACCAATCACAGCCTCAAGTCTATTTGAGTATGATGCTACAAGCTTGGCACACCTATTTTTGGGCAGTTTCTCCCATTCTTATTTGCAGGATCTCTCAAGCTCCATCAGGTTGGATGGGGAACGTCGGTGCACAGACATTTTCAGATCTCTCCAGAGATGTTCAATCGGGTTCAAGTCTGGGCTCTGGCTGGGCCACTCAAGGACATTCACAGAGTTGCTCCATCGTCGTTGTCCTGTTGGAAGATGAACCTTTGCCCCAGTCTGAGATCCAGTGTGCTCTGGAGCAGGTTTTCATCGAGGTTGTCTCTGTCCATTGCTGCATTCATCTTTCCCTCGATCCTGACTAGTCTCCCAGTTCCTGCCGCTGAAAAACATCCCCACAGCATGATGCTACCACCACCATGCTTCACTGTAGGGATGGTATTGGCAAGGTGATGAGCGGTGCCTGGTTTCCTCCAGACATGACGCTTGCCATTCAGGCCAAAGAGTTCAATCTTTGTTTCATCAGACCAAAGAATTTTGTTTCTCATGGTCTGAAAGTCCTTCAGGTGCCTTTTGGCAAACTCCAGGCGGACTGTCATGTTCCTTTTACTGTGGCTTCTCTCTGGCCACTCTATAATACAGGCCTGATTGGTGGAGTGCTACAGAGATGGTTGTTCTTCTGGAAGGTTCTCTTCTCTTCACAGAGAAACACTGGAACTCTGTCAGAGTGACCATCCGGTTCTTGGTCAGCTCCCTGACTAAGGCCCTTCTCCCCCGATCGCTCAGTTTGGCCGGGTGGCCCACTCTAGGAAGAGACCTGGTGGTTTTAAACTTCTTCCATTTACGGATGATAGAGGCCACTGTGCTCATTGGGACCTTTAGGGCCAGTTCACACCACATGCAGTCCAGTGCCTTTTTTTTTTTTTTTGCATCAAAAACGCATGCAAAGTAGGTTATATGGTTTCCAAAAGCATAGCTCACACCAGTGCTGGCATTTTCAGAAAACAAATTTGAACATGCTGCATTTTTCCTGCACTGGAACGTTGTAAAATGCATCAAAAACGCACCAGAACGCACCTCAACTTACTAAAAACGGACTGGAAAGCACATGTCCTTATTTAAGGGTAAGAAAAATGAGGGGTAAAAAAATGCACTGGACTGCATCAAAAATGTGCATGCAGAAAAGCATCTGGAAGGAATGCATTTTTATGGTGTGAACTGGCCCTCAATGCTGCAGAATTTTTTTGTACCCTTCCCCAGATCTGTGCCTCGATACATTCCCATCTCTGAATCTAAAGACAATTCCTTGGACTTCATGACTTGGTTTGTGCTCTGACATGCACTGTTAACTGCGGGACCTTATATAGACAGGTGTTTGGCTTTCCAAATCATGTCTAATCAACTGAATTTACCACAGGTGGACTCCAATCAAGTTGTAGAAACATCTCAAGAATGATCAGTGGAAACAGGATGCCCCTGAGCTCAATTTCGAGTGCCATGGCAAAGGCTGTGAATACTTATGTACATGGGATTTTTTTTTTTTTTTTAATGAATGTGCAAAGATTTCAAAAAACCTCTTTCAGGTTGTCATTATTGGGGTATTGTTTGTAGAATTTTAATGAAGAGAATGAAATTAATCCATTTTGTAATAAGGCTGTAACAGGCATAACAAAATGTGGAAAAAGTGAAGTGCTGTGAATATTTTCCGGATGCGCTGTTTTTAAAGGGGTTCTTTCATGAACATTACCAGTCTGTGTGAACTCCTGAGAGATCGTGATATACAGAAAACTTATACAAATTCAAATACAGCTCCACCTTTTATCAGTAAAGATACCCCCGAGCTCCAATCAAGTGACTTCATATGATGAATACATCTCATTCCCCGGAGTGCTGGAAATGTGGCCAAGCTCCAGGTGATTTCACTCATATGTTCTGGACCTGTCCCCCTATTGTGGAGTTCTGGAAGGATGTATTATCTGTCATTAATGTGTTAACTCAGGTCCCACTGGTGACAGATGTCTGCCTTTTGGGCCTAGTGGACAACCTCATCCTGACTAATGCCCCGTACACTCACGTCGATAGTTGGCCGTGAATTTTTTCGTTTTTCGGCTTGTTAAGCCTCGTACACATGCAACGATTATCGGCCGACCGATCGGCCGCCTTTTGTCCAGTGTTGTTGATTTGGTTGAAATGTGCTCTAGACTGCACACAAATTTTCTCGGCCAACAAAAATCTACTTCAGAAGTGATGTCATGTGCTGGTTTACTTTCCGTGTGTTTTTTCTTCTCTGAGCATGCCCAGTCTTGCTCATCAGGTTTTTGTCTGCCGAAATCTGTACTGACTGACGGAAAATCGGCCGTTGTGGTGACGGCCAACAAAAATTTTATAGCCTGCACACCAGATTTTTTTTCGGCTGAAAAGTCGGAGTCGGTTGTCGGCAGCATCATACTAACAAGCCGAAAAATGGCCGATCGGACGATGGCCGAAAATTCACGGCCGATAATCGTTGCGTGTGTACGAGGCCATTAGGCAGGCAAGACCTTGGTCAGCCTACTTCTTCTCTATGCCAGGAAGGCAATTGCCTTACATTGGAAGAAGAGGCTTCCCCCTTCTATTTCCTTTTGGAAACAAAAAATAATATCCCACTTTATGAAGATACTTCTACTAATCAGGGATGCCCCACCAAATATGATAAAATATGGTCCAAGTGGTTGGCGGATCCCTCTACTGCCTCATCTGGATAAGTTGCGGTTGTGATTTTGGTGCCTATGTGATTTTCAGTATTAACGGAGCCATTTTTTTTATTGCTTTGTTTTCCTTTTCATCCAATTGATGATACACGCAATGTTTTCTATATCATAGTCCTTGTAAATGTAGGGTTTTTCGTGTATGCACTTACCTAGAAGTTGCACTAGCATTATCTTTTTTATTTTCAACAATACATTTTTATTGATTTTAACCACTTAAGCCCCGGAAGATTTTACCCCCTTCCTGACCAGGGGGTATTTTGCGATTCGGCACTGCGTGACTTTAACGGACAATTGCGCGGTCGTGCGACGCTGTACCTAAAGGAATTTGACGTCCTTTTTTTCCCACAAACAGAGCTTTCTTTTGGTGGTATTTGATCACCTGTGCGATTTTTTGATCATGCGCTATAAACAAAAAAAGAGCGTCAATTTTGCAAAAATAACAATATTTTTCACATATTTTATATGAAATTCCCCCCAAAAAAAAGTAAAAATCAAAATTTTTTAAAATTTTCGGCCAATTTGTTTTATGCTACATATGTTTGGTAAAAAAAAAAATCGCAAAAAGCGTATTTTGATTGGTTTGCGCAAAAGTTATCGCGTTTACTAACAAAGGGAAAGATTTTTGTCATTTTTGTTGTTTTTTTTTTAACGCGTAATGGCGGCGATCTGCGATTTTTTTTGCGGTACTGCGACATTGGGGCGGACAGATCGGACCCTTGACTGACATTTGTGACACTTTTGGGGTACCAGTGACATTTCTACAGTAATCAGTGCTATACATATGCACGGTTACTGTAAAAATACACTGGTTGTGAAGGGGTTAACTTTATTTGGGAGGGAGGGGCTGTGTGTATCCCTAGGGGCGTGCTTTCTACTGTGATTGGCTGTGGCTTGAGCTGTAAGGACACTGATCAACGGATCTACATACTAGATCCGTTTGATCAGTGTCTTTACAGCGAGAATGACAGGTTGCTTGTTTACACAAGCTGCCTGACATTCTCCCTCTCCCCCGCCGATCGCCGAGTGACCGGCGGCTATCGGGTCCGCTGGTCACACGCGCGGGGGGGGGGGGGTCCGTGACCACGCGGGAGCGCGCCTCCGGGGGCGCGCGCTCGCTCCCTAGACCCTCACAAGCTAGTGACGTAGCCCTACGTCACTTTGCCTGTGAGGGGCTGACTGCCGACGTAGATCGGCGTTAGGCAGTCGGCAAGTGGTTAACATATACAAACATAGTCAAAAGAATAATTCCATTGTAATGCAACAGGCATTGATTTGACAAAAATACAGAAAAAAAAAAAATACACAGGATAAGGTTATCAAATACAATATATTATCTCCCTACAGTCTATATAATTGTCTGCGTTAAATGCAAGAATGGAGAACGTGTCAATATCACCCCATTGATATAAATTAGACCATTGGAAGGGCAGGTGGTGTTCTGGTCGGTCCTTCGCTGTCCCGTCCCTCCCCGCACCCCCAATGGGTAATAACTGTATGGGAAGGGAGGGAGAACCGATCTCCCCACCAAATCACACCATCTTACGGATGGTGAACAAAGCAATCAGTTAATTTACCCTTTAAAAGTGATCCAGATCTTCCACCTGTCATCAAAGGCCGCACATGAGCCCTGGTTAATTGCAAGTATTCGCTCAAACAAGTGACTATGATTGACCGCTAATTTGACATCGGATAGATTGAGTGAGTTTTGAGTACCCCAATTGACTATATGTTTTGGCGTGCTGCTAATAAAATGTGGCATACGACTTGTCGCATAGATAATGGAAACGTGCCAATCCCAAGATTGAGTAAAGCCAAACCCATGGAGGGTTTTCGTATGATCCCTGTTAGGGAGGAAATCATTTGAAAGACTAACTTCCAATATCCCGGTTAAACATGGGCAATCCCACATAATATGAGTCAGATTGCCCACCTGTCCACATTGTCTCCAACATTGGTCAGAGTGATGGGGCGACAACTTCGAGACTGGGCCATTCTAACACATGAATACGCTTTGATGTAAACCATTCCATTGCAGCTCTGTCTGTATGTTTAGGGTCGTTGTCCTGTTGGAAGGTGAACCTCTGCTCCATTCTCAATTCTTTTGTAGGGCCATACACACTATAAGATTTTCTAAAGACTTTTTCCTTCAGATTTACCTTTTCTATGTAGTGCAAGGGCCTGCCAGATTGCATACAAATTGAAAGTGTTTAGGTTTGACCTCATATTATATGGTTTTGGTAAATCTAAAGGAAAAAGTCTTCAGAAAATCTTATAGTGTGTATGGCCCATAACAGGTTTCTTCTAAGATTGCCCTGTATTTGGCTCCATCCATCTTTCCGTCAACTCTGACCAGCTTCCCTGTCCCTGCTGAAAAAAAGCATCCCCACAACATGATGACCAAAAGCATTCCCACAACATGATGACCAAAAGCATCCCCACAACATGATGACCAAAAGCATCCCCACAACATGATGCTGCCACCGTGTTTCACAGTAGGGATGGTGTGTTCAGGGTGATGTGCAGTGTTAGTTTTCTGCCACACATAGCATTTTGCTTTTAGGCCAAAAAGTTCAATTTCGGTCTCATCTGACCAGAGCATCTTCTACCATGTTTGCTGTGTCCCCCACATGGCTTCTCGTAAACTGCAAACAGGACTTCTTATGGCTTTCTTTCAACAACAGCTTTTTTCTTGTCACCCTTCCATAAAGGCCAGATTTGTGGAGTGCATGACTAATAGTTGTCCTGTGGACAGATTCTCCCACCTGAGCTGTGGATCTCTGCAGCTCCTCCAGAGTGACCATGGGCCTCTTGGCTGCTCCTCTGATTAATGCTCTCCTTGCCCGGCCTGTCAGTTTAGGTGGACGGCCATGTCTTGGTAGGTTTGCAGTTGTGCCATACTCTTTCCATTTTCGGATGATGGATTGAACAGCGTGAGATGTTCAAAGCTTGGGATTTTTTGTTTTATAATCTAACCCTGCTTTAACCCTTTCACTGCCAAGTCCGTACGCCGTACAGACCTCATTTCTCCCCCTGCGATTCAATGAAATTATCACAGAATTGTTCAACAGACTTCTGAACAATTCTATATCTCTGATCGGCGGATTACAATCCGCTGATCAGAGTTATTAACCTAAAGTAGGACGCCCCCATGCTGCTGCTTCCCTAACCCCAGCCTCTTCACCTCCCTGTCACCTGAAACAACTCCCCCACTGTCCTTTCCTATCCTCTTCCTGCCCCCCCCCTTACACCCGATCCGACCCCCCCTCAAACCCAATCCCCCAGCTACCATTCACATTTGGTATCCCTCCACTGCCACTCCCGCCGGCTTCAGGTGCTGCTGGGGCTCGGGGGGATCACAGGGAGCATCCCTCCCGCACCTGCAGCTGCTGACCGGCCAGCTGTCATGTTAAGCGGGGGGGGGGGGGGGGGGGCTTGGTAACCATGTGTTTACCATCCCCCTCCCTTAAGTGCAGTGGCCTGAGGCAGCCATCACTACCAATGGCTCCTGTGTCCACTGAAAGCTCGGATCATCAGCTGATCATATAGTTTACTGTGTGTAAGACTGTCAGTTTATGAATGAAGGAGTCTCAAAACAAACTCCTTATTTCATTAATGTAAAGTGCTGCAGAGAAAGTGACTGTCTCAAAAAAAGAGATATGGGGGGTCTATTTTGACCTCCCCCCACCCAAAAAAATAAATAAATAAAAATAATATATATATATATATATATATATATATATATATATATATATATATATATATATATATATATATATATATATATATATATATATATAGTTGTAAAAAACTATTTAAAAAATAAAAAAAAAAACACATGGAGCGGACTCTGTCAAGCTGATCCGCCTGCTCAGTAGGACATCTCTCTGCTGATCCCCGCTGAGCAGGTGGATGACAGGTTCACGTCCGCTCCGCGGTTCTCTATGGGGCGGTCGGATGGAGACGGGCCACCTGTCCATTCCATCTGATCTGATCCGCTAGATGGATGTGGAATGGGATCTCCATCCATATGTTTTTAGTGGACAGGATCGGATGCAGGCGGGTGTAAACTGACATGTCCATTTACATCAGCCTCTCCATAGAAAACAATGGGTGGTCAGACTGGGCCCGCTTGAAAAATGGACAGGCAGACCCGATCTGTCTGCTTGTGTGAAAGGGGCCCAAGGCCTTGTTCACACCGGGCATACACAGCGGACCTTTACGGGGATGCACAGGTGTTCCGTGCATCCCTGTGATGTCATTTGGCATTTGGGATGTAGCAACTGCACAAACAGAGCCGTCGCTCCCAATTTGACATCCATGTAGGTCCGCATGCATATCCCTGAGCTCACACTGTCTGCGTTCGGGGTCGTGCACCCACATGGATGTCAGATTGGGAACAGCAGCTATGCCTGTGCATCCCTGTGAGGGTCAACATGGCCCTCCATGGGCGTACACTTTAGTATGCCACATGTGAACAATGCTTTAGTAGTAATTTAGCAAGAATTTTGTAAGTTATGTTGTGTTGTTTATGTTTACTATTAATGATTTTAATGTATTTTTAGTGAAAATAGTGATATGATGAACATTTGTGCAATTATTGCAGGGCCCAAAAAATCAGTAGGGCATAACAGTATGACATGACATGCCATAATCAATGAAATCCATCAATACAACCATATCTGAGAATCTATGGATATCAACTAAATAGCAATCAGGGTTCCAGTACAGCAATATTAGGTGTCCGCAAACTGTGGGCACTGTGGGCAGTAGCCTCTACAACAAGTATATCCTGTGGCATAACCTGTAGTGCAGTGGAAGGCCAATATAGAAATGTAGTTGTAATGAATATACCAGAAAAAAAAAAAAAAAAGGAAAAGCACGAAGTAGTAGGTACTGAGCCACTATAAAAAGGGGAGCAAGAAGTGGATGTTACACGATATATGGCTCCTAGCCCCATCCTTACAGCAACAGCACCTAATGATCAACGCTTACCAAGAAACTTTTTCAGTGTATTAAGAAAAAAGGATGACACACAAGGTGTCTAGGAAGTAAGAAAGAAGAAGGGGTAAAGGTGGGAAAAGAGTAAAGAAGGAGGGAGGAAGGCAATTGGTTCCAATAGATTTTAGTTAGGGGTATCAGAGAAAAGGGGGCTGAATACAAATGCACGCCATATTTTTCAGATGTTTCTTTGTAAAAACATTTGAAAACCATTTATTTTTTTCCTTCCACTTCACAAGTATGTGCCACTTTGTGTCGGTCTATCAAAAAAACCCCAATAAAATACATTTAGGTTTTTGGTTGTAACCTGACAAAATGTGGAAAATTTAAAAGGGTATGAATACTTTTTAAGGCACTGCATGGACTCCCAAGTAAGGGATTTTACAGCGAAGTACAACGATACTTCTCTGAAGGAGGTCAGCATATTCCAGGTTTGGAACACCTCTGGGTCCTGGGAGTTCCAAGCGCTCTGGCTGAGATTTGCCCTCAAATTGTCTACGCAAGGAATGCAAATGGCTGACACACTTGGTTTATGACGGTATGGACTGCTTTACCTCCCTTGTCACTGCAAAGTCATTTGTTCCTCCCTGATGATTGATAAACGCCACCATCATGGCATTGGATTTGAATCAGATGACCCTCCAACAGGTTAGTCCAACGCTGAAGGAACAGCCAAATCTTTCTAAGATGTTTGTTGGCAGGTAAGATTCTACTGATTATGTTAAGACAGAAATTACTTGTCATACGAGGACATGATGTTGTGTAGCATATGTCTGAAAAAGAAAGAACACTCTGGCCTGAGAAGTGTCTGGGACAAACTCCAAGCAATGAGTCAAGGTTAGCAATGATTTCTGAAGGTTCAAAATCCATCCAAACCTCTACAATGTCTGCACAGTCAGAGATGCATCCTGCATATACGTCACTGATCCTGCAACAAGAGGTTGTCCAAGTAACACAAATGGAGCCAGCACCTCAGTAAACACTTGAGGTGCAGAAGTCAGACTGAATAGATGGGCCAATAAATAGTGGTACAAAGCAGCAAAATGCAGGAGCTGCAAACCAAAGTTAGAAGGTCACCCTGGCAAAGAAAAAAAAATTGTCACAGATCAGCAGAAAGGGCAAAAGAACCGCTCCAGTGATAAGGTAATCCCAACCATCAAAATAAGGTGCAGCAAGGATCCGCAGTCCAGGCAACTGTAATGTATAGAGAGAAATAGCCGTACTCCAACTTGAAGGTGAAAAATATAAAATCTGTTTTATTCGTATCCAAAAGATAAAATCAATTCAAAGTGTATCCATAATACAGTCAGAGACGAGAGATGAACGCATAGTAGTTGACGCGTTTCGCGGATAAACGTCCGCTTAGTCGTAACAAAGACCTTGGTTATGACTAAGCGGCCGTTTATCCGTGAAACGCGTCAACTACTATGCGTTCATCTCTCGTCTCTGACTGTATTATGGATACACTTTGAATTGATTTTATCTTTTGGATACGAATAAAACAGATTTTATATTTTTCACCTTCAAGTTGGAGTACGGCTATTTCTCTCTATACATTAAAGAAAAAAAAATACAGATTTGGTTGATCCCATCCAAAAATCCTGGGACCAAATGTAAACATTCAGGGAATTGAAGTCCAAGATGGGGTGCATACCCAAGACTGGGACAGTAAAGTAAAACCCCTACAACCCTTTTGCAGCAGGAATTTGGGGCTTTGTCTCCTTGGTTCAGAAGTTTAAAAAGTGCCTGATGATGTTTGGTAAGTCACTTAGGGGATTTGGGAAGGGTTGAGGTATGAAAGGCAGGAGGGGGCAGAGAACAAATCTCAATATTGTAACTCTGGGATACACCCTCTTGCACCTAAGCACTGGAAATGCAAGACATCTAGGGGGCTACAAGGATGACTTGCTGGTGGATTTGGCAGCTTTGGAGTGTCAGACTTCAGACCTTGCAGCTAGATAGGGAGCCAAGTTTGAGGCCCTCGGAGTATAATCTGAGGGTGACCTGAAAGGAAGGAATACTACTTGGCATGGATGGATAGAGATGACTTAGCAGTCTGCTCCTTAAACTTCTTACGTTGAGGAAGAGGAGTGCTTTTGCACCTAGTAGCATCTTTGTTAACAGTATCCAGAGCCGGTCCAAAAAGGCATCCCTCAAAGCAGGGCTGGCCCAAGACATTGTGTTGCCTGGGTCCAAGAATGAAATGCTGCCCCAACCCCCTCCAAATAAAAAACCCACGTTCACGAAAAAAGCCCCCACATCTATTTATACCATGATAATTAAAACTAAAATAAAATTTATCAGGAAGTCAGATATACATGCAACAGCACCTTGTCAATGTGCAGAATTCTTTAGGGGCTGCATTGTGGGGGAAGAGGTTAAGGAGCTGCTTTGTAGAGGGGGGTTAAGGGGCTTCTTTGTGGGGTATTGGGACAAAAAAACTAGCAACTTTATTAAATATAAAATTTTGAAAATAACATATATACGGTTACCTTCTTCCATACCTCACCACTGGACCGGTCCACCAAAAGCCCTCTGCCTGTCCTCCTGTCACTGCTGTGTCCACTGCCCTAGAAGATCCAGCTTGCCCTGAGGGAGATGGAGTGCACTGATGTCATTGCGCACACCAGAATCATGCGAGGGATGTTCCCCAGGGGAGATGCTCCGCCTCCTCATTCTCATCAGTTTGCACTACGGGCGGCAGTATGAGATGGGTAAATGCCGCCTGCAACGTGCCGCAAACTAATACATACAACTGCTGGAAAAACCCTAAAATCAAAAGGCAGCATGATTCCAAGATACAGTGATTTACACTATCAGGTCAATGTCCCCCTACATCATAGTGAGAATCATCCACAGGGTAGGTAAGCAACGTACAAGTTGAGGGTAAGAGGCAAGACCTTGGATATTTATGAGACCTGGACAGCGAGTAGCAGGTGCTTCCTTGACACTGTGTGGAGGGAAAGAGATCACAGAGTGTGCATGTGATGCACATTAAGCATTTTCCACCGAAAAGCTGATGGGGAAACAAGGAAATATGGGCTCCCAGCACCTAATAATAAAAATGAGGGAGCTACTGGTGCCTGGCCCGATAGGCCCCCTCAATGAGTCTTTAGAGAGAGAACAAAGTGCAGAGGCAAAGTGCTCCAAAATGAACTTAGACTGAACTAGTCCGGAAGGCACTCAATCATGCCTGATCCATGCCTCAATCGTGCCCATTCATGCCAATCTGTGCCTCATCCGTGCCACAATTATGCCTTATTCATACCTCAATCATGCCAATCTGTCTCATTCATGCATCATCCGTGCCCTTCTATGCAAAATCAGTGCTCATCTGTGCCACATCCATGGCACATCAGTGCTCATCAGTGCCCTACAGTGCCTCACAAAAGTGTAATGGGTAGTCAGGAAATTTAATTTGTAATTGTATGTCCTTAGAGCACCCGAGGGTGCTCCCTGAATGTTGGGCCCCTGTATGTGGCCAGGCTGTGTAAAAGCCCCACACATGGTATCGCCATACTCAGGAAGAGTAGCAGAATGTATTTTGGGATGTAATTTTTGCTATGTACATGCTATGTGTCAGAAATATCTTATAAAAATATATATAAAATGAATTTTTATTTTCTTTCCACATTTTCCAAAAACTTGTGGAAAAAAATGGCATGTTCAAAAGACTCATTATGCCTCGTAGATGTGTTGGGGTGTTTACTTTCCAAAATGTGGTCATTTTGTGGGAGTTTCCATTGTCCTGGTGCTCCAGGGCCTTCAAAAGTGTCATATGTTGTCAGGAAATGAAATGTGTAATTTATGCTCCTAGAACACCTGACGGTGCTACTTGGATGTTGGGCCTCTGTATGTGGCCAGGCTGTGAAAGTCTCACACGTGGTATCGTCATACTCAGGAGGAGTAGCAAAATGTATTTTGGGGTGTAGTTGCAAGTATGCCTATACAGTGTGTGAGAAATATGACAATTTTGTGAAAAAAAATAAAAGCGTTCATTTTGCAAAGAATTGTGGGAAAAAATTACAACTTAAAAAAACTCACCATGCCTTTTACTAAATACCTTGGAATGCCTACTTTCCAAAACGGGGTCATTTGGGGGGTATTTGTACTTTCCTGGCTTGTAAGGCCCCTTTTACACAGGCTTTACGATCAGGTCTGCCTGTTAGTTTTTCAGGCAGGCCTGATCGGATGCTCCATGCACCCCCTATGGAGCGTCGGATGTCAGCTGTGACATCTCCGCTTACACCGATCTGATCCGGTCTGTGAAATCCAGATGGATGGTAACTATTTTCCATCCGTCTGGAGGATCGGATGAAAACGGACAGGCGGTCTGTTTTCATCTGATCTCCCATAGAGGAGAGTGGGGATCTGACAGGTCTGTCCCTGCAAAGTAAGTGGAGATGGACCTGTTATCCGCATGCTCAGCAGGGATCGGGGAATCAATCCCCGCTGAGCAAAACGGAGTCCGCTGGATGGAAAGCCCGTGTGAAAGGGCCCTTAGTGTCTCAAGAAATGAGATAGGCCGTCAGTACATCAGGGGTGATCAATGATTGGCACCATAGTTTGTAGACTCTATAACCTTCACAAAGACAAATAATAAATATACACTTATTTGGGTTATTTTTTTTACCGATATGTAGCAGTATAGCTTTTGGCCAAAATTTATGAAGAAAAATGACAACATTTTCAAAATGTTAAAACCGAAACGAATAAAAATGCATTTTTTTCTAAAAACTTTTTGGTCTTTTTTAATTTATAGTGCAAAAAATAAAAAACCCAGTGATGATTAAAGAGGAAGTAAACCCTCCTCTGCAACTTTTACCTATAGGTAAGCCTATGATAAGGCTTACCTGTAGGTACTAAAAATATCTCCTAAACATGTACCGTTTAGGAGATATTTACCTTAAAATGCCGCCAGTGACATCACTGGCGCATGCGCTCTGAAGGAACGACCGCTTGTGCCGTTCCTTCAGAGCCCCGTGCCGTGACCATCGGCCCACGCGCGGGAGTGACGTAATCGCGGGTCCAGCCAATCAGATGGCTGGATGCCGCAAACCTGGAAGAAGGGTGACAGAACATGTCACCCATGGGAGAGGTGAGCGGTCGGCGCTTTGGGGCTTCGTTCTAAGGTAAGTATATCATAATGAGCTAGTATGCGATGCATACTAGCTCATTATGTGTTTGTCTTTCAGGTGTACTTTAACCACTTCCCCACTGCTCACTGTGCTGCTACTGCGGTACAGTGGCTCGTTATCGTCTGGCGACAAAGGTCTACGTCACCAGAAATTCCCATCTCTCGGCGGCGCGTGAGTGACTGAAAACAGCAGGAGTCGGGCGAGGGGAGGAGCGGCGGCGATCGCCGCTGCTCTTCCCCGATCTCGGGGAATCTAGTTTGGAGA
Source organism: Pelophylax lessonae (assembly GCF_965119305.1). Lineage (NCBI taxonomy): Eukaryota > Metazoa > Chordata > Amphibia > Anura > Ranidae > Pelophylax > Pelophylax lessonae. The sequence continues at coordinate 654,401,337 of NC_138770.1, forward strand.
TCCGCCTGCTTGTGTAAACAGAGCGGGCGGATCTCCTAAGTGACAGGCAGTGACAGATTGCAGTGTTCAGCATAGCTGAACATGCGATCTGTCCCTGTGTCACTCAGTCACCTCCCCCCCCACACGTTAGTAAGCACCAGGCATACATTAGCACCAGGCATACAATAAAATTAACCCCTTCCCTGCCAGTGTTTTTTTTACAGTAACAATGCATATATATAGCAATGATTACTGCAGTAATGTCACTGGTACCCCCAAAAGTGTCAAAAATGTCAGTCAAGGGTCCGATCTGCCCGCCGCAATGTCGCAGTCCCGCAAAAAAAAAAAAATCGCAGTTCGCCGCCATTACGCGTTAAAAAAAAAAAAACACCAAAAATGATAGAAATCTTTCCCTTAGTTAGTAAACGCAATAACTTTTGCGCAAACCAATCAAAATACGCTTATTGTGATTTTTTTTACCAAACATAGGTAGCAGAAAACAAATTGGCCAAAAATTTTAAAAAAATTTGATTTTTACATTTTTTTGGGGGGAATTTCATATAAAAAAATGTTAAAAATATTGTTATTTTTTCAAAATAAAACGCTCTTTTTTGGTTTATAGCGCAAAAAATAAAAAATTGCACAGGTGATCAAATACCACCAAAAGAAAGCTCTGTTTGTGGGAAAAAAAAGGACGTAAATTTCGTTTGGGTACGGCGTTGCACGACCGCTCAATTGTCAGTTAAAGTCGCACAGCGCCCAATCGCAAAAAGTGGCCCAGACGTAAGACAGCAAAATCCTCCAGTGGTAAAGTGGTTAAAAAAATAAATAAATTCTGGAGGTTTACAACCTCTTTAACTGCCACCAAAAGAAAGCTCTATTTGTGTGAAAAAAAAGGACCCAAATTTCATATGGGTACAGTGTTGAGTAATTGTCATTCAAAATGTAAGAACAATGAAATCTGAAAATTGGTCTGGCTAGGAAGGGGGTATAAGTGCCCAGTAGGTAAGTGGTTAAATGTTGCAGTGGAAATTCCTTCCTTTCATTAGGCCCCGTTCACACTGGGGCGACGCTACTTGCCGGGGCGACCTCATAGCATTGAAGTCTATGCAGGTCGCTCCGGGTTGCCCCAAAGAAGCTCCGGAACCCTTTTTACTCTTTTAAATAAAGACAATAACAAAACAGGTGTTACAAACAATCCTTTTATTGGGATTTAAAATAAACTAAGTGTACAATTGAAAGAACGGTTTTGGCACTACGCTATACAGTGGTTACATTGGTGTGCTGCTGACAGCTGGTAAATACTGCACTAGTACTCTGCTGTGCTTTGTCACTTGCTCAGCAGGTAGGCATTTAATGAACAGCATTCCTTCAAGGAACACGATACACATCGTTAAGAGGGATGAAGAGTTCACCGAAATGAGAAAATAAATTTCCATGTACAAAGTACCTTGCTTAAAAACATGTCACCTGATAACATATTAGATCAGCAATGGGAGATTAGCACAGGAAGGAAGAGACTGCTGCAAAACCTGCAGATGATGAACTGAGAGATGTATATATACACATATATATGCGCATGATAACAGGGGGTTCCAAGGAGTAGGACAGGTAAAGTGGAAGTGCTGCCAATAACAGCTAATCATATCCCAGCAGTCAATTTTCTAATATGAGTGAGAAAGTTAAGGAACCGGATTGGTTGCTATGAGCAAAACCCCAACTTTTCCTCTCCTCCACTCTCCCGGAATTCCCTGTTCCTCTCTGGTTATTCATTACCTACCTGTCCCATCATGTCTGACATAGCGTGATGGGCTACCTAAGGTTTGTATACATATATAAGTATATATACATTTAATTATATAAAAGAAAACAATAGAATAGCTTTACACTAAGAGCAAAGAAAAAAATAATAATTTAAAAACACAAAATATGGCATTTGACCAAGCTTTAGCTTAGCTTAAATGTCCGCAATGTGACTTTTTACAAACCAATGTTATTTCCATGTAAAAGACTGTTTGTACAATGATTTTTTAATCTACTTACCTACAGTTTGTACAGTTATGTAACATTTGCAAAAAGTCATAGCGAGTCCCTGTGTTATGTGTCACCCCAAATGAGTCTATACAGTCAGTTCATATACAAGAGTCTTATTGTTATGTGTTCTTCAATCAAATCACTCGGTGCACATCAATCCTTTGCAAGCTTAAATCTTCTGTTCTTAAAATTGTCCTGGAGCCCTGTTCTTCTATGGTGGGCTTAAAATAAAATTAAAAGAAAAAGAAAAAACTCAATCCACTTGGGGCAGCTGGACACACAAAATTAAAATCCGAATGATCCTTCTATAGGTGTCCTAAAAATAAAACATAAAAGAACATTACACACTAACGACAATACTCAAAGAAATAACTATACAATTAAACAACCTGTGCAAAAAAAATCTAAATAAAGCGGTTGTATATATTATATATATAAAAAAAAAAACTGCAAGACAATGGCATAATGTGCTAGTATGCATCACATACGCATTATTAAATACTTACCTTAGAATGAAGCACCCGCAGCGGCACCCCCATCACCACTGAGGGGGCTGACATGTTCCCCTGGCATATCTTCCAGGTTTAAGTTATGGAAGAAGGGTGCGCTGATATGTGAATAGCTGCAACTGAGGGGTTTTGAAAATATTGGTTAAAATAAATAGTGCGCTTATTCAATATGTGTATAAGATCACCTAAGGCCCCGTTCACACTGGGGCGATCCGACTTGCCGGGGCGACCTCATAGGTCGCGGCGCGCTGCTCACACCGCGACCTCGGAGCGGCCGGCATGGACTTCATAACATTGAAGTCTATGCAGGTCGCCCCAAAGAAGCTCAGGACCCTTTTTCTAAGTCTTTTTTTTTTTCTAAGTCGGAGCGACTTGTGTCGCTCCTATTGAGAATGGGCCCATAGCTTCTCTATGGCGAGCGACCTACGGCGACCTGTCAGGCGACCAGGTCGCCCCAGTGTGAACGGGGACTAAAAGTGATGTCGCCCCAGTGAGAACGGGGACTAAAAGTGATGTGTAAAATAAAATTGAAACAGATGAAATTATGACCACATACAAATTAGCCAACGTAGAAGGAACGTACAAATCCCAGTTCCGGTGTCACAAGGCCTTGATATAATTATATAAAAATGCAATTAAAATTCAAAATCGGAATACATTTTGGGTTCTTAATTAATCACTATTACCTTAGGGATCTTGAAGATTAACATGATATTTTTTATCTGGTAAAAGCTTTTATAAGTCGTGATTTGTTATTATGAACCCATTTCCAGTTTTCGAGTCTTCTTTTGCGGACACCGGAAGGGAATTACTTTCTTTCCTGTATAAAGAGGCCGACGTGACGTCGCGCGCTCATCTCCCATTCTCAGTTGAAGCCCTATTGGAGGAAACGTGTCAGCAGGGGAGGCGTGCCGTCATTACGTCACTCGCGGTGCGCGCTGCAGCCGGACGCGAGTTCCATTTGAAATTTTCTCTGCTTGAGTCATCTTTATCATCCGTATTTATCGTGTCTATGTAAGTGCAACCTTTATTTAATAAGCATCACCGAAGGTAATACACTATGCCGGTTCACACTACCACGACCAGAAAGTTGCCCCGTGACTTGAAGAGACTTGTTTAGAGACTTGTTTAGAGACTTGTTTAGAGACTTGGAAGAGACTTGGAAGAGACTTGGAAGAGACTTGGAAGAGACTTGGAAGAGACTTGGAAGAGACTTGGAAGAGACTTGGAAGAGACTTGGAAGAGACTTGGAAGAGACTTGTGCACTACTTTGAAGAGACAGGCGACTTTGTCTGTGGGGAATGCCTGGCTAATCTCTTTCTTCTTCCTGGAAAGTCTGATAACAAGTCGTGTCAATTAAGATAAGGAGGCGACTCCCATTGAAGTATATGGGACAGTCGGATCACAGGTCGCCTCAAAGTAGTACAGGACCCTTTTCTGAAGTCGGAGCAACTTCAGTAGTGCCAATTAAGACGGCACTGATTGATTAACATTGCTTTTGTTATGTCAAGCTACCTGGGGCTACACAAGTCGCCTCACAAGTCGTACTAGTGTGAATGGGCTCTTAGCCTCCTACATATTTTTTATGCACATCGGAGTTACACCGTGGGAGCCAAGAGCCACCCGCCCCTATTGAGGGAGGAAGGAGTACTGCTTCAGCTTCATATTGGTGATTGTTGAGCCTGTTTTCCGATGACATTTGGTAAGAGGCCAAGTTTGTTTGTGTTGCACTGGTGGTTTATGCACGTTTGGAGGTGACCAAGATCAGGATAATATACGTTGTAACAGTTGGATTACACCTGGTGGAGGGATATCCAATTCACGTCCACTACATTTGAATTTTAATATTTTGGACTTTTTCATACCACTGGCTTTGGTTGACATCTTCACTTACACCTCCGTCAGAGGAGTTTTTCTCACGAACTGAACTTATGATTTGAATTTAGTCCACTATTTGTATGAATATTTGTTTTCCACTACAAGTTGTTTCGGGTTCTGTTCTTTTGGGCTTGAAGCCTTGGCTAATTTGTATGTGGTCATAATTTCATCTGTTTCAATTTTATTTTACTCATCACTTTTAGGTGATCTTATACACACATTGAATAAGCGCACTATTTATTTTAACCAATTTCTTCCAGGTTTGCGGGATACGGCACTGTGAGTGAGTCAGTCTTTTGGGACACGTCACAGGTCCCAGAAGAATGCTCGGGCATGCATAGTGGGCACTCAACTATGATTCCGCCAGCTGTCACAGCCGGTTGCCCACAGCTGAGATGTCAGCACAGAGGATAGAAGACCCATGGAAGGAATGGCTCGGGTGAGCACATCGTTGGACCCTGGGAAGGGTGAGTGGCTGTTATTAAAAGTCAGCAGCTACAGTATTTGGAGCTGACTTTTAAACCCTTCACGCCGACCATATGCAAATATGCGGCTTCACTGGACTGAGCGTGCATGGAGCGCTCTCAGCACAAAGACTGGGATCTCACTGAGAGCCCCAGGTTCTGTTCTAACGATCAGGACCCGGAAAGTCCGATTCCGTGTCACCGGATCGCTGTGCAAGTCTCCGATTGGCTATCACAGTAATCAGTCACTGTGAAGCCCAACCCTGTGTCTTCTGGCTCTGTGAATGGATGAGAAAGATGCAATGTATTTTTCTCTGTCCTTGCAGTGATAGAAGGAAAAAAAAAAAAAAAAAAAAAGTGCGTGTAGGAAAAAAATAAATACAAATAATAATTATTAAAAAAAAAAAAAAAAAAAAAAAAAACCCTAGATCAAAGTTTGATCTAGGTCAGCCCTAGGGTTAGTGTTTGGGTCAAGGTAAGAGTCATTATTTTCTTTTTTTAAATTAGTATCACTGGGTTTTAGGTAGGATTAAAAAAAAAAAACAAAAAAAAAAAAAAAAGCAAAATGCGCACCATTTTTCTAGGCTGTACTACGGGTTCAAACAACAACTAACATACACACATGTGGTGGCTATGATTGTCAGGAGCAGGAGAATTTATTTTGGCTTGCTATTTATGGTAGCAGCAAGAAATATACAGTTAAATTAAAAAACATTTTTTTAAATATTTTGGGCAAGTTTTTTTTTTATAATAAAAAAATAAAAAATCAGGAGATATCCATCACTATTCACCACCATAGTGGATGCACAAAGTAGACGTCAGAGGTAGGTCACATGGCCCCTCCCACTGTAGCCCTGGATCAGAGTAGCAGAGCGGTCGGGAGTCACGTGACTGACCTGAATGTAGCTGCAAAAAAAGTATTGAGGCATCGTTTATAAAAAAAAAAACACTAAGGCCCCTTTCACACAGGCGGACCATTCAGATCAGCCTGTTCGTTTTTTTGGCGGATCTGAACGGTCCCCCCATGCATTCCTATGGGGAGTCGGATGTCAGCGGAGACCTGATCCGATCCGTCAAATCTGGACGGATGGAAACCCTATTTTCCATCCGTCCAGCGGATCTGATGGGATCGGATGAGAACGGACCGACGGTCCTTTCCCATCCGATTTCACCCATAGAGATGCATGGGGAACTGACAGCTGTGTCTCTGCACACAGCGCGGAGACACAGCTGTCATCCTTCTGCTCAGCGGGGGATCGGCGGCTCGATCCCCCGCTGAGAAAAGCGGAGTCTGTTTGACAGACATAAGTGTGTGAAAGGAGCTTTATACAGTGCATTAATTATCCCTGGATAAAAAAAGAGGGGCTGCCAGTGAAAAGGGGATGAAAGGTAACAACCACTTTAAGCTGGCAATACACACAGATTTATACTCTCACCGATTCCACCATTCACACTACACTTGTACAATTGTGGCTGTTGTTTTTTCTGATGATTTTATTTGATTAAATAAAGGTGCTTTTTTGGCCAACAATTTTCTGCCTGCCTTGTTCAATCTTTCAGTTGAGAGATTTCGGGTGGGAGCATGCAGATTCACACACTGAGCAATTTAGAAGAAATTCGTTCAATGAATGGCCAGCTTTATTTGTTGTGTCCTCCTTACCTCTGAAGTCTTGTGAGCACTTTATTATCACCAATATAAGATAAAAATTTTCATGTACTAAATTACAGAGGTCCACAGTGAAGACCCCGTACCCAAAAACGAGTTAGGTTTGGTACGTGTTTTATTGGTTGATTTGTTGAGCCTGCTCAGGGCTCATACAGAGAAGCAGCCATTAGGAACTCCGGAGATTCTTCTTACCTTTCTATGCATAGTAGCAAGGAGAAACCAAAAGATCAGTTAAAACCACCAGCTGGTCATCCGTAAACTGCTGCTTGTGCTCTTGCCAATTGTCATGGTGTGTTCTCCGGAAGTTAGACAGGGTTTTCTTTACTGTCATCTAAATACAAAGAGGTTTTTATATATATATAACATTCATGTTACTTGGCAGCCCAATCATTTCAAAGGGTCTGGTTTACAAACATGTGTAGCAATACAGCACGGAAAATATATTTTAGGTACATTCTCATTTATCAATGTGCATCTGGGGTTCCATTGAAGTCAACAGGTGTGAAATAAAACATTATGCATGCATTTACAGTGCCTTTGCGAAAGAATTCGGCCCCCTTGAACTTTGCAACCTTTTGCCACATTTCAGGCTTCAAACATAAAGATCTAAAACTGTAATTTTTTGTGAAGAATCAACAAGTGGGACACAATCATGAAGTGGAACAAAATTTATTGGATATTTCAAACTTTGTTAACAAATTAAAAACTGAAAAATTGGGCGTGCAAAATTATACAGCCCCTTTACTTTCAGTGCAGCAAACTCTCCAGAAGTTCAGTGAGGATCTCTGAATGATCCAATGTTGACCTAAATGACTAATGATGATAAATAGAATCCACTTGTGTGTAATCAAGTCTCCGTATAAATGCATCTGCACTGTGATAGTCTCAGAGGTCCGTTTAAAGCGCAAAGAGCATCATAAAGAACAAGGAACACACCAGGCAGGTCCGAGATACTGTTGTGGAGAAGTTTAAAGCCGGATTTGGATACAAAAAGATTTCCCAAGCTTTAAACATCCCAAGGAGCACTGTGCAAGCGATAATATTGAAATGGAAGGAGTATCAGACCACTGCAAATCTACGAAGACCTGGCCGTCCCTCTAAACTTTCAGCTCATACAAGGAGAAGACTGATCAGAGATGCAGCCAAGAGGCCCATGATCACTCTGGATGAACTGCAGAGATCTACAGCTGAGGTGGGAGACTCTGTCCATAGGACAACAATCAGTCGTATACTGCACAAATCTGGCCTTTATGGAAGAGTGGCAAGAAGAAAGCCATTTCTTAAAGATATCCATAAAAAGTGTTGTTTAAAGTTTGCCACAAGCCACCTGGGAGACACCAAACATGTGGAAGAAGGTGCTCTGGTCAGATGAAACCAAAATCAAACTTTTTGGCAACAATGCAAAACGTTATGTTTGGCGTAAAAGCAACACAGCTCATCACCCTGAACACACCATCCCCACTGTCAAGCATGGTGGTGGCAGCATCATGGTTTGGGCCTGCTTTTCTTCAGCAGGGACAGGGAAGATGGGTAAAATTGATGGGAAGATGGATGGAGCCAAATACATTCTGGAAGAAAACCTGATGGAGTCTGCAAAAGACCTGAGACTGGGACGGAGATTTGTCTTCCAACAAGACAATGATCCAAAACATAAAGCAAAATCTACAATGGAATGGTTCACAAATAAACATATCCAGGTGTTAGAATGGCCAAGTCAAAGTCCAGACCTGAATTTAATCAAGAATCTGTGGAAAGAACTGAAAACTGCTGTTCACAAACGCTCTCCATCTTACCTCACTGAGCTCGAGCCGTTTTGCAAGGAGGAATGGGTAAAAATTTAAGTCTCTCGATGTGCAAAACTGATAGAGACATACCCCAACCGACTTACAGCTGTAATCGCAGCAAAAGGTGGCGCTACAAAGTATTAACTTAAGGGGGCTGAATAATTTTGCACGCCCAATTTTTCAGTTTTTTATTTGTTAACAAAGTTTGAAATATCCAATAAATTTCATTCCACTTCATGATTGTGTCCCACTTGTTGTTGATTCTTCACAAAAAAATACAGTTTTATATCTTTAGGTTTGAAGCCTGAAATGTGGCAAAAGGTCGAAAAGTTCAAGGGGGCCGAAAACTTTCGCAAGGCACTGTATATAAGGCTGACTAATTCTGCAGCCCTTTACATGGTGTAAAATCAAATCATGCGTTTTCATGTGCTGCCAAAGCTTGGTTACTGCCGGCAACCCATGTGCTCTTGGCTCAACTTCATTTAATACATTTTTGAAGAATCCTCTGGATAAGGGAGCACATAATTTAAGAAAACATGTTGAAATATGCCTAAAAATAAAAAATTAAAAAAAAAAGCAAAAAAGACCGAAGAGCATAGGTGTGAAGCCAGCTTGGGAATGCATAGTCCACTGTTCCTTTTGGATATAGGTTTCTAAAAAGTCACTGAAACCTAAGGCTGGCCATAGATGGTTCCAGTCCCTGCTGAACAGGCTGAGATTTGAACCATGTATGGGCAGGCTGATTGTACCCAAGCTGACCCATTGGTGGACCTGGAAACAACCAGCATGTCCGATTTTTAGGATGCAATGATTGCCAGCACCTATAGACACTAGCAATAATCACTGTATTCTCCCAGTCGGATGGCTCCTTGTGCCTCCCAACCCAGGAAACAACAATAGGTCCACAGAAGGGGATTCCCCAATAAACACTGACTGCGTTAATGGGGCGAATCTAGCAATTTTTTTTTCCTGCAACCATCGTATCATCTATGGCCTTCCATAGCCTGTTAAAGAGAATTGAGCAAGAGTTCTTCCATTTTGGTTTTAGAAGACATTTTGTGAACATTGAGATATTAGTGTGTCATGCATGAGATTTATATTTTGCTGAGAACAAGGAAAAAACCTAGTTCACTCCTTGGTTCCCACTTATCTTGTTTGTTCCTAAAACAATGGCTCTGCAGGCTCCAGACATATCTTGGTTCTGGTGAGAAACCGGCCGAGCTTCTGGTGAGAAACCGGCCGAGCTAATGTTTTTTCTCTCTACAGAAGGTCACATATGAAACAATGTACAATTGTGGAAAGTTACAAGTAACCAAGGGGGGGGGGGGGGGGGCGTAACTGTATTCTCAGTGTTTTCCTATGGGGACATTTTATCATATAAGCTGTATGAAATAAACGAAACGTCAGATGACTTTGAGCAATTAACGCTGCAAGTGTCTCTTTGTTCAGAGTAATCTCCGGGCCCGCTGGGACTTGTGGTGCAACCGGGGCAGGTCAGCAAGCCTATACTTCACTGGGAGTGACTAAATGCCAACGGCCTGGTGTTCTTTTTTCTTTGCAGATGTACATTATTCAGCAGTAAAAACACCAGACCTGAATTTGAAGTGTCTGTGATTGGCCATTACCTCTATGGGCTGCGGATCATTGAGATGTGCACTCAGATCCATCAGCAGTTGTGGCATCCATGTCGGGACATCATAGGGGCTTGATAAAATGCAGGCACTGAGCCCCAGAACACCAGCATGGCGCTTCACCAAATCTGCAGAAAGAAATACAGCTTGGTAAGTGTCAGACAGAATGCTCAGCTGGAGAGCAGCAAGTCTACAGAGAGCCACCTTTGTTACATGTGTTGTGTGACATCCATACGAACATTCGATAAAACATCCTATTGTAACAGACACACTGGCTGACAGTAAATAATGCAGCTATAAGCACACACAAGTGTGCAAAAACAAGAAAGTAAATAAATTGTAATGAAGAACAGAATAATTCACATTCCCATCGCACACCCTCCTGGATATAGGCACAACAGTTGTGGGTGCTGCAGCGATCGCCGGCTGGATACGGAATCAATCACAGATTCATACATATACGCCAGCACAGCAGCCCGAAGAAACTTTTCATTGCAAAAGGATCACATTAAGATAGGTGCAATGTTTCGGAGTCACGCAGGACCCATCACATGCCTGATGAAGGGGTCCTACGCAACTTTGAAACGTTGCACCTATCTTAATGTGATCCTTTTGTAATGAAGAACGTCACAAGGATTTATAGATTTCCAGTTACAGCCCTACTCTACATACTTAAAGTGACTGTAAAGCTTCAAAATTTTTTTTTTTTTATTATTAAAATAACAAACATGTCATATCTACCGACTCTGTGCAACGGTTTTGCAGAGCAGCTCCTATCCTCTTCTTGGCCCCTGCTCTTCAGCGAGTGCCCACCATAGAAAGCCACTTTCTTTGGGGGAACTTGTGTGGTCACAGACAGGGTGACTCGGCCCCGCCCCCATCACAGAATTTGATTGACAACAGCGGTAGCCAATCTGCCCCGTGAGGAGGGAGAGAGCCTATGCTCTTGTGCAAAAGAGGGCTGGATTGGGAATGGGCTTAGGCAAGTATGGGGGATCTCGGGGAGATTCTCTAGCGCAGAAGTTTTTTTTACCTTAATGTATAGAATGAAATAAGGTAAAAAAAACCTTAAGGCTTTACAACTATTTTAAAGCGGAGTTCCGGCCTCAAAATCGATAAAATCGATTTTGGGCCATCCGCTTGCTGAGGGCAACCTGAAAAAGAAATGGATACTGGCGATTTATTTTTTTGTTTATTTACCTTATTATAGAAGAAAACATACTCCCCTTCCTTCCACTTCCTCCCTCTGCGGCCGCGGCTCGCGCCGTCACTTCCGGTTTGCGATGATTCCTGGGAGCTGAACGTCATCGCTCCCAGGAGCTCGTCACTTCCGGTGCAGGCACGGCATTCACTGCTAATCAGTTTCTGGGCATGCCCAGAAGCTGTGCAGGGATGCCGCGCCTGCACCGGAAGTGACGAGTGGGGCCGGTGCAGTGCATTGTGGGACTCCGACGTCACGGAAGAGGACACGAAGAGGGACGCTGCGGCTTCAGCTGCCCACACCTGAGATGGCAGTGCTGGAGAAGAAATTTTCAAGGTATGTATTTCTTCTAAAAGGTAAGTGCAACCCGGGACAGATCAGAGGCTAGCCATTATGGAATGCACTAGCCCTGACTGTCCCGGAGGTATTTTTAGCTAAAATTGACCCCCGAGGCCGGAGTGATTTTAAAGGCAGAAGGTTTTTTTTTTTTTTCACCTTAAAGTGAGAATAAACCTGTTATGCTTACCTGCTTTGTGCAGTGTGTTTGCACAGAGCAGCCCCAATTCTCCTCGGGTCGATGCTCCTGGCCCCTCCCTCCTGCCGAGTGTCCCCACAGCAAGCAGTTTGCTATGGGGGCAGCCGAGCCGCTGCTCTGTGGTGTGACCATTCAGACACAAAGCCCCCCTCTCTCTCATTGGCTCAATGACTTTATTGACAGCAGCGGGAGCCAATTGCGCCCACTGCTGTGACTCAGCCAATCAGGAAGGAAATTCCTAGACAGCCAAAGCTCTCGTGCAACATCGCTGGATTAGGACAGGGCTCAGATAAGTATTAGGGGGTAATCAATGTAGAAGAAATGGCTGCACTCCAGGTATAATCAAAATTCTGATTATTTAGCTGAACATACCAATGTGGCAAAAGGTAGACGCGTTTCACACACTAGCATGTGTGCTTAATCCACGGAGGCATGCACCGGTATATCATTAGGCTTCTTGAATCACCTGGAGCAGTGAGTTCTCTTCATTTTTGTATTAGGGGGGCTGCTGCACACAGTTTTTTATCTTCCTTCTGCCTTTAGAACCACTTTTATGCATAAAGCCCCGTACACACGTACCGATCGTCTGCCGACGATCGTCCGTCTTTTGTCCCCGGAATGTCGGTGTCTGTTGAAAAGTGCAAAGACTGCACAAGACTTTTGTCCGCCGACTACAGCCGATTGCAGAAGTGATGTCACGTAATGGTTAACTTTCCCTGTGTTTTTTCTTTTCTGAGCATGCCCAGTCTTGCAAATCTGAGGTATGTCGGCCGAATTCTGTACTGACTGGCGAACAATCGGCCGTTCTGGTGTCGGCATACAAAAATTTTCATGCTTGCAAGACAGACTCTTGTCTGCAGAATGTGCGCTGACATCTGTCGGAGGCACCATACTAACAAGCGTACAATCGGCAGATCCTTCGTCCACCGACGTTTGTATGACGACGATCGGTACGTGTGTACGGGCCTTTAAGCTAAACAAACCTTATGCATGCAGCTCCCCCTTATACTTACCAGAATTTGATCTTGATCCAGCGATGTGCATGACAGCAGAGGTTCTCTCGGCCCCCTCCCTCCTCATTGGCTCCGACACAGCACCGGGAGCCATTGGCTCCTGCAAATCACAGCCAGAAAGTTGGGAGCAGGGGGTGGGGCCATGCCCTACTCTGTGTGTCAATGGACACAAAAAGTGAGGCTCAGGAGCGAGCATGCATGAGTGCCCCCACAGCAAGAAATGGGGGCATTCAGCAGGGGGAAGGAGGCCAGAGCGGCAGCGGGGAAGCCGAGAAGAGGAAGATCTGAGCTGCTCTGTGCAAAACCACTGCACAGAGCAGGTAAGTATAACATGTTTGGTATTTTAAAAAAATTGAGCATTTACAAATCACTTTAAGCTGGTCATATACACATAGATTTATTTCGCCCAGCCTGAACGAAAAAAAAAAAATTAAACAGATACCTCCATCCATGCGAAACCATGCAGATGCACGAAGCTCCCACTGAGGCTATTATATTCAGATAGCCGGTACCTCAAGCTGTAAAAATACCTGAACAGTGCCCGTTGATTCTGCGAGGAGGATGCGCAGCACGCACCGCTGACCATCAGGGAGTGTTTTATACTTTGCTTTCGTGTTTGGAACCCTATGTATGGGTAATAAACTTTATATTGACTTTATTACGCTATTTGGAGCTTTCTTTCCTTTCCTTCTCTACCATACTGGGTTGTTTCACCCCGGAGTCCAAAGGAGCTTTATCAGTCCACAGGACCGCACAAAGGGGAACCTTTTGGCGCAGAAAGCCACCAAAGCTTGAATGGTCTTAATGTCATACGACATAGGAGACCCACTGCATCTGGTAAGTGATCCAATTCTTTCATTCACTTGGGAGAAGGAATCGACACCATAGCCAATCAAGTCACAGCATTTGCACTTTCCAATTGTAAAGAATCACCCTCACTAAGGACATTATTTTGAGCACAAAGTCACTATTCAATATTGGACTGTTCTATCATTGAATTGCACTATTATAACTCATATTGCAGATTGCTAAAATTTATTGTTTGATATTTATATTTGATATTTTATGTCACAGTCTCTTATGCACAAAGGGATTTAACCGCTTGCCGACCGCCGCAAGTAGATTTACTGCGGCGGTCAGCCCCGGCCAGGCAGAGTGACGTTAATTAACGCCACTAGCCTGGGAGGGTCTGGGGAGCTCCCGCGCGCCCGTGGAGGCGCGCTCCCGCGCGGTCACGGACCCCCCCGCGCGTGTGACTGGCGGACCCGATGTCCGCCGGTCACTCGGCGATCGTCGGGGGAGAGGGAGAAAGTCAGGCGGCTTGTGTAAACAAGCCACCTGTCATTCTCCTCAGTGTAAAAACACTGATCAGACGGATCTACTATGTAGAACCGTTGATCAGTGTCCTTACAGCTCAAGCCACAGCCAATCACAGTAGAAAGCACGCCCCTAGGGACACACACAGCCCCTCCCTCCCAAATAAAGTTAACCCCTTCACTACCAGTGTATTTTTACAGTAACAGTGCATATGTATAGCACTGATTACTGTAGAAATGTCACTGGTAACCCCAAAAGTGTCAAAAATGTCAGTCAAGGGTCCGATCTGTCCGCCGCAATGTCGCAGTACCGCAAAAAAAAAAAAAAAAAAAATCAATGATCGCCGCCATTACGCGTTAAAAAAAAAAAACAACAAAAATGACAAAAATCTTTCCCTTTGTTAGTAAACGCGATAACTTTTGCGCAAACCAATAAAAATACGCTTTTTGCGATTTTTTTTACCAAACATAGGTAGGATATAACAAATTGGCCGAAAATGTTAAAAAATTTTGATTTTTACATTTTTTTTGGGGAATTTCATATAAAAAAATGTGAAAAATATTGTTATTTTTGCAAAATTTACGCTCTTTTTTTGTTTATAGCGCAAAAAGTAAAAAGCGCACAGGTGATCAAATACCACCAAAAGAAAGCTCTGTTTGTGGGAAAAAAAGGACGTCAAATTCGTTTAGGTACAGCGTCGCACGGCCGCGCAATTGTCCGTTAAAGTCACGCAGTGCCGAATCGCAAAATACCCCCTGGTCGTTTAGCAGCCAAATCCTCCGGGGCTTAAGTGGTTAATGTGAGTACAAAATCACTTTTTATCGCTTTTTATTGTGGATTTTATATTTTAATAGTCATTTATGCCTTTGGTTTAAACAATATTGGGAATCTCCATATATATATATATATATATATATATATATATATATATATATATATATATATATATATAATTTATCCAACTTTTAGTTAGCAAGCGCTGTATTTGGCCTTTTAAAAAAAAAAAAAAAGACCATTCTTTTATACTAAGTGCCTATATCTGATTGGATACTGGTGCTGTTCACTTGACATTTTTCCCTCTGGCTCCTTTTTTTTAACCGACGGATGCCAGAGGCAGAAGGATGCCGACAGGACTACACACAGAGCGAATTTCAAAGGGTTTATCAGGAGAAAGCCTAAATTAGCTTTGTGTATAGACAGCTTTAGACACTGCCTGTGAGAATGAAATTACTATCGATTTACTATCACCAATTATTTTAAATACTAGAAGAAAAATTATATTTGAAAAGACAGTTTGCAGCCTGTCTAGAAATTCTATGTCAGTGATTTAATGTACGTATCGCCTACCTACCCCTCTGTGATTCTTTCAAATATACCTTCGATCATCAACTACAAGCTGGTTTGGCCGGGCTGACTACATCTGCACTGACAGATTTCTTGCATGATCACATTCAATTTTGGAAGGTCGTAGATTATTATTTTTTTTTCTCATGCCAAGGTAAAAGCTTATTGGGTAGGAATAAAGCCCAGTAACCAATCCTCCTAACTGTTCACACATTAGACCCTATGATAAAGAATAATACCTGCAGAGGGTATAGTGTCCACAGCCGTACCGAGGTCTCTCTTGCGTTTCTTTGGCAATCTGGTTTTGCAGAGCTGCTCAAAGTGTGCTTGCATAGAGAAATCCATAGTCAGAAAGCTGCACTGCAGAAAGCCACTCAGGGTGGTGGCAGCCATCTCTCTCACCTGAAACATAGATCACAACATGAACACTTATCACCATATACATGTGTTATACACAAAGACATCTTCCTGGTACGAGGAAAGGCAAAACTAATTTAGAGAACATTTTTTATGAAAATTATATGTTCAGTTTTGACCAGTTAAAGCTTTATAACAACTAGTGTTAATATAGAGAGAGTTAAAAATGTATTCTGCAACTTGCCCTGATTATAATGACTTAATGGTGGCAAACCTGAGAGCTACAGGAGAGGCCTTAAGGCCTGCTTCACACGGACTTCAGCTGGTATAAGGGCAGTGTGAACAGTGAGCTTTGACAAAGCATTTGCAGAGCATTCAGCAAGCTTTGCTGAAGCTTTTAAAGTACCATTCAGCTCCAGTTTGTAAATGTTGAACACAGATCCAAATGGGAGTGCCGATTGTCACTTAAAAGTGGTCCTAAAAGTTCATAAAAAAAACAAAAATGTTATACTTTCCTTTTCCCCATTCCAAGCTGAAGCCCTGCTCCAAATACTCTCCACTAACCGGCTGAATCCGGGTTCCCGACCTGGCCAGCAGGGGGCGGTTGGGGGAAACTAGGACAGCTCGGTCGAGGCTGGCCGGGAGAGGAGAGTGTCAAGTGGGGCATGGAACTGGCCTCTACTCAGGCACAGTTGACACCAGTGGCGTAGCGTGGGGGGTGCAGGAGGGGCCGGCCGCACCGGGCGCAACATCTGGGGGGGGGGGGCGCATCCTCAGTGTCACTCTGTCTGTCTGACTCTGACATACACAGTTCACACTGTCTGCGGCTGCCTCCATCTTTAGGCTGGGAGATGTCCAGCGTGGCTGCCCTATGGCTGAAAATGGCGGGTCGGGGCGGGGCTGGACTGTGCCTCACCTGTGCATTGGTGTAGGGTGGGGTGGCGTTTAAAGCCAAGCCCCGCCTATGCCCCCTCTCTTCACTGGTCAGTTTAGCAGTGAGTGAGTCAGCAGCCTGGCGCTGTTACAGAGTGGGTTTTTTTTTTTAATCACCTGATTAGAGCCAAAGGCTCTAATAGGCTTCAAAAAAGGTTGGACCCAGGACGCAGAGCAGTGCGCCCCAAGCCCACCCATTGTGTGACAATAGCGAATGAAAATTTGCTATTGTCACACAGATCCTCCTCCTGGTGAATCAGGAAGCGGGTCCGAGACCCGCTTCCTGATTGGCCGAAAGGCGAACGCACGCCATTGGCCGAGGAGGAGGCGGGAGGACTCAAGGAGATGCGGGGAACTGAGAAGAAGCAGCCGCTGCAGGTAAGTCTCTCTGCATTGAAGGGGGCATGCTGGTCTATCTGCATTGAAAGGGGGCACGATGATCTCTCTGCATTGAAAGGGGGCACGATGATCTCTCTGCATTGAAGGGGGGCACGCTGGTCATTCTGCATTGAAAGGGGGCACGCTGGTCTCTCTGCATTGAAAGGGGGCACGCTGGTCTCTCTGCATTGAAAGGGGGCACGCTGGTCTCTCTGCATTGAAAGGGGGCACGCTGGTCTCTCTGCATTGAAAGGGGGCACGCTGGTCTCTCTGCATTGAAAGGGGGCACGCTGGTCTCTCTGCATTGAAAGGGGGCACGCTGGTCTCTCTGCATTGAAAGGGGGCACGCTGGTCTCTCTGCATTGAAAGGGGGCACGCTGGTCTCTCTGCATTGAAAGGGGGCACGCTGGTCTCTCTGCATTGAAAGGGGGCACGCTGGTCTCTCTGCATTGAAAGGGGGCACGCTGGTCTCTCTGCATTGAAAGGGGGCACGCTGGTCTCTCTGCATTGAAAGGGGGCACGCTGGTCTCTCTGCATTGAAAGGGGGCACGCTGGTCTCTCTGCATTGAAAGGGGGCACGCTGGTCTCTCGGCATTGAAAGGGGGCACGCTGGTCTCTCGGCATTGAAAGGGGGTACGCTGGTCTCTCGGCATTGAAAGGGGGTACGCTGGTCTCTCGGCATTGAAAGGGGGTACGCTGGTCTCTCGGCATTGAAAGGGGGTACGCTGGTCTCTCGGCATTGAAAGGGGGTACGCTGGTCTCTCGGCATTGAAAGGGGGTACGCTGGTCTCTCGGCATTGAAAGGGGGTACGCTGGTCTCTCGGCATTGAAAGGGGGTACGCTGGTCTCTCGGCATTGAAAGGGGGTACGCTGGTCTCTCTGCATTGAAAGGGGGTACGCTGGTCTCTCTGCATTGAAAGGGGGTACGCTGGTCTCTCTGCATTGAAAGGGGGTACGCTGGTCTCTCTGCATTGAAAGGGGGTACGCTGGTCTCTCTGCATTGGAAGGGGGTACGCTGGTCTCTCTGCATTGAAAGGGGGTACGCTGGTCTCTCTGCATTGAAAGGGGGTACGCTGGTCTCTCTGCATTGAAAGGGGGTACGCTGGTCTCTCTGCATTGAAAGGGGGTACGCTGGTCTCTCTGCATTGAAAGGGGGTACGCTGGTCTCTCTGCATTGAAAGGGGGTACGCTGGTCTCTCTGCATTGAAAGGGGGTACGCTGGTCTCTCTGCATTGAAAGGGGGTACGCTGGTCTCTCTGCATTGAAAGGGGGTACGCTGGTCTCTCTGCATTGAAAGGGGGTACGCTGGTCTCTCTGCATTGAAAGGGGGTACGCTGGTCTCTCTGCATTGAAAGGGGGTACGCTGGTCTCTCTGCATTGAAAGGGGGTACGCTGGTCTCTCTGCATTGAAAGGGGGTACGCTGGTCTCTCTGCATTGAAAGGGGGTACGCTGGTCTCTCTGCATTGAAAGGGGGCACGCTGGTCTCCCTGCATTGAAAGGGGGCACGCTGGTCTCCCTGCATTGAAAGGGGGCACGCTGGTCTCTCTGCATTGAAAGGGGGCACGCTTTTCATTCAAACTTGTATTTAGATGCATTTTACTTTAATTACATCAGTATTTTCATAACAAACAATACATGTGCTTAGGGGGTAAGGGTTTCTTTAACTAATCTAAAGTGGAAGAGACTCGAGTGCTAAAATCCCACGGGTTAGGGGGCGCAAATTACTTGCCTTGCCCCCGGTGCTGACAACCTACGCTACGCCACTGGTTGACACCATCCATGCTGGGGAGGGGGGGAGGTCTGCGCTCTGTCCCTGTCTTCAACCAGCACTCGGTAGGTCAGCAGTGGGGACTTTTTGCTTCTCTTCACCAGGAATCCTTTAGACATGTCTGTGGCAGAAGCGGTGCAGCCTTTTTACGGGGCATCAGAGTGGACCGGGGGACAATTGCCCCCCTGCCCCAGTCCTCCCCTGCCCGCTGGCGTTCCTGGGCTCTTCCCCTTGATCAGTGCCCCCAATAGCAAACTGCTTGTTTTGGAGGCATTGCTGCATGCTCGCTCCCGAGCACTCTATGGGTCTATAAGACACAGAGCCACCACTCGGCCCTGCCCTCTTCTCAATGGCTGTGATTGACAGCAGTGGGAGCCATTCTTTCAGCCAATGAGGAGAGAGAGACAGCCAAGGCTCCACTGCACATTGCTGGATCAGGTATTAGGGTGATATAGGGGGAGAAGTACACAGAAGGCTTTTTTTACCTTCATGCACAGAATACATGAAGGTAAAAAAATCTTCAGCCTTTAGGAACCACTTTAACAAGCTGCTTTTTGGCTTCAGCAGGGTTTTAAAAAGCTTCAAGATGTGCTGAAACCTGCTAGTGACTTGTTTTAGATAGCAATCAGCACTCCTATTAGAGTCTCTGTTCAACATTTACAAACTGGAGCTGAATGATACTTTTACAGCCTCAACAATAGTTGCTGAAAGCTCTGCAAACCATAGGTTGAAGAAAAAAATTGCTCAATTCCCCCATCAACACAGTCAGTGGGAATCCCTAACGCTACGCTATTGTATTCTAACAGTGGAAGGTTTCCTTTCCATCAGAATACAATGATTACTGCTGCGGGCTATAGCTGGAGGTAATAATCATATGGAAAAAACCCAACAGGCTGGAAGTACTAAAATTGGTCAATAGATAAGACTTCTGTACAACCAGCCGGTCCCATAGATTCTGGTGGTTCCTGGCGTTCTATAGCCAGCTTTAGGAGTTAAACAGTTATGGTTTCCCAAGTTATATTGAATGGTCTGGGGAAAATGAACACCATTTTTCAAGTATTTGTAAACTCTAGCTTAAAAAAAAAAAAAAAAAAGTTGCAACGAACCTCCTATTAATACTGCCTTGATGTCCCCTTTGCATTTGTAGCCTTTTTTTTTTTTTTTACAGGAAATATCTTAATATAAAAATCACAAAAAGTGAGCTTCCACCTATACAGTGACAATGTGCATTTGCAGGTTCTCCCTGATGGCCCAGTGTTGTCACCCTCCCAACTGGGACTACATCTCTATGCTTCAGACACTCCGTGCTCCAGGCAGCACTGAAAACACCTCCAGCACTTTGCTTTCTAGCAGAAGAAACTCTGCAAGAGCAGGGTATGTACAATGATTTTCTGAAAGTATGCAAAGCATCATGGGGTAAGTAGTCCCCTGGGCTCAAATGCATGATTCAACCTCGACCAGAAGTGGCTCAGAGAAGGGCACAGTGTATAAAAGTCAAAAAGTTAAGGGGATAAATCTTGAAAAGAATGACATATCGTATGATGCTAGTTACATTGAGCTTTATGGAAAGCTGCATAGTGACCTAAAGTGGTTTAAATAATGCTTTAATTAAATGTAGCCATACTAGGGATCGACCGATTATCGGCAGGGCCGATATACACTTTCCCCAATATATCGGAATCGGCCCCTGAGTTTACCGACATTGCCAATATTTCAGGAAAGTGCTGTACTGGAGTGATGCCTGCAGCTAGAGGCATTACCCCGATACCGGCATCCATAGCTGACGGTTGGCTGTCCTGTAATGACGGACGATGTGGCTGAGAAGCCGCTCGGCTGTCATTACAAGGAGCGGATGTCCCCCCCCCTCCCGCGGCTCGCCAGGGTCTCCCGTCCCACCGGGAGACCCGGCCAACCATCCTGCACGGCCGCCGAAGAGAAGACCCGATCAAAGCCGCATTCGGCTCTGATTGGGTCTCATGACATCACTTCCGGGTACTCTGCGCCAAATTCAAAAAAATTACAGCATTCAAAACAGCCAAACTTGGCGTTTTGAATGTGTTTAAGTGCAGAGGAGGGGTTTGGGGTATTTTAGACCCCCAGATCTCTCCACAAGAGTACCTGTCAAAAAAAGAAAATTTTTAATGTACGAAAATATCGGCCAATACCGATATCCGATGACCCAAATATCGGTATCGGCAATAAAAAAACGATATTGGTCGATCACTAAGCCATACACTATTCATCTTTTTTCATACAGCCTGCAGGTGCGCTTTTTGGTGTGGATGGACAAATCCCCCTGCTGTTTATATCGTACGCCAACAGCTGTCAGAATACCCAAACAACGGCCGCACATCTGATTGAATACAGTGACTGTTTGGCTGACAACTTTTTGCCTGGCTCCTTTTGAGTTTTTAATTGAAGGATTTCAGGCAGGAAGGGGTAACAAAGCCACCCACTAAGTGAATTTTGGCCGATCCATCAGGAACCTCCCAAAATTCAAACAGTGTATGGCCAGCTTAAAACATATTTCCACTCAAAATTGCAGTCAAAATTTAAGAATTTCAGAAAACAAAATTTGAGAAAATTTAGGAAAATCCCACTATATGTTTGGTAATAGTTTAGCATACTTATTTTTGTATGTGGTTCCATAGTCTAGACATTTTTTTTCATTAATGCATTTTCTGCATTAAAGTAGAACTATAGGCAAAACATTTTTTTTTAAATATTGGATAGAGTAAGGGAGGGTCACAACCCTAGTTTTTTTTTTTGCCATCTGTGTCCCATCGGGGGAGATTTTTCTTCACTTCCAGTCCCATGGCCGAACAGGAAGTGAGAGAAAATCCCTGCAAATTAAGGGAATCCCCTGGGGACCAGAACTAGTGCCCCCATTGCAAGATTTCCCCTCTATTACTTTTCTGGCGACAACTCAAAATTTGTAATTTTCTTTTTATTTCACTTTCAATCACAATCGTAAACATGACAAAGAGGGTGGATCTCCAGAACAGGGCACAGAAAACAATAAGGACTTAAAAGTTTTGTCTTTAGCTGACCTTTAATGTAAAAAATGCCCACTATCTGTCCTAGGCTCTCTGTCCCTAAACATTTACCTGGCTCCATGTCACCACTCAGGAGCTGATCCTGGCTCCAGTACTGCTCTCCTCATTTCCTCCTTTCACAGGAGAAACCGAGGGCAGCGGAGCCATAGACTGCTGCTGCCATTGGTCAAACTCTTTGAGGACAAAGTACAGGCGTGGCTTACTGGCGCTCTGTGCCTCTATGGACGCACACAAAACCCTGCTCAGGAGAGCGCACGAATAGGCACCTCCTTACCACACGGCTTGTTAAAAGGCATCCAGAGCAGACAAGGAGAGGCTGGTAAAGCTGGCAGGGGACTGCCAGAGAAGAGAGTACTTTCTGTGCAATACCACTGCACAAAACAGGTAAGTGTACCCTCATTTTAATTTATTTATTTTAAATATACCTTGGTATCATTTTAGGTCCTCCAGGATATTATATACTGTAGAAGGTTTGGAAATGGGTAAAATAATTTAAAGCACAAAACAGAGCACAGCTGGAAGCAGATATTTCCCAAATTTCGTAGCGCATTCTGGTTTTATTGCAGTGAAGGTGAACTAGTATGCAATCGATGTGTTGGGGTTTAGGTGACTTCTATTAAAGCATCTGCCTCATCTGATACCTAAAGAGATTCCCAATACTCTCCTTTAAGCGGTTATAAAAAACTTAGACATGAAATATGAACAAAGCATATCCTTATATATATATATATATGTGTGTGTGTGTGTGTGTGTGTGTGTGTGTGTGTACTTGTCTCAATTAACCACTTCCCGCCCAGCCTATAGACAAATGATGGCCAGATGGTTGCTTTCTTATGCTGAGCTGACACCATATGACGCCCGGTCATAAGGAAGTGCCGATCGTGTGCCCGCACAATCGGTCACTGGCCATATCTATGGGACACAGCCGATGATTGAGCAGTGTACTGCTCGCTGCCTAGTTTACACCCACTTACAGACTACATTTTAGCATTGGTTGTATAACGAATGGCCAAACTGTAATAGAAGACGGTTTAAGTGAAAGCTTAGCAATGCACATCTCCTTGTCTCTGCGACAGAAAGGGTTAAACACGTTAGCGATTAATCATCATTACCGAGAGGCCACCGTCACTAATAAGTACACATTGTTACATGTTAAAACGTAAACAAAGAGGCTCATCTGCTTAGTGAACAGAGGCGGCCGGGCACGCTGCATGTAATGTGCCATATTACTGCAAATTATCTCCTTGAACATTATGTTCTTGAGCCGCGCAAATCAGTAAGTGTAGCGGCAAGTGCTGTTCTAATTAAATAGACCAACTTGACAATAAGCTCATTTGCACGTCCATCGCGCATTATTAAAATGTGATCAAATTGATTAAGAATCGTCAGCCGTATGAAGAGGGAAAGTATGTCAGAAATTCTACTGACAATTTGCCGGCTCCACTCGGGGGACGGCATTAATAAAGGAAACATGAAGAGAGGATGGAAATGGCAGAACGAGAGGAGGCACGGCTGCAAAATGAACACACTCACTGGGGAACGTGACATTTGTCTCTCGCTGTTCCCGAAACTCAATTCCACTTTTTGTACATTCTAATTATTCTCAGACATGCCAGAAATGGGTCAGTCCTTTTCTCCCTGCGGACTCCCTCCTTTGCATATATGGAAATGGTTTAATCTGCTTGTTACCATACTGTACTCACTCGTATTGTTTCCAGAATTTGGAACACTAATGGCGCTTTTCCACTGCATGGAACCGAACGGTTCGGCTCGCTTTTGTGCTTTTCCTCTGCTGGTACCGGATGTACGGTGTAGGAACGGTTTGGTACGGTACGGTGGCGCTTTTCCACTGCATGGAACCGAACGGTACGGCTCTCAAAAACAGTACCACCTCGATTGTGGTTCCAACAGGTACCATACCCGGTACCATATCCCACAATCCTTTGCATGCAGTCACTACTAGCCACTGATTGGTCAGAGAATTGTTGTTATCCCACCCACTTAACTTTAGTACTACTTTAGTGGAAAAGCAAACCATACAGTACCGTACCGAACCGTTCCAACACCGTACCATGCGGTACCAGCAGTGGAAAAGCAAACCGGGCCAAGCAGGGCCGAGTAGAGCCGAGCCGGTACTTGCAGTGGAAAAGTGCCATTACAGCTCCTCTGCTTCATCTGCAGCAGAGAGGTACAATCTCTGTTACACCATATGGAAAAGGTCGGGCAAGCACCAAACTTCTTTTTCCATTTGTATTTTTCTGTGTTGGCCAAATCTTATAAATACACCAATGTAACAAGAAGATTGCTGAGGGGAGACATAAGGCTCTCTGTGGTTCGGATAACACAAATGGATCTCTTCTTCTTTAACCACTTCTAGACTGGAAAGTTTTACCCCCTTAATGGGCAGGTCATTTTTTGCAATTTGGCACTGCGTTATTTTAACTGACAATTGCGTGGTCATGCGACACCGTACCCAAATACAATTTATGTTCTAACAACAAACATGTCATACTTATCGGCTCTGTGCAGTGGTTATACACAGAGCAGCCCCAATCCACCTCTTCTCGGGTCCCTCACTGGCATTCTTAGCCCCTTCCTCCTGCCAAGTGCCCCCAGAGCAAGCCACTTGCTCTAGGGCAGGGATTCCCAAACTACGGCCCTGCAGTTGTTCAGGAACTACAATTCCCATCATGCCTAGTCATGTATGTGAATGTCAGAGTTTTACAATGCCTCATGGGATGTGTAGTTCTGCAACATCTGCAGGGCCGTAGTTTGGGGATCCCTGCTCTAGGGGCACCCAAGCAGCTGCATTGCTGAGCCACGGCTCTGCCTGTCCATTCACACACAGAGCTGCGGATCAGCCCGACCCTCTCTCTCTCCTCATTGGCTCGCTGGATGCGATGGACAGCAACGGGAGCCAATGATGGCTCCTACTGCTGTCTTAGCCAATGGGGAGGGAGGGTCCCTGGAGAGCCGAGGTTCTTGTGCATCTCACATCAGAAGGATATGCTTTGCTCATTTCTCATTTTAGAGGTTTACACACTTTAACCACTTGCCGACTGCCGCTTGACTATATACTGCGGCAGTCAGCCTCTCCTGGGCAAAGTGACGTATGGGTACGTCACTCGCCCACGAGCCTGTAGGGGGCAAGCGTGCGCCGCTGGCGGCGCGCTCCCACCCCCGCTCGTTAACTGACACCCCCACATGTGTGACCGGCGGCTCCGATGTCCGCCAGCCAATCACGACCTCCCTCAGGAGAGGGAGAAAGACAGACAGCTGATGTAAACACAGCTGTCTGTCATTCTCCCTTAGATCATCACAGAGGCTATGCGATCCTGCTATATAGGATCGTATGTCTCTGTGATGATCTAACAAGCCACGCTCCCTGACAGTTAGAATCACGCCCCTAGGGACACACTTAACAACTTGATCACCAATAAAGTTAGCCCCTTCCCTGCCAGTGTCATTTTGACAGTAACAGTGCATATTTTTAGCACTGATTACTGTAGTAATGTCACTGGTCCCCCCAAAAGTGTCAAAAATGTCAGTCAAGGGTCCGATCTGTCCGCCGCAATCCCGCAAAAAAAAAAAAAAAATTGCAGATCGCTGCCATTACTAGTTAAAAAAAGAAAACAATAAAAATGACATAAATCTTTCCCGTAGTTAGTAAACGCAATACCTTTTGCGAAAACCAATCAAAATACGCTTATTGTGATTTTTTTTTACCAGAAATATGTAGCAGAAAACAAATTGGCCCAAAATGTTAAAAAATTTTGATTTTTACATTTTTTTTTTGGGAGAATTTCATATAAGAAAAATGTAAAAAATATTGTTATTTTTTCAAAATTGTCGCTCTTTTTTTGTTTATAGCGCAAAAAAAAAAAAAAAAAAATCGCACAGGTGATCAAATACCACCAAAAGAAAGCTCTGTTTGAGGGAAAAAAACAAAAGACATCAATTTAATTTGGGTACAGCGTCGCACGACCGCGCAATTGTCCGTTAAAATTACGAAGTGCTGAATCGCAAAATAGGGCCTGGTCTTTGAGCAGACAAAATCCTCCGGGGCTTAAGTGGTTAACTTGACTTATTGTTTCTATATACTCACAGCCATCGGAAGTTTTGGGGCCCCTTACACAACTTTAGACCTGGGCCCCTCCGGGCCTGACCACCAACATTCTGCAGGGCCCGCCCTCTGGCCATCCCACCTAATCCGCCCACTGGCCATCCCACCGAGTCCTTCAGTGCCCCCGCTTCCATTTTAACACTCTTACAACTTAATGTATGAAGTAGAATCCAATCCATCAAAGAGACATCCCAATCCAGTAAAGAGACTGCCTCATATATTCAGCAAATATACATCCTAATCCAACAAAGAGACATCCCAATCCAGTAAAGAGACTGCCTCATATATTCAGCAAAGAGACATTCCAATCCAGTAAAATGACAGCCTCATATATTCAGCAAATATACATCCTAATCCAACAAAGAGACATCCCAATCCAGTAAAGAGACTGCCTCATATATTCAGCAAAGAGACATTCCAATCCAGTAAAGAGACTGCCTCATATATTCAGCAAAGAGACATTCCAATCCAGTAAAGAGACTGCCTCATATATTCAGCAAAGAGACATTCCAATCCAGTAAAATGACAGCCTCATATATTCAGCAAACATATATCCCAATCCAGCAAAGAGAGAGCCTCATATATTCAGCAAAGAGACATCCCTTCAGCTGCACTGGCTTATTCTGCAGCCGCTCTGCTTTAGCAATTGCTAGTTACTACAGCAGCAACAACTCGGTCTCGTTGGTTGGGGCCTGGGCGATGGGGCCCCTCGGAATGCCCGGGCCCCTTACATGTGTATGGGCTGTCCCCCCCCTGATGGCTGCCCTGCTCACTGGGGTTGATTTGCTAAAACTAGAGAGTGCAAAATCTGGTGCAGATGTTCATGGTAGCGTGGCATTATAGGGCTATATCAGGTGGTGAAAAGGCAATAAAGCACCTCCTCTTGTAAAATGCCTTCTGAAAAGCACTGTGACTGGAAGGAGAGAGTCTAAGTTCAGTACAACACAGATTTTTGCAGCTCCTGACCTGGATAGAAGAACATATGCACGGCTCCTGTGTTTTACAGTTTTGAAGGTGCTAAAACAGGAAGAACTTGGCCGGATAGCAGGGTAGCGCCACACATCTCCTAGGCAACACTCTCCCATCAGAACCAATCATCCCCTTTGTACTGATCAGTTCCCCCAGGCTCTCTCCTAGTTCTTGCTGCTCTCCAAATGGACATCCGTTAGCGTGTCTCAATGAGGAAGCTGACAGGCTCAGAGAGGCATGCTGACAGTGAAGGTAGACAGAGATAGCCAAAAGGTCTGAATGTGGCCCTAGGGCCGCAATATGTCAAAGTCTGATCTAGCCCTTTACTTTCCAGCCCTTGGTCTGCTCCTTTCAGTTCTTTAAATCATGGAAGCTCAGAATCACACGTTGGTGTTACCTAGCATAGTCTTCATGTAAAATGGAGCCTGCCTAGGAAAGCCTACTCCTCCAGACTAAAATCCACCCACCAAGGAAATGTATTATTTGTGTAAATTTTCCCAGGAGATTGCCAACTACTGCTTGCATTAGGGATGAGGGCTCTTGAGAGTTGTACTGAGGCCGGGTGCTGTGATGTCTTCAGGAAGGTACCAGGGAGTTGGAACAGAAAACACAAAACCCGACAGATCCCTGAATGTGTGATGCAGAGATCTCCCCTACCATGCTACTGTATTCTTACAGGTGGGACTCTCCCTCCCCCCCCCCATCAGAACACACAGATCAGCCCTGTAGCTATTGGCTGCAAGTACTGATAGAATGCTGGTTTTCCAGTAGAAACTGATAATAAGACCAACTCCAGACGGCAGTACTCACAGACTGGAAGTCAGCTGGTTCCTGCTGAACCGGCCTCTTTTCGGTCAGTATATACCCTGCTTTAGTGCGTGACGCACTTGGAGCAGACTGTAAGCTCCTATGCAATCAGTGGGCTCAAATGTTGTGCATCTTTGCTACAAAAATATGGGGGGAAAAAGTGTAATATAGTACATAGGAGCTTTTCCTAGGAGAAAGCTGGTTTTCCTAAAGGTACTACCACAGCCTTATCCCTATTGTTACATTCTGGGCTCAGGCACAGTAAATGGCCAATTGACACATAATGCACATTACCTCCAACTGTTCATCAGCCATTAGTTGTAGAACCAACCACCTGACGCCTTGAACAGCTTCTTCATTGTGAAGGAATATGAAGAGGTTATAGAAGACCATTGTCTGGATATAGGTCAGGACTGTGTATCTGGCATGCCAGGAGCTGCTTCTTGCAGTCTAAGGAAAACAAGACCAAAACAAATATATCATATTTTATTGTACAATTGATTCTCTCTTTCATTAAGGGATAAAACTTGATGATAATTGATCACTTGCTACCCGCCCATAATGCTTTTAATGTGAGCAGGCGGCAGCTATAGGCTCAGCAACGTACTGGTATTTTGCCAAGAACACGCACATTGGCGCAGCTTCCTAGGGCGCGCAACGGCACGATCCCATAACAGTGCATCGAGGCACTCAGTATCCTGCCGCTGTAAAAGGCCAGGGCATCATGTGATCGCCATGACCAATCATAGCGATCATATGAATACAACGTAAACAAAACAGTCACGAATGTCTTCCATTCATGACTGCTTGCTTACTATTGTGATGCTGTGATTGGCCCACAGCTATCACACCTGGCACCATGTAGCATGTGATTACAATTCTGATTCAGATTACCACTGTTCCCCTATTAGGCCACCACTCCAGCCATGAGATTTAAATCTAGTATTATCGGTATTACAAAGACCTGGCTTTCGAACCTGTTTGGAACATATTTGACTTGGCTCTCCCTTCTTGTGGCCATCACTTCAGCCAGGAGGGTTTCTTAGTTATTAGCATTGTCCTGTAGAGAACCCAATTTGATCCCATATTGATCACCCCAAAGGGATTTCTCTCTATTGAATGAATATGGCGAGGACCTTTCAGGTTTCCTTTTTTGCAATCCGATTCCCTTTTTTCCATTCCTAAAAAGGGGTTCTTCAGGCTCCAGATCCACTAGCTTTAAGTTGATTTGATAGGTTAATACATAGGCCTATAAGATACCAGATAAAATGTTTCATTTTCCTGTTAAAGCCCACTCCACTAGGGCAGTGTTTCTTCGACTATTTATCACATTAGGGCCTTGGCATCACAAATTTCTAAGGCGGAGACCTGGTCTTCTGTACTGATTTTCTCTAAGTTCTACAAGTGAATGTGTGGCAAATGCTAGATGAAAGACTCTGCAAGTGGCTATTTAAAGTAAAAGTCCACCCCAACACTAAAATCTCTAAATCTACTTGCATCCAAAATCTAAGACTAACCTATCTAGCCCTCAGAAAGAAATCTGTATACATACCTTTTTTGAAGCTGGTCCGGTCCTGCGCTGAGTTGTCAGCGGGAGCTTCTTTGTGGAGGTGGGTACAGAGGAGGCAGCCGACAACGGAAGCCCCATAGTAACTCTATGGGTGACGTCACTTCCCATCAATTTCCCAGCCGTTGTCTGCTGTGTCCTCTGCAGCGCTTCTGTCGCTGGAGACCGGAGATTTCTTCTTTACAGGGCTAGATAGATTAGTCTTAGATCATGGATGCCCGTAGATTTAGAGATTTTAGTGTTAGGGTGGACTTCCACTTGAATTCTTTTTGTTTACCTTTGTTTCTTTATGTTCAGCTGGTTTACCGGTGTTCTTTTGTGTGTGCCCCACTTTTCAAATTTTAGTGCTTTTGTATATCCCTAGGTTGCTTAATTATTAAGCTGTGTCCCTCAATAGACCATAAAGAAAAAAAGATTTCTGCAATTACTAAGAAAAATTATTTTCTCTGAGTACATTGAGGAAGGAGTTCTAACCCTAAGAGGGTGGGCCTTCATTTCTATGTGCCTAATGTCCATTTCTCCTATGGATGGTAGGATAAACCTAGATTGCTTAAAAGAGATGTAAGAGATGTATGGGATGTCCCCCCCCCCATTTATACTTACCTAGGTGGATGGAGAAGCAGCCCAATGCTGCATCTGTCCCCCAGCTCCTCTATACTAAGAACCGAGCAATCGAACACCGCCGATCGCTCGGTTCTGACAGCTCCATGAGCAGAGGACAGCTCTCTGCTCTGCCCCCTCCTCGCTCACTGGAGTACTGGGCTGTGGAGGGGCAGGGAGTGGCAGGCTAAGGCTCTTACTGGCTCGCTGAGAGGCTGAGCCAGGTGTCGGTCCAGGAACATGGCGGATTCCGACTCCATGGTCGCAATGACGCGGTGCCAAGGACTGACTTCTGTGACGTCAGCAGAGAGGGGACTTCAACCCGCTCTCTGCTGAAAATGGGTCAAAAGAGTGCAGAACATACTGCACTCCTGTGACCCATAGGAGATGTACAGCCAAATGAGCTTTGACTGTACATCTCCATTGATTATCATTAAAGCGGAGTTCCACCCAAAAGTGGAACTTCCGCTTTAGGTGGTCCTAACCCCCTGACATGCCACATTTGGCATGTCATTTTTTTTTGGGGGGGGGGGGGGGAGCGGGTACCTAGTTTTGACAGGTACCCGCTCCCACTTCCGCTCGGAGCGCCGCGGCGCCCTGAGCGGAAGTTCTCCTCTCCCCCTCCCTGCAATCTTCTGGGACATGTCAAAGGTCCCAGAAGATTGCCGGACAATCACGGCACGTAGCGCAACTCGCGCATGCGCAGTGCGTACCCGGCTTTGAATCCGCAAACTGTCACAGCCGGGTGCCCACAGCAGTGATGCCGGCGCCGAGGGAGAGGATCGAGGCTTCGGGCGGCCGCATCGCTGGACCGTTGGACAGGTGAGTGAAATGGCTGGAACTCCGCTTTAAGCAGTGTCCCTCAATGGATTCTACAGAGAGTACAAAAATCCTATTTTTGATATAGCTTAAAAACAGTATAACGAAAGAAGACAACATTGGAAAACTGATAAACTGCTTCTATGAACATTGCATTGCACTATGCCACTCACCTGTTTCAGCACCTCAAGAGCCATGGGCACTTGCTCTGGGTAGAGTAACCCTTGAGACATCAGGGATAAACACATTTTGGCATCTCTCTTTAGCTCGTCATAGTTTGTGTCAATTTCAACAGGTGCAATCTGACCAAAAGGAAGTTTGTTAGCATATTAATGCAAAAATCGCCATAGTTCTACAAGGTGGCAATGCAGACAGGTTTAGTGCTAACCATGTATACCTCTACAATATTAAGCAGAACTAAAATTCCAGGGGTACAGCAAAGGTTGCCTATTCTAAATCAAGAGCAGTAGAAAATTGGCAATTGCCAATTTTGAGACCACTTCATATAGTAATATAGCTTTCAGTTAAAAAGGAACTACACTGCATCTGAGCGCCGCAAACCAAAAAAGGCTATTCATTTATGATAT
The DNA here is from genome assembly GCF_965119305.1 of Pelophylax lessonae. Lineage (NCBI taxonomy): Eukaryota > Metazoa > Chordata > Amphibia > Anura > Ranidae > Pelophylax > Pelophylax lessonae. The sequence goes on from NC_138770.1 coordinate 654,432,657, forward strand.
TCATAGCAAACTCCCCCATCTATCCATGTCTCTATGCTTTATTTTTCTGAGAAATCACTTTAAAACACACCCGATACATTTCTGGCTGCAGCCATCTTGACTAAGGGCAGATGATTACGTAGCATTTTCTTCCTGAAATCCCTTCGCTTAGGCATGCAGGCAGGAGGGTGTGCTTAGCTGAGAAAACCCCTCCCCCTCCTGAGATGTAGGAGATAATTTGCCTAGGCCAGAAACCAGAAGTAACTAAAGAAATGTAAACAAAAAATGTTTAAAGCAAGTATGATATACTTTCCTATCTATTTACTAATGCTAGCAACATAAGGATTAAAAATAATCAATGTTGATTGAAAGAGTAAAGTTCCGCTTTAAATCTATTTCTAGAACTCAAAGGTGTACTAAATGTACTCAGACTAACATTATCACAGTGCCTGCAAGTTTCTTGGGATCCCTGGTTTAAGTCATGTAGAGTATTTCTAAGGACCTTAACCACTTAAGCCCCGGAAGATTTTACCCCCTTCCTGACCAGGGGGTATTTTGCGGTTCGGCACTGCGTGACTTTAATGGACAATTGCGCGGTCGTGCGACGCTGTACCTAAACGAATTTGACGTCCTTTTTTTCCCCACAAACAGAGCTTTCTTTTGGTGGTATTTGATCACCTGTGCGATTTTTTGATCACGCGCTATAAACAAAAAAAGAGCGTAAATTTTGCAAAAATAACAATATTTTTCACATTTTTTTATATGAAATTCCCCCCCAAAAAAAAGTAAAAATCAAAATTTTTTTAAATTTTCGGCCAATTTGTTTTATGCTACATATGTTTGGTAAAAAAAAAAAAAAAAAAATCGCAAAAAGCGTATTTTGATTGGTTTGCGCAAAAGTTATCGCGTTTACTAACAAAGGGAAAGATTTTTGTCATTTTTGTTGTTTTTTTTTAACGCGTAATGGCGGCGATCTGCGATTTTTTTTGCGGTACTGCGACATTGGTGCGGACAGATCGGACCCTTGACTGACATTTGTGACACTTTTGGGGTTACCAGTGACATTTCTACAGTAATCAGTGCTATACATATGCACTGTTACTGTAAAAATACACTGGTTGTGAAGGGGTTAACTTTATTTGGGAGGGAGGGGCTGTGTGTGTCCCTAGGGGCGTGCTTTCTACTGTGATTGGCTGTGGCTTGAGCTGCAAGGACACTGATCAACAGATCTACATACTAGATCCGTGTGATCAGTGTCTTTACAGCGAGGAGAATGACAGGTGGCTTGTTTACACAAGCTGCCTGACATTCTCCCTCTCCCCCGCCGAGTGACCGGCGGACATCGGGTCCGCTGGTCACACGCGCGGGGGGGGGGGGGGGGGGTCCGTGACCACGCGGGGGCGCGCGCTCGCTCCCTAGACCCTCACAAGCTAGTGACGTAGCCCTACGTCACTTTGCCTGTGAGGGGCTGACTGCCGACGTAGATCGGCGTTAGGCAGTCGGCAAGTGGTTAAGAGTTGGTTCACACTAATCGGACTCGAAGTCGCCCGTGCAGGGCGACTTCAGCGCGGCTTGCAACGACTTCTCTTAATAGAAGTCAATACAAGTCGCTCCGACTTTGCAAAAAAAAAAGTGCAGGAACCTTTTTCTAAGTCGGAGGGACTTGAGTCGCTCTGATTAGAACGGTTCCATTGCACAGCATTGGAAGCTACTTGTCAGGCGACCAAGTCGCCTGACAAATCGGATCAGTGTGAACCGGCAGTAAAGGCTGTGATGCTTAAAACTGAACTTCTCTCTCTCAATCAACACTGACTATTTTTAATCCTTATACTGCTATCATTAGTGAATAGTAGGAATGTATATTGTATTTACTTGTTTGAAGTTACCTCCTAGTTTCCAGGACTAGGCAAACAATGTTATACATCCCAGGAGTCTTCAGGAGAGGAGGAGGGGTTTTCTAAGCTAAGCACATGAAATGCTACATGAATCATCTGCCCTTACTCAAGATGGCCAAGGCCAGAAATGCTAGGGGCGTTTTTAAAAGTGATTTCTTAGTAAAATAAAGCATGGAGACATGGATGAATGGCAAGTTTGCTTTGAATAATAAAAATGAATTAAACCGCATTTTTGGTTTGTAGTGCTCAGATGCAGTGTAGTTCCGCTTTAATAATCTTGAATGGTGAGGAAGAATAGAGAGGGGACATAAGACTGAACTAAGTAAGCATGTGTGGTCTATATAAAAACAGCACAAGAGGGAGTACATGGCAACAAACTGCATATGTCCTATAAGGTGTGTAGATAATCTTCAGAAACTGACCTTAAATAACAATGGTAGAAGTTGTAACTGTTCTGGGACAGCCGTACAGAACGAGCGTCCAGCACTTGCCATGATCCACTTCAGTACTGCAAGACGAACACAGAATGAGACTACACATATCTAGATATAACTATGTAAAAGAAAACATAAAATTTTACATAACATTGCATTTTTACATTTCCATCAATAAAGCATAAGTGCATCTTTCCAGAAAAAATATTAAATGCTCACATTTTTGCATTAAAATTTTTTTTTATAATTTTATTCCTGCAGGAGGCTGGAAAGCATTACACCCGTGATCTGTGGGGATCAGGGGTTCAATGGCAGGCTTCTGCTGACCAGCTCTACAGCTTTCTGCCGTAACTCCATATGGGCTGTCTGAAAGCTGCAGGGCAGTTCATTCAGAACTTGAAGTTCAGAAAATTGAGGTTCAGGAATAACGTGGGCGGGTGAGTGGCGCCCAGCACAGCCGCACTTTTTTCAAAAAGTGACAGCAGGGAGAAGATCCCCCCCCTGCCCTCACACTGAGCGGAGGGTCGGCAAAAGTGACAGCAGGGAGAAGATCCCCCGCCTGCTGTCACACTGAGCAGAGGGTCGGCAAAACTGACAGCAGGGAGAAGATCCCCCGCCTGCTGTCACACTGAGCAGAGGGTCGGCAAAACTGACAGCAGGGAGAAGATCCCCCGCCTGCTCTCACACTGAGTGGAGGGTTGGCAAAAGTGACAGCAGGGAGAAGATCCCCCACCTGCTGTCACACTGAACGGAGGGTCGGCAAAAGTGACAGCAGGGAGAAGATCCCCCACCTGCTGTCACACTGAGCGGAGGGTCGGCAAAAGTGACAGCAGGGAGAAGATCCTTGCCTGCTGTCACACTGAGCAGAGGGTCGGCAAAACTGACAGCAGGGAGAAGATCCCCCGCCTGCTGTCACACTGAGCAGAGGGTCGGCAAAACTGACAGCAGGGAGAAGATCCCCCGCCTGCTCTCACACTGAGCGGAGGGTTGGCAAAAGTGACAGCAGGGAGAAGATCCCCCACCTGCTGTCACACTGAACGGAGGGTCGGCAAAAGTGACAGCAGGGAGAAGATCCCCCACCTGCTGTCACACTGAGCGGAGGGTCGGCAAAAGTGACAGCAGGGAGAAGATCCTTGCCTGCTGTCACACTGAGCGGAGGGTCGGCAAAAGTGACAGCAGGGAGAAGATCCCCCGCCTGCTGTCACACTGAGCGGAAACTGGCAGCAGAAGACGGAACGTGTTATATGTTCCACCCTAAATACAGGTGGAACATGTTCCAAAGGGTGAACTTCGCCTTTATAAAACGTTAAATATGGTCACATATATCTTTAGATAAAAGTAGATTTCTTTGCACATAGAAAAAATACACACAGTAGAATCTTTTACTTACAGAAAGGGGTTCAAACAAAATACAAATCTCTATGTGACTCTTAAGTTTCAAAAACTGATCTACGATTGCAGCTTCTAGTTTTCGAGTACTCGAGTACTTTTAATCTTATATTTTAATTGTAGTTCCATAGATTGGTGAATCTGAGAACAGGGCTTGCATGCCTTAAAAGCTGCTCCTTATTAAACCTTGTTCTTACAGAGACTGACATCAGAAAAATTAGTCGCTAAAGCATCTGACACTTCCCCAGTTTGGGCATTTAAATAAAAATGTCATCCCCGGAATAAAAAAAAAAAAGTGGCCCTGGTTTTAATACTCACCCGATCTCCAGTGCTGTTCATTGCATAATCTCCAAACTTGCAGCACTCTTCCTGGTTGATGAAGCCCAGTGTCATTCAACCCACTTACTGTGAGAGCCCAGGGCATCCTTCCACATTCTGCCTCCCAGGCCTGACTAACAGAAGGAACGCTGCAGTAAGCAGAAATGACATGAAGCCCTTTTCTGCAGCATTTGGGATCCACCCGTCATCAGGGGCGGAAGAGGGCAAAAAAGATCTGTTACATTGGCAGGCCCCCAAAATACCCCGGGTGCAGGAGCAGGAAAGGGAAGGGGGTAGAAAACCCAAGCTAGGAGCTCAGCTTTAGTACAAAAACTTAAATATATGGGAAATGATTTCTTATTCTGTCCATTCAGTCCTGCAATAGCAATTAGAGTATCACTTAACAGAAGAACGTATGATGTCGTAAAGTAAACTTGTCATGAGAGAAATATGAAAGCTGCCACTGTTGACCTCATTCTGAGAATTCCTGCTCTCTGGTTGTTACTTAGAGACACTGTCTGCAATACTTTCTAAGTCACTAACATGGAAGAAGTTTAAAAAAACTAAAATCATTTCCATGGCTTTCACAGGCAAGCTTCTTAACGTGATTGTAAAGTCTAGTTTTTTTTTTTTTTAAATAAACATGTTATACTTACCTCCTCTATGTAGAGTAGCCCAGTTCCTCCTCTTCTCGGTCCCTCTTCTGCGCTCCTGGCCTCTCCCTCCCCAGTGAGTGCCCCTACAGCAAGCAGCTTTGCTCTTTTTTGTTTGTTTAGCAAAAAATAAGAAACCCAGGGGTGATTAGATATCACCAAAAGAAAGCCCTATTTGTGTGAAAAAAATGTCATGTGGGTACGGTGTTGCATGACCGCACAATTGTCATTCAAAGTGTGACAGTGCTAAAATCTGTAAACTGGCCTGGGCAGGAAGGGGGTAAAAGTGCCCAGTAGGCAAGTGGTTAAGAATAGAAAAAAGTGCCACACTGGCCACTCTGCATTGATGGGGGCACACTGGCCACTCTGCATTGATGGGGGCACACTGGCCACTCTGCACTGAGGGGGGCACACTGGCCACTCTGCACTGAGGGGGGCACACTGGCCACTCTGCACCTGGGGGGGCACACTGGCCACTCTGCACCTGGGGGGGCACACTGGCCACTCTGCACCTGGGGGGGCACACTGGCCACTCTGCACCTGGGGGGCACACTGGCCACTCTGCACCTGGGGGGCACACTGGCCACTCTGCACTGATGGGGGCACACTGGCCACTCTGCACTGATGGGGGCACACTGGCCACTCTGCACTGATGGGGGCACACTGGCCACTCTGCACTGATGGGGGCACACTGGCCACTCTGCACTGATGGGGGCACACTGGCCACTCTGCACTGATGGGGGCACACTGGCCACTCTGCACTGATGGGGGCACACTGGCCACTCTGCATTGATGGGGGCACACTGGCCACTCTGCATTGATGGGGGCACACTGGCCACTCTGCATTGATGGGGGCACACTGGCCACTCTGCATTGATGGGGGCACACTGGCCACTCTGCATTGATGGGGGCACACTGGCCACTCTGCACCTGGGGGGGCACACTGGCCACTCTGCACCTGGGGGGGCACACTGGCCACTCTGCACCTGGGGGGGCACACTGGCCACTCTGCACCTGGGGGGGCACACTGGCCACTCTGCACTGATGGGGGCACACTGGCCACTCTGCACTGATGGGGGCACACTGGCCACTCTGCACTGATGGGGGCACACTGGCCACTCTGCACTGATGGGGGCACACTGGCCACTCTGCATTGATGGGGGCACACTGGCCACTCTGCATTGATGGGGGCACACTGGCCACTCTGCATTGATGGGGGCACACTGGCCACTCTGCATTGATGGGGGCACACTGGCCACTCTGCATTGATGGGGGCACACTGGCCACTCTGCATTGATGGGGGCACACTGGCCACTCTGCATTGATGGGGGCACACTGGCCACTCTGCATATTTTGCCAGCTTCTCAGAGAACTCTACTTGCTCTTCTTGTTTCCATGCTTGTAAATAATGCAATAGATTTCATCACAATAATAGAAAGAATTAAGCCCCAAAGTGTGAAGCAGGCACAATGGCCACTTACTTGTCTTCATCATTTTAATGCCCTGAGTTCTCTCATCCTGTTCTTCAACCCCATTCTCCTCCATGACATGGTTTTGTATCTCCTCATCAGCTTCCATAAGAGGTCTTAGCTTGTCAAGGACACGGGCAGTAAATTCAGAGATCCGTGGAGACTTGGTGGGAGCGGTGTTTGGCAAGCAGACATCAATCATGAAGATGTAGGTCAGAACACTGTAGTGAAAATGGCAAATGTGAAAACTCCTCCAATTTTTATCACTGGATAGTACAAAGCCACACGAGAACTTTCCCCTGCTAATCACACATCACATTTTCCCACAACTATCATAGGCTGCATCCATCACTGGACAGTTGAGTGGTTAGGACAGTGGAAGAGCAAGCTATATCCCTTCCAGGAAGTGCTGGAGCATTGCCTTCTAGATGCCCACACTTTATACCTGCCAGCAGTTTTTATTTTTTAAATGTGCCGTTGACTTGTAGATAATCCAAACAGGTTTTCTGAGGTCTACAATACCCTAATTCACAAATTATTTCAAGAAGCTGCTTCTGTTTACATCAAACACTTCAAGCAAAATATCTCAATTCTACAAAAATTTAGAAAAGCAGAAACCAATTCTTTTGAGCTGAATTCCTTACCTTCCGATCCTTTCTCTGACATTCTTGTACACCTGGGTTAGTTTAGGTTCCAAATATTTAAGCAATCGGTGCAGCAGCTCTGGAACTCGCCACTCTTGCTGTGCAAGTCCTCCCTGAAGCACATACAATCGGCTGAAGGCAGGAAACAATTATTATTAATACTAATATTCATATTCTCAGAGGTATGAGCAGACATTCCAAACACTGACTTTTACCAAATACTGGATCTACTGAATGTCAACTGGAAGTTATCCAATATGCTGGACATTCTATATAAATCCCCATATACTGTATATTGGACACAAAATAAATATGCTGCAAAACTGAAGGTCACGGTCCTTTTCAATAAATCCACTGTAGGGCAACTATGTTGTTAGAGTAAACAGTCAACATGGTAGGAGCGCTGTTAGTACTGCGTAAAAATAACTTGAGGTCCAGAAATGGAGAAATAAAAACATAGCTGTTTTTTCGGTAACAGGAATATCTTCCAAATAGATCTCATGGGCATTTCTTAGGCAGTCCTGTGGGTACCCCTTTTTGTTAAATTTATCAAACTGAGTCCTACTTTGAAGAACACAATCTTGAATCTTGGAACAGTTTCTCTTGAGTCTATGAAATTGGCCCTTCCAAGAAAGATGATGATGGCAACTTGAATAATGTAGATACGAGTTGCCACCAATTGGCTTGGAGTAGTTTTGACCAACTGGGCCCGGGAATTGCGGCATTCTACAGTACCTGGTCACCTTTGCCATTTTCATATGCAGATTTCAGGTATGGAAATTGTGTCCTCTAACAGTACCGGGAGTCACCTGTTGCCATTTCCACATGCTGGGTTTGGGGATTGATGTAATCTGCAAGCACTTGCCTATGCATTTCAACTGCCCAGAGTCACATCATATGTACACTGCTTTGGTTTTCTTAAGTTTTTTAATGTAATAAACTGTGCTATGTTTTTATTTCTCCATTTCTGGGAAAGTTATTTTCCCACAGTACTGACAGCGTTCCTACCTTGTTGTGGGTTTGGCTTTTCGCATAACTAGGTAATGACCACCCTATAGCAGATTTACTGTTCTATGCAGAATCCTGTATATATACGCGATTCTGCACTTCCACATGGGGGGCGCTGGCGTGCCACTTCTGCTGTGATTAGTCAAAGCAGAAGCCGATAAGCGGGTGCCGGACAATGGTTGACCCCTGGCACCCACTAATCAGCGAGGAGAGACAAAGGACTACGCTCTGCATATGTTAACAAGGCAGAGCTCCGCCCTGTCAGCAGAGATGTGGTGGATTTTGTTTCAGGGAATAAAATCCAGCATTTTCCTTAGTAAAAACACCACACTGTGTACACAAACACTGGTTAGGCACACATTTAACCCTTTGATCGCCCTAGACGTTTAACCCCTTCCCAGCCAGTGTCATTAGTACAGTGACAGTGCATATTTTTTTTAGCACTGTTTACTGTATTAGTGTCACTAGTTCCCACAAACTGTCAGTGTCAGATTGTGTGCTGCAATATTGAAGTCAGACTATAAATCGCTGATTGCCGCCAGTACTAGTATAAAAGAAAATAAATAAAAATTCCAGTATATATACCATAGTTTGTAGACGCTATAACGCTTGCACAAACCAATCAATATACGCTTATGAGATTTATTTTTATTTTTTTTACCAAAAATATGTAGCAATATACATAGTGACTTAAAATAAGGAAATTTGATTTTTTTATTGGATAGGTTTTATAGCCGAAAGTAAACAATAAGGAAAATCAAATACCACCAAAAGAAAGCTCTATTTTTTGGGGAAAAAAAAGACAAATTTAATGTAAATTTAATTGACTGCGTAATTGTCAGTTAAAGTAGAGCAAGAAAAAATAGCCTGATCATGAAGGGGGTAAATCTTCCGCAGGTCAAATGGATAATGTTGAAGCAGCTTACTGTGGTGTTATTCATCCAGCACCCATCTGGTTTTCTATCTCTGCGCCCGGTTTCTGTGTGTTCCTTTCTATATTGTTAAAGGGCCTATCGAAACAATCTATTCAATTTAAATCCAATCAGTGATGTCTTTGCACTATACAGGTGCTGGTAGTTGCACATGAAAATTAGAATGTGTGAGACAAGACAACAAAGTGAGCAAAGAACATATGTGACAATTTAAAGTCATAAAACTAGTATTCTTCTTTTATTAAAACGCTACAATCAAGACATTAACCTGCATGCATAGACTTCACTCACCAAGCATCCACAAAAGAGCCTCCTTCTCCACTCACTGGTGATTCCAACAACAGTTCAAACAACCAATGAAGCTTCCGAGGATCCCTGCTCTCCTGCAGAAAACATTACATGCCACAAATGTTGCTGGGTTCATCAAAGTCTGATTTGTCTCAAAAAACAAAACATCTAAATGCAAAAATCTGCTTCCTCCAAGCTGCTTTTCATTACTGGAGTCCAGTGGACATTATATTGGCGTATACGGAGAGCAAGCAGACTGGTGACAACTAGCCTAGCTAAAACAAAGAATCCTCGGCAAATAATGGCAATGGTTGGGTAAAGGAAGGAAAGACCTTCTAGGGACATGGACAGAAGGGATGTTCTACATCTGTGCCATCCTTTTTATAATGATTAAGCACAAGATGTAGGTGTGAAACGCGTCTACGTGACTCTATGTTGGTGTCTTTGGTGTCATCACTTTGTCAGCACTTTGGAAATTAAAGGTAATTGGAATTCCCGGATGTGCGGCCGTTTCTTTTCTTACAAGTTTTCCATGGAGGTGGTCCGGGGCTAGCACTCTGTGGGATATTCCACCTCCAAGCTACCATCACATACCTGGAGCAGCGTTTTCTCCCTTCAGTATACTGTGTGTATACCGCCACAAAGGTCAGCGGCAAATAAGCAGAAAGCAAAAAATACAGAGAAAACAGATAACATCCACAGAGTACATCATACGACATTGACCATAAAGAGAACGACTTACACAGGATGTGGCGATACAAGTGCCCCAGTCACTGTATGTCTCCACGGTGATGTTGGATAACGCCGTCCTCAACAGAGGGCACAGGAACTTCCACAGGTTTTCCAACTATTCAAACACAGTTAGAAACATTAGAAATGCTATTCTTACATGTGAATCCTAAAGAGATCTATCAGTGACATTCTCATGCATGCCTCATAGGTATCACCGCTCATATCACACTTCATGCTTGGTCACAAACCGAACGATGACCAGAGCCTCGGATTTAAATGGTTTGCGGTTTCTTCACTGATCTACTTCTATACATCTCACAGAATCATAGATCTTCATAGGGCAGTTGGGTTTGATTTGTTTTTAAATTTAATGTATTAAAGTAGAATTCCAGGGCTCCACCCAAAAATAAAGTCAGCTGGAAGTTCGGCCCCCCCTCCTCCTTCCCCTGCCGCCGGGCCATTCACAAAGCGCAGCACACCGCGTATGCGCTCATAAGAAATGGTGGCGGCGGCAGCACCTGAGAGCCGATTGAAAAATCAGCTGGGGTGAAGACATTGCTGGATTCATAGACAGGTTAGCAGCAAAGTATTTGTAGCTGCTGACTTTTAATTTTTTTCTGAAGGAGCCTGGCGTTCCTCTTTAAGTGTAACTAAAAGCATAACTTAAGCATATTTTTTTCATTTTGGATAGAGGAAGAGAGGGTTAAAACCCCTGTCCTATTTTTTTTTGCCACAGACAGAAATAAAAACTGACAGGTGTTCTAAACCCCTTCCGCTCTATCAAAAAAAAAAAAACACAAACACTTTTGGCTTTAGTGACACTTTCTCCCTTCCCCTTTCCTAACGCCTATTCTAACTATACTTATAAGATCTGTAAACTTACCTATTTTCAAGCCACTTTAAAAAAATCTGATTTCCTAAAAGACTCCGTAGTTGTCAGGTACACCCTAATCGCCCAGACCACATCCAAGGTATGCAAAGCAATTCCCTTCGAAGGCTAAAAACAGTAGCCAACCAGGCAGCAAGAGCTCAACCAAAACAACTGGAGCCCACCTGTAAAAAACAATACACCCTCAAAGGAGGACCAGTCCTCTAAACAGCAGCCTGCAAAACCTTGCGGCCAAAAGAGGCATCCACATATGCCAACACATTCACTTTATAGAACTTTGTGAAAGTGTGCACAAACGACCAGGTGGCCGCCTTGCAAACCTGTGTCACTGACACCTGATGACAGAAGGCCCAGGAGGCACTGAGTGCCCAAGTACAGTGCGCCTTGATAGGGAAAGGAGGAACCGTCTGCCTGATACTTCTGGAAATGGTCGGAGAGGAAGCGGGCAACCCTGTCCGAGACCCATCCGTAAGCACAAATAGTGAGTTTGACTGCCTAAAACACTCCATAGCTGCCAGGTACACCCCAATCCCCGAACCACATCCAAGGCTATTTCCTTAGGATGTTCTGGCCTGGGACACAGGGAAGACAACACAACGGCTTTATTCAAATCAAAATCAGAGACAACCTGAGGAAGGGATGACAGACAGGGTCGAAGAACCCCCTTATCACTGTGAACCACCAAATAAGGTGAAAGACACCAATTCCGACCCCCTGCACGCAGAGGTAAAAGCCACCAAAAAGGCAACCTTCTGGGAAAGTGTAAGCAGGGGAATCTCCAGAAGATTCTCAAAAGGAGGCTTCTGCAGGACTGAGAGCACCAAATTGAGGTTCCAAGGCAGCATCAGAGAGTGCACTGGAAGGGTCAAATGCCTAAATTTCTGAAGAAAAGTATGTACCAAGGAATATGTGGCCAAGGGCCTTGAAAGAAGACCACTAAGGATGACACCTGACCCTTGATAGTACTCAAGGCCAGTTTCTGCTCAACCCCCCCCCCCGTTGAAGGAAGGTCAAGATCAGAGCCACCGAAAAAGAGCGAGGATGAACCCGAAAGAGACACACCACGCAATGCAAGTCTTCCACGAATTATGGTAGATCTTACAAGAAGTTGATTTCCTAGCTTTTAACAGCATTGGAATCACAAACTCAGACAAACCTCTATCCATCAGCACCTGATATTCAACAGCCAAGTCATCAAAGCCAGCGACTGTAAAGCAGGATGAAAGACTGGTCCTCGGGACAGCAGATACTCCCTGAGAGGAAGCTTCCAAGGAACATCCGCGACTAGCCGCACCAGATCGGCATACCAAGCCCGGCGAGGCCAGTCCGGGGCCACTAAGATGTAGAAGTCTTGGCAGAATCTTGAGAGGAGGGAAGGTGTAAATCAGATGATACTGACCCCAAGGGGCCACCAGCGCACCCATGGCGTCCGCCAAAAGATCCCGTGACTGAGCCACAAACCTCTGCACCTTTCCGTTGAGCCAGGATGCCAACAGATCCCCCCTCGGGGATGCCCCACTGGAGACACAACTGATGAAACACCTCCAGACGAAGGGACCATTCCCCTTGACCCAACGCCTGCCGACTGAGGTAATACGCCTGCCAGTTTTCCACCCCGGGAAAGTGTAAGGCGGAGAGAGCTGGAACAGACCGTTCTGCCCACCTTCGAATGCCGGCTACCTCCAGAGCCGCCGGGACACTTCTTGTGCCCCCCATGGTGATGGACATAAATCACGGCTTTGGCACTATCCAGTTGAATGCGCACTGGACATCTCTGAAGACAATCTGTCCAATGTTCCAGGCACAGTCTGATCGCTTGAAGTACCAAGACATTAATCGGTAGTCTGGACTCTTCCAGTGTCAAATTTTGCTGAGGATGCCTCCCCAGCCAGACAGGTTGGCATTCATGGTGACCACTGTCCAATACAAAGGGGGGGGATGTGCCCAGCTGACGCGTCAAACAACAAAGCCACCAGGGACTCTTGTTTCCCAAGTCAGCTGAATCTGATTTTCCAGAGACTGCGGGTTCTTGTCCCATTTGGCCAGACTCTCCCTTGAAGGAACCTTGTATGGAACTGTGCAATAGGAACCGCCTCAAGGGTAGACACCATCAGGCCCAGCACCCGCATGCAAGTCCGGAGGGATTACAATCTGCTGGACAGCAGGAGACGAATGACAGCCTGGAGTTTCTAGAGTTTGCACAGAAGAAGGAGCACTCTGGCTAAGGACGAGTCTAGAGTCAGACCCAGATAGTCCAGCATTGTGGACGGAACAAGAGCAGACTTCTGAAAATTCAGAATCCAGCCAAACACCCTCAAGCTTGTATGGTGATTTCCACGTTTTCCACCAGAGCAGTAGGAGACTCCACTCACAGAAGCAGGTAGCCAAAGTAGCCCAGTACCGCGATCCCCCATTGGCGTAACAATGCTAGCACCGGGGCCAACACTTTCATGAAGATCCGAGGAGCAGAAGCGAGACCAAAGGGTAACGCCACAAACAGATAATGCTCCTCTCCCACAGCAAAGCGGAGGAAGCACTGGAAACCGACAAATATTGGAATGTGAAGGTAAGTGTCCTTGATGTCAATGGATGCAACAAAAATCCCCCTGCTGCAGGGAAGCCACCACCGTGCCAATGGACTATATTCTGAACTTCTGCACCCGCACAAAGCAGTTCAGCGACTTAAGGTCCAGAATTGGGACGCACCTTGCCTTCCTTCATGGGGACTGTAAACAGGTTTGAGTAAAAACCCCAGAAAACGTTCCGAAGTCAGAACTGGGACCATCACCCTTTAAAGTAAAAGGTTTTGCACCGCCCCAAAAAGAGCCTGTAAGCGAGCGTGGGACAGTCGCACGTTTGGAAGGAAGAACCTTACCGGAGGGTAAGAACAAAACTCGATCTAGTAGTGGGACCGAATGACCTCGTGGACCCACCTGACTTGTACCAGGGGAGCACACGGTTCCGGAAACCAGTGAAGAAGTCCCCATCCCCAGATATGTGTGAGGGCGTACCCTCCTGCTGAAGGGGCCTTGTCCGGGGGTCTGGAGAAGCCCGCTCTTGACTTGCCAGACCAAGTTCGCTTGGATCCTCCAGAGGAGGCCCCGAAGGGCTCTGATCCTTTGTCGGTCGACTGACCACAAGGTACAGCCCCCCCCCCCCCACAGCCGACCGGCCGTACCCCCCCCGATCACAGCACCGTGCCCCCAATCCAGGCAGTGGACCAGGCCACCCCACAGCCCCAGTGTGAGTAAAGGAGGGGGGGGGTGATACGGCACACAGGGACCACTAGACCGATGGGGGTGTCTAACAGGAAGGAGGGGAACCCAGGGGTCTGACTGTCCCAAGGAGGGGCCCACGTCCACCCCAAAACCCTCCAGGGGGAGAGGGGGGACAGTTACTTACCATATCAGGAACCAGGCAGGCACTACTCCAGACAGAACCTCCTCTCTATCCAAATGGGGGGCTGTCGGCCAGGAGGAATGCTGCAACTCGGCCCGAGACCCAGTTGTATGTGACCTTGCATTTAACTCGCAGGCTAGCCTCCATCCGGTGGTACTAGGTCGCGGCCGACCTAGCGTGGAGCTGAGGTCTGCGCGTGCTCCCTGGCCAGACTGGGGTGACCACTGGATCTATATTATCCAGCCCTTCGCCCAGTCCGGCAGTTGATTGTAGATATCACAGGAAAAAAAACAGGAGAAAAAATTATATCCAAAAAGAAAAAATTGCCAGGACCAGAGATCCCAGCAAGGAACTAGTTAGAAAAAAACTGAGCACCTATAGCAGAGAGAGGAAGTATACCCCCTGGGACTGCCCATAGGCACAGCCAGACTTTTTTTTCTGCCTAGTGTCCTACTCCTGTAGGGGGCAGTATAACCCAATGGTTAAGATCAGGAGCTGTGTCCGTCAATGAACGAAAGAGAAATGGGGAGCTTTAGACAGATCAGATCTACAGAATGAATGCAGGGAGGTCCTTGCACTAGTTTCCTCTACAACATGAAGTACAACAAGAAAATAAATAGCGACATCCCCAAATCATTCTTTACATCTAGGGAAACTGGCGGTCATCCGAAGCAGTGCCTTAGATCTCACACTGCACATACACAGCTACAAGGCTGTAAGCAGTGTTAATTTCAATTTCGTCTTAGTCATAGTCTTTTGACTAAAATGTCATTTTAGTTTTAGACGAACTTTAGTCATCTGCAATTGTTTTAGTTTTAGTCAACTAAAATCTCCAGTACATTTTAGTCGACTAAAATCAAAATCCCATTGTTACCAACAATGTGGCACTATTACTCCCATTGTTACCAACAATGTGGCACTATTACTCCCATTGTTACCAACAATGTGGCACTATTACTCCCATTGATACCAATGATGTGGCACTATTACTCCCATTGTTACCAATGATGGGGCACTATTACTCCCATTGTTACCAATGATGGGGCACTACTACTCCCATTGATACTAATGATGGGGCACTATAACTACCATTGATACCAATGATGGGCCATTCTAACTACCACTGATACCAATGATGGAGCACTATTACTCTCATTGATACAAACGATGGGGAGCTGTTCAATGATGAAGCACTGCATACTCCCACTGACGCCAGCACATTTTCTACTCCCACTGCCCACAGTCCAGCCCCCTAAAGTTGGAAGGACAATAAACCGGCCCTTTGTTTAAAAAGTTTGGAGACCCTTGTTTTAGAAGATCCATTTTTCTAACTCTTGTAAAAAATGAATATATATAATAATAATATTAATCATTTCCCACCTTTTCAAACGTCCAGTGTTTGGATCCTCGGATTAACCCAGCAACTATTTCGGCCACACATCTCTGAGTGCTTTCATGAGAGTCTTCCACTAGGCGCTCCAAATGGGCAGTAAGGATTGGCAAGAATGCATCATCAAAGTTTCTAAATAGACCCTAGAATTGAGAAACTTTTGTTAATTCAATGAAATGAAAACTATTAAAAGAACATTACACGGCAAAACAAACACACCACAGGGCTGATCATGTAAAATTATAGCTAGAAAAAAAATGGAGAACAGTGGGAATTTTCAATACAAATCAAGTTTTACCTCTATAAATAAAATAAAACTGTCTGCTGACAGATTGATAAACGTTTTTTCATTTAAACCTTAAAACCCAACTCCGCAGACATATATCTGGACTTCTGTGCATTAGAAGATGATGTACCTGTAATACTGACTGTATGCAATTTATCTACTGAACAAAACTTCGGAGACCATGTTTGGTCTGTCATTTTTTATGTTAATATGCCAACATATTAAAGCGAAAACCCAACTGCAGGAAACTTGAAAATGAACCCTTGTAGTGGAGCTGCACGCATACTGCAGGGGTTATTTGCTTGTTTAAGTAGAATTACTTACTCCATCCCCACCGCTGCTAGACCAGTCCTCGCATAGTCTTTTCTCCTATGCTGGTCTGAGGTTCTGATGTCATCAAGACCAATGCAACCCGGGGTGCATAGCTCTGTATTGGATGTTGCAGAGGGACAGTCCACCGCCAAAGCTTCAATGAGTGGAGGAGCAAGGAAGTAAAATTCATTTGACCCTCCCCTAGACTAAACAAGCAAATAACCCTTGCAGTGTGGGCGTAACCCAATTTCCAAGAGTAGGGCTTTAAAGACCAACTTCAGGAATTAGACCAAAATCAACCCCCGCAGTGGACTCCCCTGCACCAGGGGTAATTACTTACCATTTTCCTTGCTCCAGCAGGGTACCTCCTCTCTGAGGCACTCCATGCCATGGCCGCACTTCTGCCTCTCTCACATACATTGCAGGATTCGTAGCCCTGCATTGTACGAGATGACACCAAGGGACTGACCACAACTCCATAGGGAGAATTGGAGCCTTCTAGAGTGGTGGTAAGGTAAAAAGTGTAGGCTCTGCAGCCTCCCCTATACCTAATGAGCATTAAACCCTTGCAGAGTGGGGTGAGGGATACAGCAAGGGAATAATTTGTCTGATTCTTGGAGTTGGGTTTAAACACCCAACATAAAAAATTCATAAAAATTGCATTAACTGAAAAACCGAAGAACTGAAAGTTAGAGTTAGCCCACCTCATACCCTCTCACATCACAGGCTAGTGAGAGGTTTGTGGCAGACAGAAAGCTTCATGTTTACTATACTACCGTGTTTCCCCGAAAATAAGACCAGGTCTTATATTAATTTTGGCACCAAAAGACACAGTAGGGCTCATTTTTGGGGTAGGTCTTATGTCATACGCTGTCTTCTCTGCCTCCCTGCGTGAATCTAGTAAAATCCTAGAATCAACTCTATTACGGTTTTATATAATGTCCAGTGTGTGTTTCTGTATTATAATTGTATGAAATACCTTTGGTACAGCGCCGCTCGACACTCAGCTGATCCCCCCCGCTGCTTTCCTTCTCTTCTCATAGCTATCAGCGGGGATCTCTGCCCCTCCCCTCTGCAGTGCTTAGAGCGGGTCACGGACGCGCCGAGCGGCGCTGTAACAAAGGTATTTCACACAATAATATCATACTCTGCATTTCTGTGACCCGCTCTGAACACTGTAGAGGGGAGGGGCTGAGATCCCCCGCTGACAGATATGAGAAGAGAAGGAAAGCAGCGGGGATCAGCTGAGCGCCGAGCAGCGCTGTACCAAAGGTATTTCACACAAATATAATACAGAAACACACATTGGACATTATATAAAACAGTAATAGAGTGAATTCTAGGATTTTACAAACACTTTAAACAAGGGCTCATTTTGGGGGTAGGGCTTATATTGCAGCCCTCCGCGAAAATAACAGTAGTTCCTACTTTTAGGGTAGGTCTTATTTTCGGGGAAACACGGTAGAAAAAGTGTGCTAATTCTGGCTGTGTTGTATGTTACATTTGCCAAAACATCCCACCCTGTACACTGTACTGCACGTGACCTACTCAAGATCATCTAACCTGGTACACTGTCCTGCATTGCATACCAATATTCTGTACACTGCCCCATACATGACATACTCTAGACTGCCATACAGTGTGATGTGCATGACAAACTCAGACAGCCTTCCATGCTCCGAGCACTGTGCTGTATGTGACTTACTCCAGACTGCCCCAATCAGTACACTGTGCAGTACATAGCATACTCTAGAGAGCCATACATTGTGGTGTACATAACATACTTCAGATTTTCCCACTCTATACACTATTGTGTACATGACATACAACATACTCTTGACTGGCCCACTTCGCTGTTCATGACATATTCTGGACTAACCCACTTACCTTAAAAAGGCAAAACCTGCGAGGGTTAAATTTATCTTTTCCCTTCCGATCTTCTAAAGACAGAAATGTTACCAACTGGTTGACAAACTTCTCATCCGTGAAATGATCATATATGATCTGTTCAGCCTGCATGCAAGCATAGAAATCAATACGTGTAATACACATACATTTAAACGTGTTAAAGTGGTTGTAAACCCCTATATAGTCCCAGTGAAGTGACTGGCCTGCACAGAGATGAAACAAATCCTCCTACAAAGTTGTACCCGTTTATCTGGAGTTTTCTCTTTTCTACATCTGTTCAAAATCCAGAATTCATAAAGATTGAGTGCTCAAAAAAAAAAGGGGCGGAGAGCTGAAGTTACAGAGAGCTCTGAGAGCCAATTAGAGGGAAGGAACACCCCCCCCCCCTCCACACAGGACACAGGAGCAGAGCAGAGGATGTCAATCAACTGAAGTTCCCTCCCCCATCACCATTTTTCTTTTGGTGTCAGGAAAGCTTGTCAGAAGGGATTTATGCTGATAGCAGAGGAATAGTGCAGCAGACAGAAATTACACTTATGGCGCTTTTCCACTGCATGGAACCGAATGGTACGGCTCGCTTTTTTGCTTTTCCACTGCTGGTACGGTGTAGGAACGGTTCGATACGGCGGCGCTTTTCCACTGCATGGAACCGAATGGTACGGCTCTGAAAAACAGTACCACCTCGATTGTGGTTCCAAGCCTACCGTACCGGTACTAAATTCCACAACCCCTCCCATGCAGCCTGATTGGTCCTCACTACAAGGCAGTGATTGGTCAATAATCATCACTGTCATTGTTTATGCGGCAGTAGAGGCAGTGCAGCCACAGAGTAATCCTGCCCACTACTTATCAGTACTATAAACAGTGGAAAAGCAAACCATACCGTACCGTACCGAACCATTCCAACAGCATACCATGCGGTACCAGCAGTGGAAAAGCAAAGTGGGCCAAGCAGGGCAGAGCCGGTACTTGCAGTGGAAAAGTGCCATTAGTGCTCTGAATTGGGACAAGTACACACTATAGAGGGATATGCTTTATTCATATTTCATGTCTGAGGTTTACAACCACTTTAACGCAGCAGTCAAACATACCAAAAAATCAAGCAATCTCATTTCATCAAAAACACTTTATGAGGTCTAAAATCATCAACTCTGTAAACCTGTTTCCATTTCATTTTCTTTTTAAACACATAAAAATGTTCAACCTAACAGGGAAAGCAAAAAAGGTTTAAAGGAGTTGTAAAGTCAGAAGGTTTTTTATCTTAATGCATTAGGATAAAAAGTCTTCTATGTGTAGCATCCCCCCTAATACTTACCTGTGCCCCATCTCTGTCCACGAGTTTTTAGGCTGTCCCGGAACTCTCCCTCTTGCTTGGCTAAGATACAACCGTGGCGTCATTGACTCCCGTGGCTGTCAGTCAAAGTCAGTGAACCAATCAGGAGAGGCGGGGCCGAAAGGGAGCTCCGTGTCTGAATGGACACACGGAGCTACAGCTCGGATCGGGTAACCCCATAGCAAGCTGCTTGCTGTGGGGGCACTCAATAGGAGGGAGGAGAAAGGAGCACAGAAGAGGGACCCGAGAAGAGGAGGATCTGGGCTGCTCTGTGCAAAACCAACTGCATAGAGCAGGGATGTTTTTTTTTTTTTTTTTAAACAAGACTTTACAATCACTTTAAACTGGATTATCTGCCTATATCAGCAAGTTTATTTCCTACGAACGGAAAAAGATCACCCATCATCAGAGTCATGTGACTGGCATAAAGTTTTTTTTTTTTTTAATAAATAAAAGTATGGAAGTAGCAACCTCTCCACCAGTGAGTGCTTAAAAGTGCATTTTATATCACCAGAACCAAAAGATGTTAAAACCTTAAAGTGATTGTAAAGTCTCTTCTTTTTTTTTTTCTTCTATTAAAATAACAAACATGTTATACTTCCCTCCTCTGTGCAGTTGGTTTTGCACAGAGCAGCCCGGATCTCCCTCTTCTCTGGTCCCTGGCTGGAGCTCCTGGCCCCTCCCTCTTGTTGAGTGCCCCCACAGAAAGCAGCTTGCTATGGGGGCACCCGAGCCGAGCTGCGTATCCAGACAAGGAGATGCCATTTGGCTCCGCCTCTCCCTCTCCTGATTGGCTAACTAAATTTGATCGACAGCAGCGGGAGCCAATGGAGCCACTGTCTCAGCCAATCTGGAGAGAGTCCTGGAGGGCTGAGGCACTCGTGGACATCGCTGGATAGAGAGGGGGCTCAGGTAAGTATTAAACGAGCTGTGGGGAGCTGCTGCACACAGAAGGCCTTTTATCTTAATGCAAAGAAAGCATTAGGATAAAAAAACCTTCCGACTTTACAACCCATTTAAGACCCCTTTCACACTGATGAACCGATCGGGTCCGCCTGTCAGTTTTTCAGGCGGACCCAATCAGACCGTCTATTGTCCTCTATGGAGCGGCAACATCCGATGGAAGGCGCTCCATTTCCATCCAACATCTCAGAGAGGAGAGCAGGCTGTGTCCGTGTCTGCTCAGTTTAAAAAGATACGTGGCTATTCACTAAAGTTTGAAGAAAATCAGTTTTACCAAAAACAGCGTAGAGGGTTCTTTACTGTCAGAGCAGTAAAGATGTGGAATTCTCTGCCACAAGCAGTGGTACCAGCAGGGAGCGTCAATAGTTTAAAAAAAAAAAAACAAAAACTTTTTGATGGGCATCTTAATGATCACAATGTACAGGGATATGGGATTTACTATTGACCTAAACACATATGCATATACACACACACACACACACACACGTTGAACTGGATGGACTGGTGTCTTTATTCAACCTTACCCACTATGTAACTATGTAATCCCTGTGTTCATCAGACAGAACAGCAGTCTGCCGCGTTTACATCGGCAGACCGCTGTTCTCCCTCCCCGGGAAGTAATCGAGGGTGCTCCGCAGACATCGTGGCACCTCTGTGAGTAGTTTTCATATCATTTTATGTAATAACTTATGGGCTTCACTATCTTTGGCTCCTTCCCTCTTTTATTTGAGCGTCTGAGCAAGGAGGAATTATAGAAGAGGCTGGAGGTGTATTGGGGACTCATCCATTCTTATTGGTTATCCTGGGGAAAACCACTGCAGATCTGAGGCTGTATGATATCCTAAATCTGAGGCTGGAGGTTTATTGGCTCAGCTGCCCTATCCATCCCTACTGACTATCTGTTTGGATGCACACTTAAGGCTCAGATTTATCCTAAGTCTGGTGAGTGGATCCCCTAAAGAGTCTCTTTTGGAAGCACTTGACACTTGTGTGGAGCACTTCAAGCACTGTGTTAGCACTTTGAGTGGAATGTATATTTTTTGGATTACACTGGATTTAGCACTTTGGCACTTATTGCACTTTAGAACATTTATTGTTAATTAAATTTTTTCGGCACCTTAAAATATGTATTATCATTAATATGATTGTAGGTTATTAGATTTCTGTCACTAGTGCACTTTAACCACTTAAGCCCCGGAGGATTTGGCTGCTAAAGGACCAGGGGTTTTTTTGCGATTTTTTACTGCGTGACTTTAACGGACAATTGCGTGGTCGTGCGACGCTGTACCTAAACGAATTTGACGTCCTTTTTTTCCCACAAACAGAGCTTTCTTTTGGTGGTATTTGATCACCTGTGCGATTTTTTGATCACGCGCTATAAACAAAAAAAGAGCGTAAATTTTGCAAAAATAACAATATTTTTCACATTTTTTTATATGAAATTCCCCAAAAAAAAAAGTAAAAATCAAAATTTTTTAACATTTTTCGGC
The DNA here is from genome assembly GCF_965119305.1 of Pelophylax lessonae. NCBI lineage: Eukaryota > Metazoa > Chordata > Amphibia > Anura > Ranidae > Pelophylax > Pelophylax lessonae. The sequence goes on from NC_138770.1 coordinate 654,454,368, forward strand.
CAATTTGTTTTATGCTACCTATGTTTGGTAAAAAAAATCGCAAAAAGCGTATTTTGATTGGTTTGCGCAAAAGTTATCGCGTTTACAAACAAAGGGAAAGATTTTTGTCATTTTTGGTGTTTTTTTTTTTAACGCGTAATGGTGGCGATCTGCGATTTTTTTTTCGGTACTGCGACATTGCGGCGGACAGATCGGACCCTTGACTGACATTTTTGACACTTTTGGGGTTACCAGTGACATTACTGCAGTAATCAGTGCTATACATATGCACTGTTACTGCAAAAATGACACTGGCAGGGAAGGGGTTAACTTTATTGGACAGGGAGGGGTTAAGTGTGTCCTAGGGGCGTGATTCTAACTGTGTAGGGACATTCCTATTGGTGTAAAAGCAAAGATCAACCGTTCTACATAGTAGAACGGACAGATCTTCACTTTTACACAGGGAGAACTGACAGGCAGCTTGTTTACACAAGCTGCTCTGTCTTTCTCCCTTCACAGGAGCGATCGCAGTGTGACTGGCGGACATCGAGTCCGCCGGTCACACGCACTGACTTGCCTGTGAACGAGCCGCGGCGGGCGCGCGCCTCGGCGGGCGCGCGCCCGCCCGCCCGCGATAGGCTCGCAAGTCAGTGACAGGCGAGTGACGTACCGATAGGTCACTCTGCCTGGCCGGGGCTGACCGCCGCAGTATATAGTCGTGCGGCGGTCGGCAACCGGTTAATTATCATCAGTATTACTGAATGGTCCAGTTTTTTGTCACTAGTGCACTTTACTATATTACAATGTATGTTTATTTTGTATTTTCATATGCCTAGTAGTGCGGTTTTCAATATTTTACAAATTTCTTGGTTTTTTACCTAAGTGAGCAGCAGCTGCAGGTGACATTAGTTTGCATCACTTTAGCGTGGGTTTAATATTTTTTCACAATAGGAGAACTGTCACAATGTCACAGTCCTGCTAAAAATCGCTGATTGCCGCCATTACTAGTAAAAAAAATAAATAAAAATGACATAAATCTATCCCTTAGTTTGTAGACGCGATAACTTTTGTGCAAACCAATCAATATACACTTATTGGGATTTTTTTTTACCAAAAATATGTAGCAGAATACAAATTGTCCTAAAATGATTAAAAAAATTTGTTTTAAATTTTTTTTTTATTGGGAATGTTATATAGCAGAAAGTAAAAAATAATTTTTTTTTTTTTTCAGAATTGTCGTTCTTTTTTTGTTTATAGCGCAAAAAATAAAAAATTGCAGAGGTGATCAAATACCACCAAAAGAAAGTTCTGCTTGTGGGAACAAAAGGACCAATTTTATATGGGTACAGCGTTACTCGACAGCGCAATTATCAGTTAAAATAACGCCGTGTTGTATCGAAAAAAAAATGCCTGGTCATTAAGGGTGTAAAACCTTCCGGTCCTTAAAGCGGAGTTCCACCCTGGGACATTTTTTTTAAATAAAAATACCCCCGGGACAGTCAGGGCTAGTGCATTCCACAATGGATAGCCTCTGAACTGTCCCAGGTTGCACTTACCTGCAAGAAGAAATACTTACCTTGAAAATGTATTGTCCAGCGCTGCCATCTCAGGTGTGGGCAGCTTGAAGCCAGCGCGATCCTCTTCTGTGTCCTCTTCCGTCTTCTTCGGTCCCACGATGCACTGCGCCGGCCCCGCCGTCACTTTCAGTGCCGCAGCGTCATCCATCCACAGCTTCTGGGCATGCCCAGAAGCTGTTTAGCAAGATATGACGGCGCCTGCACCGGAACTGACGTTGGGGCCGGTGCAGGCGCATTGATTCCTGGGAGCGATGACGTTCAGCTCCCAGGAATCATTGCAAGCCAGGAAGTGACGAATCGCCGTGGCCGCCGAGGGGAGGAAGAGGAAGTAAGGTAAGTATATTTTCTTCTAAGCCAGGTAAGTAAAAAAAAAAAAAAAAAATATTGCGATTATCCATTTGTTTTTCAGGTGACCCGGAGCGAGAAGATGGAGGTAAGTATAATTTTAGGGTGGAACTCCACTTTAAGTGGTTAAAGAACACCTTCTTGACTTTCTTTATCCTTCTAAACTACTGTATAGACTTTATTGTACTGCATATTAGTAAATGTTAGTATTCACATACATACGTACTTCTGACGTGTCCTCTCTAGGTCTTCCCAGCTGTGGCTGTTTCTCAGAAGGTGCATAGACCAGTAAGTTTCTGTATGGATAACAAAGTGATGTTTATACACAGTATGTTAATTGCAGTTGGATTTACTGCACTTCCAGATAAATTGCAAGATATGAAATTAAGTCAAGTTTAAAGCAATACTCAACACACTAGGGCTGCACGATATTGGAATAAAAGTACATTGCGATATTTTTTTTTTTTTTCAACGATATATATTTTGCGATCTTGAGAGAGCTGTCCAGAGCTATAATCAAACAGCTTGTTACTGCCAAATCAAAGGAAGTCAAACTTTGTAGAACATTCTACCAAACACGTGTTCGATCAGAGCCAGAGATTTGGGACTAAGCTGTTACACAAATGGTTTAAAAAGTACAAACACAAGGATACAGAGGCAATGCTTACCGAGGCCATGTGTAATATCCCCAGTGTGTCTTCTCCACAAAAGTGCAGGCTTCCCAGGATTCCTTCGTCTTTGGCAGGCTGGCACTGTCATAATGTATCCACTCGTTGTCAGGCCTGTCCCCTGGAATGGTGGCATCTGGTTTGGTACATCCACCTATCACCGATTAAAGGGAAAGAATATAGTGTCTTCAGTGACTGCATATGCAAAGTTAAAACTGCAGTGTTTACCTTACTTTTTTCCCTTTTCAGAAAATAATGTACTGTAATCTATAATATCTGTACTAAAAATACATGGATCATAGATTAGTCACTACAGGGAGATCTCAACAGCCTAATGGAGACCCTCTGCCTCGTGTGCAGTGCGCCCTCTCCCTCACTAGCTGCGGCAGCCGAACTAAGCCAAAGGAGAGGGCGGACTGCACATGTGCGCTGTTCAAACAATCAGGTACTAAAGCTGATCTTACACTTTAATGTGGAACGTTAGTCAGAAAATTAAGTCCTGCTGGATCACTTCAGGCTGGAACCTTTAGCACACAGGTGTCAAACACAAGGCCCACCGGCCGAATGCGGCTTCCCAGGCCATTTCATGTGGCCCTCGCACCTCTCCTGCAGCACCCCCCCCTGTCTCAGTAGTTGGCAGCAGAGAGGAAAGAAATCCTTTGCCAGATCCAGCGCTTCTCTGTGCAGCTGCAGAAAGGTTAGTCTTTGCCCCCCCCCACACAAGGCCAACCGGCCGAATGCGGCTTCCCAGGCCATTTCATGTGGCCCTCGCACCTCTCCTGCAGCACCCCCCCTGTCTCAGTAGTTGGCAGCAGAGAGGAAAGAAATCCTTTGCCAGATCCAGCGCTTCTCTGTGCAGCTGCAGAAAGGCTAGTCTTTGCCCCCCCCCCCCCCCCTTCTCAGCAGTCCACAGCAGAGAGGAGGGCAGAACTCCTCCTACAGATCCTGCACTTCTCTGTGCAGCCACACCACCACCTTGCCTTTGCCTCCCCTGGTCTCAGCATTGAGCAGACTCTGGAAGCGGACTCCAGCCCTCCTCTGGTCCTCCTCCAGACCCTGCACTTTCCTTATCCCAGAATCACCTGCAACTTCTTCCTGGCAGCAGCACATGGTAAGTAAGGGTGGGTGACTCTCGACTTCTCATGGTGGTGGTGGGGGGGCCTCTTCACCTCTCATGCAAGGGTGTTAAGGGGGAGTGGACTGCTCTGGACATTTAATCTTAAAGATATAACCGGCCCTTTGAGGGCAACCATAAATTGATGAAGAAAAATATAGGATTACTATATCATACTATAATATTTTTGTTTTACTGATTTATTCTAAGTATTTTGTAACTAACCTAATAACAAGATAATACCTATTTACTCACATGTCAGTTATATACAATTTATTTTGATGCAAGATTTTTTTTCTTCATAACGTTTGAAGCTTCTTTTTGTAAAGAAAAAAAATCCAGTAATACACTGTCTCATCCTGCTCTGCACATGCTCAGTTGATCTCCATTTTTAGGTCCTGCTACAGGGCGGCCGTTCTGTGCAGAATCCCACCGCTTCTGCTGTGATTAGTCACAGCAGAAGCCGATCAGTGGGCATCGGCCAATGGATGTCCACCGGCACCCACTGATCGTTGAGGAGAGAGACAAGGCAGAGCTCTAACCTGACAGTGGGGATGTGATGGATTTTCATTCCCTGCAAAACATCCCATCACATCCCCTAGTAAAAACAGCACACAGAGTACATAAAAAGACTGGTTAGGCACACATTCAGCCCTTTGATCGCCCATGATGCTTTCAACCCCTTCCCAGCCAGTGTCATTAGTACAGTGACAGTGCATTTGTTTAGTACTGATCACTGTATTCATTTCACTAGTTCCCATAAAGTGTCAGAAGTGTCAGTGTGAGATTGTCCGCCGCAACATCCCAGTCCCTCTATAAGTTGCTGATCACCGCCATTACTAGTATACAAATTAAAAACTCCAGTATACATCCCAAAGCCTTTAGACACTAACTTTTGCGCAGATATACCCTTTAGAATTTTTATTTTTTTTTACCAAAAATATGTAGCAGAATACATATTAGTCTAAATTTACGAAGAAATTGTCGGAATTTTTTTGTTTATAGAGAAAAAAAATAAGAAACCCAGTGGTGATCAAATACCACCAAAAGAAAGCTACGCTGAGTAAATAACACATAACATGTCACGCTTTAAAATTGCGCACACTCGTGGAATGGCGACAAACTTTGGTACTTAAAAAATCTCCATAGGCGACGCTTTAAAAAGTTAACGGTTACCAGTTTAGAGATACAGAAGAGATATTGTGCTAGAATTATTGCTTTCGCTCTATCGATCGTGGCGATACCTCACGTGTGATTTGAACACCGTTTACATATGCGGGCGCGACTTGTGTATGCATTTGCTTCTGCGTGGGAGCACGGAGGGATGGGCACGTTAAATTTTTTTCTCAATTTATTTTTGATTTTTACACTGTCCTATTAAAAAACAAAAATGTTATCACTTTTATTGCGGTCACAAGGAATGTAAACATCCCTTGTGACAGTAATAGGCAGTGACAGGTACTCTATATGGAGGGATCTGGGGTCTAAAAGACGCATATTTGCGTTCTGTCAGCGTGAAGGGGTTAAGGGATATCGCAAAAAAATGGTCTGGTCGTGAAGCGGAGTAAATCTTCCTGAGGTCAAGGGACAATAAATCCATTCAACAGTTGAAATTGTAAATTCCCAAAAATATAAATACATACTGATTGTGTAAGGGCAAATGGGCATTTTGACATGGGGTCTCTTTAGCTGCTTTAGAATTCCAGCTACAGCAGAGATTGCCATCTAGAAGAAAAATGAAAAGCAAGTCACAATGTCGTATTTCACAAGAATGCACACTTGTATAATGACATAAAGGAAACCTGTCACCTCAGTGACCTCTTCAGAAAACAATTCAACGTTTTTTTCTGTCAGAAGTATGAACATAAGAACTTGCATGCTTAATTCCAGATTAGCAACTTGGGGGGGGGGGGGGGTGTACAAAAATATGAATTCCTTAATTTGGTAAGGCCCCTTTCACACTGGCGGAGTCCGCCAGCGGATCTGACAGCTCAGTGGGGGATCTCTCTGCTGGTTCCCGCTGAGCAGGTGAATGACAGGTCCGTGTCCACTCTGCATCAGTGGAGCGGACACGGACACAGCGCGCTCTCTTCAATGGGCGGCCAGATGGAAACAGACCGCCTGTCCATTTACACCCAACTGGCATCCAATCTGCCAGATGGATGGGGAATGGATCCACCATCCGTTTTTTGGTGGACAGGATTGGATCAGATCGGATGTCGGCGGGTGTCCAGGGATGGCCTGATCAGGTCCACCTAAAAAACTGACTGGCAGACCCGATCAATCCGCCAGTGTGAAAGGGGCCTAACAGAAGAGAGAATGGAATGACAACTGTACCTTGCGGACAATAAGAGCATCGTGATTCAGACATTGTACCAAGTATCTGATGGCACGAAGAGGTAGAACATGGTCATCCCTCAGGAGTAAAGACAAGAACCCAATGCCAATGTGTTCAAACTTCCAAGGGCTGAAATGAAGACACAAGTGTCACATATGGTTGCAATTGTATTTCTAAAAAACATTTTATTCTAAGAAAATTTTGTTGTTAATAAGACATAAGAGATCCTGTCACCAACTTACTAAATTTCAGGTAAAGGTGCAGAAAAATGAAATGCTTGCTTGCAGTGTTTTCCTTTTTTTATTCTTTTGTATTTATTTGTAAAAAGCCTTTGAACTTGCTGCTAAATTTGACTACTCTAGCATGGCCTCGCTCTATTAATCCCTCATGGCAGTGCCCCTTTAAACTAACCTGTGAAGTACAAATCTGCACTGTGCTGCTCTTCTCAAAACCCTGCACAACCTTCCAGGTGAGAAATGTAAATAATAAACCAGCCATCTTTAGCTAATGGATCCACAGCATCCACCTCCACTAAACCCGCTATACCACCGCCAAAGAGTTTGCATTCCACCTTCTCCTAAAAGAGATTACTGCATTTGAAAAAGGGCCAAGAATATACACAGTCAAACATCTGGAAACAGATAATCAGAGCAATCTAAAAACAAGGTCTATAAAGTCTATAGTGCATAGATATACGTCTGCCAACACTGTATGTGTAAACCATTTCACACAGACATAATAAATAAATATCAAATAGTGCTGAGCCAGAAAAAACGGCAAAAAGTGCTAATAATTCAACAATAATCGCAAATATTAAATCACATCAAATAATAATAAATAATGCGAAGAAATAGTCCATAAAATGCAAAAAAAAATGCAAAGTGCTAGCAATATTACTATTAATCAATTATGTAAAGAAATAGTTCATAAAGTGCAAAAAAGTGGAAGGTGCTAGCAATAAAAATATTATTAATAAATACCATGAAAAATATTATAATAATGTGCAAAAAATAGTCCATAAAATCTCAGTGGGTGATACTTCAGTGCAAAAATCCATAAAGTGCAAAGTGCTTCTCCACCACCCCAAACGCCAGAGCCACCCTCCTTCTGCCCAACACCTAAACGCCAGAGCCACCCTCCTTCTGCCCGCACCCAAACACCAGAGGCACCCTCCTTTTGCAAGCACCCAACAGCCAAAGCCACCCTCCTTCCGCCCGCACCCAATAGCCAGAGCCACCCTCCTTCCGCCCGCACCCAAACGCCAGAGCCACTCTCCTTCTGCCCGCACCCTAACGGCAGAGCCACCCTCCTTCTGCGCACCCAAATGCCAGAGCCACCCTCCTTCTGCAAGCACCCAAACGCCAGAGCCACCCTCCTTCTGCAAGCACCCAAACGCCAGAGCCACCCTCCTTCTGCAAGCACCCAAACGCCAGAGCCACCCTCCTTCTGCAAGCACCCAAACGCCAGAGCCACCCTCCTTCTGCAAGCACCCAAACGCTAGAGCCACCCTCCTTCTGCCAGCACCTAAACGCCAGAGGTACCATCCCTCTGCCCGCACCTAAACGCCATAGCCACCCTCCTTCTGCCCGCACCCAAATGCCAGAGCCACCTCCTTCTGCCTGCACCTAAATCCTGGAGCCACCCTCCTTCTGTCCGCACCTAAACGGCAGAGACACCCTTCTTCTGTCCACACCCAAACCCAGAGCCACCCTCCTTCTGCCAGCACCCAAACGCCAGAGCCACCCTCCTCCTACCCGCACCTAAACGCTAGAGCCACCCTCCTTCTGCCCGAACCTAAACGCCAGAGCCACCCTCCAACTGCCCGCACCCTAATGCCAGAGCCACCCTCCTTCTGCCTGCACCCAAATGCCAGAGCCACCTCCTTCTGCCTGCACCACCTCCTTCTGCCTGCACCTTAATCCTGGAGCCACCCTCCTTCTGTCCGCACCCAAATGGCAGAGACACCCTTCTTCTGTCCACGCCCAAACGCCAGAGCCACCTCCTTCTGCCTGCACCTAAAACACCAAAGCCACCTGCAGCGGGGCTAAACGCCCAGTGTATATGGGGCCTCAGAATTAATAGCAGGAACATCCCATGTGCAAGCAACCAATACACATAAAATTATCAACAGATGCGTTACAATGTAAGGTACCTACCTATACAGGAAGGAAAGTAGGGGGGAGCCTTTAGGAAGTGACATTTTTTTTCCGAATACACTTAAAATTGAGAGAGCTGCACATTTCATTGTAATAAATTGTTTTTCTATGCACACAAATCTTTCTAAACATAAATATACAGTATAAACCCCACAGTTAGATACTTACAGGTTTCTTTGTGCAACACTATTGATCAAAGTGTCGACTAAGCGTTCATAATGCCTACAAAGAGAAAGTCAGAAGTTAGAAGGGGAGTCAGGAGCCATAGAAGAGAAATCTGCATTACCGACAAAGCAAAATATGTGATCACCCCATGTTCCTTTGTAATGCAAACATATTTCCGAACCAAATTGCTGTCTGCACGGGCAGCTTAAAAGACTAAGAAATTAAAACCAAGTCCTCAGATGTGGTAGCTGCATTTTTTTTTCTTTTTATAAGTTAAAGCAGAGCTCCATCCAAAAAGGGAAGCTCTGTCTGTCTGCCTTCTCTCCCCCCCCCCCCTATGCTGCCACATGTTGCTCCTTTTGAGGGGAGCTGGTACCTGATTTTGACAGTGTGTCCTTCGCGCATGCACAGCAGGAGACCGGCTGTGAAGCCGCAAGGCTTCACTGCCAGTTTCCCTTCGTCAAGATGGTGGTGCCAGTCCCCGATAGCCGATTGAAAAATCGGCCCGGGTGAGGGCAAGGCTGGATTTCTGGACAGGTAAGTGCCCTAATAACAGTCAGCAGCTACTTATTTGTAGCTGCTGACCTTTATTTTTTTTTTTTTTTGGGGGGGGGGGGGGGGCCTGGAACATCAGAAAGTAGAGAAAATGACTGGTGATCTTTCCGGGAATGCAGTTACTTTGTCACTTCCTGCGCCCTGGACTAAAAAGCACAAACAGCCTAATCGTCCTTCAATAAACATCCAATCCCCCCTCAAAATGGATTTGAAGGTAGGAAGAGATGTTGGAATTTCAGCCTGGATGGCAACCATGGCTCTCTCCATAGATACAATGGAGAAATGAAGGTAGCCATGAATAGACAGGACGTGTATTATTTTCACCTAGTAATCACATACATATGGAATAAAAAGCAGGAATAAAACTAATGCAGTCACTATATCTAAGGACTGGTAAGATAAAATATATATATTTGCTTTGGGGTTTATATGTGCTTTAAAGTATAGCTGAAATGTAAACCTTTTTTTTTTCTTTAGATATAGTAGAGAGGGATTAGACCTCTGTCGGGTTGTTATAGCTGTCTGTGTTATTGTTAGAGAGATTCACCCTCTCCATTTGTCTTGTTCACTGTTATGACTGAGAGAGTAATAGAAAATTCAAAATTTTGGGTTGTCACCAGAACAGGAATAGAGGGGTAACCGTGACAGTAGTTCCAGTGACCGTGATGACTGCCAGGAATTCCCCCACTTTACAGGTTTTTTCCTCTCAATTCTTGTTGCGGCTGCAGGACAGAAAGTGAAGAAAAATCTATCCTATGAAGCAGTTTTTCTCAACCTTTTTTTCAGTCATGGCACCTTTTAGAATTCTGCACAATCTCGAGACACCCCATTCTAAAATGTACAAAAATGTAACATAGTTTTACATAATGCAGGAACATCCACACACAGGGCACCCCCCATTAGAAGCGATTTATTGTTCCAAAGAAAACATACTTTTGCACACTGGTACTGACTAGTGTTCCACTGTTTCTCCTCTCTCTCAGTATCTTCTTTCACTCAGCTAACATGACCCCAGTGCTGACAGAGAAGGGCAGGCATGAGGCAAACAAGAATGCTGTGTAGGCGCCCGACGTCCCACTTATATGCCGATGATGTCACTGGTCATTAAGATGCCAGCAGCTAGAAGGTTGCAATGGTGCAAACTGAAAATCTGTGGCTTTGCTCTGTGGCAACTAAAAGGCAGGCTTGATCCAGACTTGTGTACAATTTTTAGACATTTTGCCAAGGCACCCATGAAGAAACCTGAAGGCACCGTTTGACCATGGTTGCTATAGAGATGTCGGGGTTATTGGGGGTTGATTAAAATAATAATAGGTAAAAAGAAAAATGATTTTAAAAGCCATGTATATTTCATATTATGCATATAAGAGATTCTGAACAGGATGGCGTCCATCTTGTTTTTAAGGTGAAACAAAGTTCATATATACTTGTTAAACAAAATGTCTCGTACAAGCTTACAAGAGAGCATAGAATTTCAACAATAGGGTCCTATACTTTCAGCAGACATTTATATTTTCTTTTGTCATAAATAAGCTTATACATTGACATCTCTATCAGATAACAGATGTTAAGGGGATGGTAGTGTCAGTCTGTCTATAAGTATTTAACAATAGACAATGGCTCAGTGTTTTTCAGCATACATTTAAAGATGAACCATATAAGTTTTCATAGATACATTATTATATGTGAGAAGATATTAGCTATAATTATATCATTATATTATGTAAGACATATACATATATATTTAGGAATGTTATATCACATTTTGGGTTTATATTCTCATTGTAATAATCTTACTTAGAATTCTTTTTCTAATAAGTGTAAGGACATATGTATCTCGTCACTAGTTACCTCATTTCAGAGAAGTCTAGTCTAAGCGCTCAAGGTGTCGTAAATATACCAAACTAGACTATTTCTGACAGCCCTATGGCATAGTCAAATAAGTAATTGCTTCTTACTAGCCGACAGGTCAGTAGGTCATCAGATAACATAATGGTAATTGTTTCAAATTATGTTAAATACAAAATCTAATGAACGGTACGATACTGCCCTCTGGAGGCGAAATACCAGGTGCAGTCTTGAGATAATTTGAGATATTCCAATATAAAAATATTATATTGTGTTAAATAATATAATTATTGAAATGGCATTACTTGCCAAGATGAATGATGGAAATACAGGTGGACATTTATGTATGTACTGGTAGTCTGGACAAAGTTTTATGTTGTGTTATATGATTAATCTTACATATAGAGGAATCATCCTTAATTTTATTAGACCAAGTATGGGGTTAATTATTAAAAGGGGTGTGTCAATGACCTCACTAGTTTAGGTATAGAATATCCCGACCAATTGGGATAATGTTTCATCCCTCTGGGTTTTACTTATGGTAATTTTTATAGCTCTTTGTTCTTACCATATAAAAGACCAACCCAGATGAGAGAGGGGACACACAACACTTTACACTACTGACAACACACCTCACACTTACACCACACACGCTATTACATTTTTCAATAGACTCATCCAGACATACTCCCTGATCCACATCATTCATCTGAAACTTGGAGGAAACTCCTCCCTCACTGGCATCCATCTTAGGACTCTGGTAACACCATCTTAAGTGTGGTAATTATGCCTTGCTGTATTATTTGATTTTATTCAACAATTGTTTATTCTTTCCTTATATGTTTTATATTGCATATTTAAGGGTAATGAGATTACAATCCCAGCCGTATAAGCCATGGTATATTTTTCTCTAAAAAGCTGATTTTTGTTTTTATACATTTTTATTAATATCAGATTCAGTGCATTATTTGCAATTTTAAGTCTTCCGTTTTGCATGGCTTATTCTCATTCCTTCTGCAGTGGAATGACTTTGGGCTATGTGATTCGCAGACCATTGTAGTCTGTTTATATAGAACATTAATTTATGGCTTATACTATACCTGGGAAGAAATGGTAATCTTGCTTTTACTTTGGTTTCACTTTCACTTTGTTTTAGTTTCACTTTGTTTTACTTTCACTTTCATTATTGAGCTAAACATCACATTGCATTGATTATTTGAAGTTAGTATTTTTTTTGTAGAGTTATCTTTTTGTGTCACTTCTTGTTTGATCATATATTGTGTTTGCATGTCTTGAGAATAAATATTTTTATATATATTCCACACTGTAGACTGTACTCACTAAGATTGGTATATGCTTTTAAAAAGAAATTAATCAATTAAAAAGAATTCTCGACATTGATTTATGGCAATAGGTGAAGACTCTCCTTTTTCACAGATCTTTGCTTATTAACCATAGACACTGCTATATTCAGAGCAGTATAAATATTCTGACATAGTATGAGCGCAAGATATTTATTATTAAATATTCTTACATATAATGGAGGCCCCAGCGAGATAATTATTGATTTCTTACATATGCCAATCATAAATATTGATCAGATGACATAATCAATAACTTTGAAAAAAAAAAAAAATTTTTTTTTTTTGAATTTTTTTTTATTAATTGTAATGTGATAGAAATGCCTTTAAAAATGTCTACAGCAGGTAATGTTCACGCTGCCAACTCTGGCAAGGTGTGAGTCCCTAGTGGTAATGCCACAACCCCAGTAGATTTGGCACAGATCATAAATGTGTGGAAACACCTCTCTGAGTCTGAAATGGTGGAATATGTAAATGCTGGTTAGAGTCATATATCAAAATCCTCAGAACGTCGGGCCAATAATGGGCATCTGACATGGGTAGAGGACAACCTGTATGTATGAACTCACCAATAAGCTTATCTAACACCAAAGACATCAGGAAGTGTAATCACATACTTTTTGGTCATGGCTAATCTTACTGTATCTTTGTGAGGAACTGCACCAGAAGGCTCAGCAAAAAGGAGTTTAGTAAAGTTTCAATCTCAACTCCAAATAAATGAGAGAATGAGATTAGGAACCTCCTTGAGCAGGTGAAAGTAACCTCTATTGGGACACATAAGTTAAGAGAATGTAGCGTGAAACTGCAAAATAAAGTAGAACTGTGGCAGAAGTTTTATCAAGTAAGCTGTAATGAAAGTAACCATTTGAAAGTGAAATATAAATGATTAATGCAATAATTAGGAAGTTTTAAGCAAGGAAAAATGTTTTCTAGCAAAAAGTTGCCGAGTAATCAGCAGTGGAAAATTTTGAAAAAATAAAAATAAATAAAAATGTAACAGTTCAATTCATGACAGGAACTCATCAGTAAATACATAGCAGAGTTCCAAACGGTCATGGTGTACATGCATAAGGGTAATGCTTAATTAGTCTTGCATTATAAATATGAAATAATTATTCATAGACCCAGATATGATTCCCAGTCTGTTGGTTATGACCCAGACAAAGGGGGGAGTCAGGCATAGAGTCCATGTCCTACCCCAGCCATATTCCTAATATAGGGAGGGCAGAAACTGGGCAGCCATGCATAAATAGGTATGAGTCATATCAGGTCACTGCAAAAAGACTAGCACCCCTAAAAAGACACCATACACCTCCAGAATTTAAAAAGACATTATTGATTACCCTGAGGCCTATGAAAACAGCTTTTTGTGTTGTGCCTGCAGGATGTAATTTAAAAGTCAGCCCATACAAAATCTCACTGCTGCTAGAGCTGTTATCTACAATTTAAAGTGTACACAGCACCAAAGCCCCATTGAATTTTTTTTTTGCTGTACTCAAAAGTGCCTAACACCCTTCAATGAAGGAGCTGAGTACAACCATCTGGAATTTAAATCCCTGTGCTTTGATGCATTGCCCATGTACTGTACATAATAATAAGTTTGGCAAAGGAGCAAGATGTGCCACCTAGGCCCCAAGGGGAACACCGAATACCTTAAGGAGGACACTGGACATCCCATTAACAAGGGGGAGACACCCGCAAATAAATAGGGATTGCCCCATCTTAGGGTTCCCCAAAATCCTCGGGAAGTTCAAGTGACATTAAGGCCCAGACCTCACACCAGAACCGCGTAACTGGTTCTGATGGGGATCTGTCCCATATGTCTGAACCCGAGAGACACAGGCACCGCAGGAGGCGGAGCCAATAATTCAACTCTGTAAAGTTTTCAGCAGAGTAGAAGCCAAGTTGGATCGGCTGATCACTTGGTTCACTCAGGGCACTGCAGCCCAGAACTAACACCATTCCTTTTTAGGAACAAATCCTGTGGCCAGCCAAGGGCCACAAAATCCTTTAATGCCCAAGTGGCAGGAATCAAAGGGATACACTGAATAGAGGCATAGGATGCAGAGGTTCTAACACCCTTTTATCCCAGGTCACAGCATTGAGGATCCTGAAATCCCTGTCAGGGGGGGATCTTGGTTGTTAGATACTAACTACCCTCCTATTTTTCAGTGGTCACTTCATCCCTCTGACTCAAACAGGTCGCTTAAAGCGGGTACATTTCAAAAAAATCGCCAATGACGGTGATATCAAGGAGGATCAAACCCTAATGACGTAATGCAGTCAAGAGGTTAAAGGTTGTATACGGTAACCAAGAAGGAATCCTCAATGCCAGGTAGTTTTGTTGCCTACAATAAATTGCATTGATGCCCCAAAGGGGGAGATATTATATATTTTTTTTCCTAAGTAGTAGGTAAAAATTATAACAAAATATTAGATTATTGTATTATTGTCCAATGTATAGTATCCATGGCGATAAATACATCCCAGGTTAGTAAGCCCCAGAAGTCAGTCGCCCTAGGAAAGGTTGCATATATAGTCTCACCTTCCCTGGTGGTCATATAAAGGACTGATCGCACGGTGGATTAAAGGAGAACTCTGAGAAAGTTTAGGGTACCAACATCGCATTGAAATGTCAATTGATAAGAATGTATATTCATACTATATGTTTCATCAAATAGGAAGAGATTAACCTTCCATGCCAGGTCGTTGATTGGTACAGATGATGATGTTTGCCAAAGACACCGCGATCGGATGAGTCATCTCTCCTTAAAGCCCAGCTCTGGATGGAACACCTCATTGAATTGGGTCCCTCTTCAGGAATCAAGCTGCGAGACGCCCCAGATTCTTGTTGACGGAGAGGAAGATTTATTTCAACAGATCTTTGTGCATTTGATCAGAGGAAATCCTTTAAGAGGAATCACATTACCTCCTGTTTTCAGTTGAAGGAGATGTGAGAATGGTGCATTTCACATGTGAGCAAACCTCAGTCTAGGTGTATGACACTCTAGGCCATGCTGAAACCATTCATTATCCAACCAACATCCAAGGTTGAACGTCCAAACAGATTTCTCTGATTCCTGATTGCCAACATTGTTTTACTGCGCTTTGAATGGTAGTTGCTAATGCCATTGCAGCAGTTAATTTCTGTCTCCATTAACACTTTGCAAGCTGGAGATGCAGATTTCAAGGAACATTTGAGTTTCTTTACTAGGAGATCAGAATTTAAAGAGACTAACAAGGAACATTTTGTGACATAGCTAACACCAGCAAAGTCGCTACGAACTGACATTTGGAACTGATTTTTTTTTCTCATTTTTACCACTTTACTTAAAAGTTATGCACAATTCCCAATATGAACTATTCTCTTACAAAAAGAGAACAAGACATTTTTTTTTTCTTCTTTTACTACTCCTTAAAAAGCTTTCTTTCCAGATAGGCCTAAGTTGCTCACTTGTCTACTGGGAAGAAATGGGGGGGATATGTCGGGGTTATTGGGGGTTGATTAAAATAATAATAGGTAAAAAAAAAATGATTTTAAAAGCCATGTATATTTCATATTATGCATATAAGAGATTCTGAACAGGATGGCGTCCATCTAGTTTTTAAGGTGAAACAAAGTTCATATATACTTGTTAAACAAAATGTCTCGTACAAGCTTACAAGAGAGCATAGAATTTCAACAATAGGGTCCTATACTTTCAGCAGACATTTATATTTTCTTTTGTCATAAATAAGCTTATACATTGACATTTCTATCAGATAACAGATGTTAAGGGGATGGTAGTGTCAGTCTGTCTATAAGTATTTAACAATAGACAATGGCTCAGTGTTTTTCAGCATACATTTAAAGATGAACCATATAAGTTTTCATAGATACATTATTATATGTGAGAAGATATTAGCTATAATTATATCATTATATTATGTAAGACATATACATATATATTTAGGAATGTTATATCACATTTTGGGTTTATATTCTCATTGTAATAATCTTACTTAGAATTCTTTTTCTAATAAGTGTAAGGACATATGTATCTCGTCACTAGTTACCTCATTTCAGAGAAGTCTAGTCTAAGTGCTCAAGGTGTCGTAAATATACCAAACTAGACTATTTCTGACAGCCCTATGGCATAGTCAAATAAGTAATTGCTTCTTACTAGCCGACAGGTCAGTAGGTCATCAGATAACATAATGGTAATTGTTTCAAATTATGTTAAATACAAAATCTAATGAACGGTACGATACTGCCCTCTGGAGGCGAAATACCAGGTGCAGTCTTGAGATAATTTGAGATATTCCAATATAAAAATATTATATTGTGTTAAATAATATAATTATTGAAATGGCATTACTTGCCAAGATGAATGATGGAAATACAGGTGGACATTTATGTATGTACTGGTAGTCTGGACAAAGTTTTATGTTGTGTTATATGATTAATCTTACATATAGAGGAATCATCCTTAATTTTATTAGACCAAGTATGGGGTTAATTATTAAAAGGGGTGTGTCAATGACCTCACTAGTTTAGGTATAGAATATCCCGACCAATTGGGATAATGTTTCATCCCTCTGGGTTTTACTTATGGTAATTTTTATAGCTCTTTGTTCTTACCATATAAAAGACCAACCCAGATGAGAGAGGGGACACACAACACTTTACACTACTGACAACACACCTCACACTTACACCACACACGCTATTACATTTTTCAATAGACTCATCCAGACATACTCCCTGATCCACATCATTCATCTGAAACTTGGAGGAAACTCCTCCCTCACTGGCATCCATCTTAGGACTCTGGTAACACCATCTTAAGTGTGGTAATTATGCCTTGCTGTATTATTTGATTTTATTCAACAATTGTTTATTCTTTCCTTATAGGTTTTATATTGCATATTTAAGGGTAATGAGATTACAATCCCAGCCGTATAAGCCATGGTATATTTTTCTCTAAAAAGCTGATTTTTGTTTTTATACATTTTTATTAATATCAGATTCAGTGCATTATTTGCAATTTTAAGTCTTCCGTTTTGCATGGCTTATTCTCATTCCTTCTGCAGTGGAATGACTTTGGGCTATGTGATTCGCAGACCATTGTAGTCTGTTTATATAGAACATTAATTTATGGCTTATACTATACCTGGGAAGAAATGGTAATCTTGCTTTTACTTTGGTTTCACTTTCACTTTGTTTTAGTTTCACTTTGTTTTACTTTCACTTTCATTATTGAGCTAAACATCACATTGCATTGATTATTTGAAGTTAGTATTTTTTTTGTAGAGTTATCTTTTTGTGTCACTTCTTGTTTGATCATATATTGTGTTTGCATGTCTTGAGAATAAATATTTTTATATATATTCCACACTGTAGACTGTACTCACTAAGATTGGTATATGCTTTTAAAAAGAAATTAATCAATTAAAAATAATTCTCGACATTGATTTATGGCAATAGGTGAAGACTCTCCTTTTTCACAGATCTTTGCTTATTAACCATAGACACTGCTATATTCAGAGCAGTATAAATATTCTGACATAGTATGAGCGCAAGATATTTATTATTAAATATTCTTACAGAGACGTACACTATATTGTCAAAAGTATTGGGACGCCTGCCTTTACACACACATGACATTTAGTAGCAATCAGTCTTAGTCCGCAAGGATCAATATTGGGTTGGCCCACCCTTTGTGGCTTCAATCCTTCTGGGAAGGGTGTCCACAAGGTTTAGGAGTGTGGCTATGGAAATGTTTGACCATTCTTCTAGTAGCGCATTTGTGACATCAGGCACGGATCTTGGACGAGAAGGCCTGGCTCGCAGTCTCCGCTCAAATTCATCCCAAAGATGTTCTATTGGGTTGGACACTGTGCAGGCCAGTCAAGTTCCCCCACCCCAAACTCGGTCATCCATGTCTTTATGGACCTTGCTTTGTGTACTGGTCCAAATGATTTTTTGGAGGGGGGGGGGGAAGGGGGGATTATGGTGTGGGGTTGTTTTTCAGGGGTTGGACTTGGCCCCTTAGTTCCAGTGAAGGGAACTCCTAAGGCATCAGTATACCAAGACATTTTGGACAATTTCATGTTCCCAACTTTGTGGGAACAGTTTGGGGATGGCCCCTTCCTGTTCAAAAATGGCTGCACACCAGCGCGCAAAGCCAGGTCCATAAAGAGATGGATGAGCGAGTTTGGAGAGGAGGAACTTGACTGCCCTGCACAGAGTCCTAGCCTCAACCTGACATAGGGCTGGGCAAAAAATCGATTTATCGAATTTGTAGTGTAAAACTATTTTTATTTTGCAAACTCGAGTTTTTTGCCACAATAGTTTCTGACTTTTCCGCATTTTGTCCTTGTGCGTTACCATAGCGCGATATGAGCCAGCCCCCGCCCCGCGTAACCGACAGTACACACACACTAGAGGTCACTCAGGGGACCCCATGGCCTGCATGCGGGACACTTACCTGTACAGACGGGCCGCCCTGGGCTCCAGCCAGCTCCTAGTCCGCTGCACACCGCACAGCCAGGCCCGGGAACCGGCCACAACACTCCGAGAACTCCCCAGTAACCGGACCACCGCCGCTGCCATCTCTGCTCAGAGTCTACGAGGAAGGAGCCAATCAGCGGCCACCGCCAGGCCTGGATGTGACGTCAGCTCCCGGGAGAGGAAGCGGGCGGTGCGTCTGAGGGGAGGCGGGGTTATACCTGTACAGGTGTGGCTAGAGACTAGCCACACCTGTACAGCGCTTCTCCTCAGTCCTCCACACAGGTGTGAGCTCTCCTCCTTTTAACTCTTGATGACAATCATAGCAATAAAGTTGCACTTTTGACACTATATATGTTGTCTGCAGTCATTTTTTAAGTGCATGGAACAAAAAATCTAATGGAAACTAATTTTTCTTTAAAAATCGAAGATTTTTTTTTTTTAGGCAAAATCGCCCAGCCCTAACCTGACAGAACACCTTTGGGAGGAATTAGAATGGAGACTGCGACCCAGGCCTTCTCGTCCATATCAGTGCCTGACCTCACAAATGCGCTTCTGGAAAATGGTCAAGAATTCCCAGAGACAAGTACCTAAACCTTGTGGACAGCCTTCCTAGAAGAGTTGAAGCTGTTATAGCTGCAAAGGGTGGGCCAGCTCAATATTGAGCCCTATGGACTAAGACTGGGATGCCATTAAAATTCAGGCAGGTGTCCTAATACTTTTGACAATACAGTGTAAATCAGAAGAGAGAGAGAAACTGACTGTTAGGAGGACATCCACCATACATACTATACAATCTTCACACAAAGGAATCAAGTATATTCTAAACAGGAAAGCTGCTGCCTTTAACAAATACCCCTGGCCATACCGTAAAGACTCTGCATTCTTCTCTTTCTGTCTTTGAAGTGCCAGACTCAGCTGATCTGGATTAGGCAACTCCACACCAAGAGCAGGAGTGGGTGACTTCTGCAGCAGTACAGCAATCTGGATACAACTTTCTGGAACCTGTAACAAATCACACACATCAATGGCATTCCAATTCAACCTTAACCCCAAAACTTAAAAGTGAGCCCAGGTTTTACATAGGCAGCAAGAAAAAGAAGATTCTAAGTGAACCAGTTGCTTTATCTTCAACCGTGACATGGTCGGGTTTTTGAAAATTCTAATTTGAAGCACCAGAAGCTGATTGTCCTGACAAATTATTCCAAAAAAGGAAAACAGGATTTGTTGTTACTCGCTATGAAATCCCTTTCTCAGAGTTCATTGAGGGACATGGCTCTCTTCAATTCTTGACCATAGCATAGGGTTTATAGCACCACTTACAGGAGTAGGACACTAGGCAGAAAAACTCAGCATGGCCTATTGGCAGTCCCAGCTGGTATAAACTAGAGGTTTCTGGTGCCGAAACAGAAAATCTGAAAACCATTTTTCACTGGTGCAGGCAACCCAAAATCTTAAATACAGCAAATCACAGTGAAACGGATATGCGTTTTTACTGCAGTTTAGCTACAGAGCAGTTGTGAAAGGGCCCTTAAAAGACCCTGTTGAAAATGCAGCAACGACAAATCAAAAATGCACCTGTGTTGTGTTTTTTTGAGTTGCATGACCTATGAAAAACACACCATAAGCACGGTAAAATCATGCAGGCGTTTTCCGCAGCCATTAGCAACACTTTTTTTTTCGGTACAAAGCTGAAAACCCCATTTTGAGCCAATAATTTTCGGTGCATCATTAGTATAAACCCCCTCTTTCCTATAGGCAAACCAGTTAGTAACAAGCAGTACCAGCAAAAAAAACCAAGAGGGGTGGGTGCTGTGTCCATCAATGAACTTGAGAAAATAGGATATTTGTACTCTTGTCCCCCTCTCTTTTCTTAGAGATACTCAGTCTTGTAACAAGCAGTAACAGAAGGATAAACTCTGAAACCACTGATCCAATTGATCCAAAAAGGCCACCCACCCCATAACATACCCGAGGGCGAAAGAGGGACAGGGGGGACAGTGCACCGGCAGGTACCAAGACCAGGGGTACCCAAAGCCAGTATCTCTAAGCAGAGAAGGGAATTATGCCAGCTGAGGATGGCCCACAGGGTGTAGCCAAGCTTTTGTGTTGTCTGCCTAGTCCTACTTATGTAGAGGGCAGCATAACCCTATGGTAATGAATATGGAGTGGAGTCTGTCGATGAACGGAAGAGAAAAGGATTTTGCGGTAACAAAATATCCAGTTTTCTCTAATGTTCATTGATGAACACAGCTCTCTTCTATTTTTGAACATAGGGACGTCCCAAAGCAATGTCCCAATGAGGGGTGGGGCACACAAAAACCAAAACAAAAAGGAAGAAAAAAGGGTAAAAAAAAAAGAGGCTACAGGACTACAGGTCCCATGGGCAACTAGGTCCTTACTCCTGAAACACTAGTCAGAAATAACTGGTTTGCCTATAGCAGAGAGGGGGTTTATACTATTTAGGGCTGCCAAGTTTCTTTTCTGCCTAGTATACTACTACTGTAGGTGGCGCTATAAACCCTATGGTCAAGAAGAAAAATAAGCTGTGTCTGTCAATGAACCATAAGTAAAAAAACTGTTTTATTCTAGAGCCATCGTGTTTCTGGTGGCCAAAAATCACCCCCTTCACCAGGACATAAAGAATAGCAGAATAGTGTACACTGGACTGAGTGAGGTATATACAGTCTTTGGTCCTGGGTAGTTTAGTAGCAGATCTGCTGAAAGATACTTTGCTCCTTGTTACGGTGTTCACCGTCACTGGAATTTAAGGACAGATGGGTGATGGTTTGGATTGCTTCATATTTGTCAGCCAGGTCTCCATGTAGAAATATTGAGATTTGTTCCCATTTGCCATGAGGTCTCTGACCAGGAAGTACAACTCCTAATATGGTCATTCCAGGAAGTTCAATGAGGAGACTGACTAACAATTTTGCTTTTGTCTGAGGTGGCTTTCCATTCACCTATTGTTGGGTGTGCTAATGAACTCACCTGTTGTCTGCTAAGGGATGCATTGACACTCAGAGTAATGTGTATTGGGGGCTCGTTATGGAACCATTGTTCTGTGTCTGGCTATTGTGTACATTGATGGTCCCCTGGGGGCTTCTGTCTCATTACAAATAACAGTCCTTCTACTCAAGCTATCTGACCAATCCCTGCTGACTCATTTTCGAGTCCTCATTTGCATGGCTAAGGAGGACCTGAAGGAGAAAGGCATGTACTGTGCAATTGACCAATGGGAAAGCGGTTGTTGGGGGCAGGATGTTCCAAATTCTGTATAAAAGTGTGCTGTGTGCTTCCAATAAATTGTCTTCCTGTTTGAACTTACATACAGCCTGCTTGGTGTTTGTTCTAATGGATTCCGAACGGCACATAGCTGTAGTTCGGATCCCGGAGCCTTGGTTGACCGAACCATCAGACGTTGCGATCTGCAAGCTGACTCACTAGAAACAGAGGAGTGTCGGGAGAGCGGAAGTGAACAAGCAAGGGTCTCGTTACACTCCTAAACAAGCCAGGTAAAATGGCCGCCTATTCAGCATTTCACTCACACTTTCAATTTGTATGCAATCAGACAGGCTCTTGCACTACATACTTGAATGTAAATCTAAAGGGAATTAAATAAGAAAATTGTATAATGTATGGCCAGCCTAAAGCTTGTCAGCACTGCACAGAACACTTGTGTAACTGGAAATCGGATATCAGATAATACCAGCATGTGCTGCTGGCCATGAAATCATGAACTGCAATTTCTATTCAAAAGGTAAGGAAGACTCTGCAAGAGAGCGTCACAGTGAGCATAACTTAAAAGAGGGGGGTAAAAAAACTTACCGAAAAGTCCAACCCAATTGTTTCGTATTGCCGATGGATCTTCTCAGCCAGATCATCAAAAAGGCGTACAATGGATGGTTTTTCTAGAGACATTGCTTTACTGAGACCTGAAGAGACTATTGCCGGCCACGTCTGTACAATGCATTCCCAGTCATGAAGGTTTGCTAGGCACACGGCACCGTGGTTCCCAAGCAAACAATACAAGGCACCCTGCAAACACAAAATGTTCTCATTTTAGACTTCATTTGCTAGAGGAGTCTGGATTGCCACACAGATAGATGTCTATTTTAGAAACAGAGAAGTAGCATCAAACTGGTTGCTATGGACAACACATGCTTTTGATGATTAGATACTTACACTAAGGCCTTGTTCATATGTACTACAGCATACGCCTGTGCGATGCCTGTGTTTACCCTCGCAGGGATGCACAGGTGTTCTGTGCATTCCTGTGCAGGCAGTCCCATTGATTTCCATTGGGGAGCGGCAGCTGCACAAACACAGCCTTTGCTCCCAATTTGACATCTGTGTGGGAGCGGATGCGTGCTCCTTTTTTGGAGAAAAAGTTACCGGTCACCATTGTTTCTAGAATATTAAATACTGACGTGCTATAATCTTTTTTCTAAAAATAAATAGATGTAGCCCCCAGTAAACATTGTGTGGCCCTTTAAAGACTAATTCTCTCAGTTTAGGGCTGTGCACCCCCACATGGATGTTAAAATGGGCAGTGCAGCTGCCGCGTCCCAATTGATATCAATGGGACGGCCTGCAGGGGGTTGCATGGAAAACCTACGCATGCCCGTGTAA
Organism: Pelophylax lessonae; assembly: GCF_965119305.1. Taxonomy (NCBI): domain Eukaryota; kingdom Metazoa; phylum Chordata; class Amphibia; order Anura; family Ranidae; genus Pelophylax; species Pelophylax lessonae. Next base: position 654,477,596 of record NC_138770.1, read on the forward strand.
GTAAAAAAAAAGCCCTTGCATAGGCATATACTACAGTACACCCCATGTGAACGAAGCCTAAGAAGTATCTGAAAAAGGGAATATTTGTTTCCTCAGTGTAATAAATGTAATGCTGGAAGACTGAAATCACAAACCTCCAACTCTGGCCTGTTAGCACTTTTCATCTGAGATCAAAAACATATTTAGTTACTCTGTGTGACGGGGAAGGGGACCTGCCCCACACGTTATCGCAGACTTACCGTCTCTTGGTGTCCCCAGAGGAAGACTTTACCCCTCCTTTTCTCTCCAAATGGGAACAGGACCTTCAAGTGACATTTACCCCGACGCAGAAACTGAACCTATGCACTATTGCACTGAAAACGCCGACCTGTAGAAAGCTCCAGGAATCTAACTATAAACTTCTCACAAGGTGGTACAGGGTACCGTTCCTATTGAGCAAGATGTTCCCAGGGACCTCGGACATGTGCTGGCCATGCCAGGAAGAGAGGGGTACCCTTCTCCACATATTCTGGTCGTGCCCTAGGATTCGGGACTTCTGGATCGCTGTCGGTTCCCTGCTAAGAGACCTTACTGACCACGCCATTCCAGACTCTCCAGCCTTCTTTCTTTTGCAACTGTCCAGCATATCGCTGAGAAAATACAAAAAAATTGATCGTTCCACATGTCCTGTGCGCAGCAAAGTCCTGTATTCCGTTGTATTGGAAAACCTCCCGGTCACCCACCATCAAGGACATGCAGAGGTTAGTTGAGATAAACAAAATGGAGGACCTGAATCTCACAGGGCTCCACAGACATGATAAATATGAGAAGGTCTGGGGATATTGGAGGGTTTTCGTCCTCTCTGATAGAGGGAAGTCCCTGATGTGCTCCTGAGCACAGGCGTGGTGCCTGCCTCGGGGGGCGCGTGGCCCGGCACGGAACTGTCCCTCTTTCCCCCCTGCCCCTTCTGTCTACCCTAACTTGCCCTTCTTTATTTCCTCTTCTTTCTACTCTTCCTATTCCAGTTGCTCCATATACGGTTACAATCGTGGGATGATTGCAAAGACCTCATTTTATTGTAAATGGTGCTTCCATCCGAACATTTACATAAGCACTTTCGAGTGCCTCAGATACGCCTTAGTGCCTCTGACACCTACGCTGAGTCTGTTGTCCTTTTTATGATGTTGATGATGCTGTTTCTAATAGACTTCCTGTGTTGTCATTTTATCTACATAAGGATGTCGTCTTCTTTGATTGGAGGATACCTTTGTAATTTGACAGTTTTGATTTCCCTGTACTGTAATTGCCTTTTGTTCAACTGATTGAATACTGCCCACCTAAAGCGGTAGTAAACACCATTGGGACACTTGTACCTGCAGGTAAACTTATAATAAAGCTTACCTGTAGGTACAAGGAATATCTCCTAAATGTGCACAGTTTAGGAGATATTCTCTCTTCAGACGGTGACGACATTGGCGCATGCGCTCTGAAGGGGCGACATCCCCTGATGACGTCAATTAATGAACAAATGCGTAGGGGTGTGGGCAACTAAAGGACGTCCGCACACAGGACTTGCTTTTCTTGCTCCAATGCTGGGTATTATATGCTTTCCAAGTGGAGATCTATGAAAGTGCAATACTTTTTAAAAAAAAAAAAAAAAAAAGAGTCTGTGAAAATTTAAAACTATGTGTATGTATGTTTTTCTTGTACATATTACAATTAACAGAAGAGATCCGGTGATAAACTTGGAGTCCGTATCATTGATAATCTGACAGCTGGCCAAAGGTGCCCCATGATCAGTCTCATGCTCATTATGACCGCCCTTAACCAGAGGGTCATAGTCTTTGGTTAGCGGCTATGCACGTTATGGATATATGCAGTATTTCTCTTCATCTTGGGAGACGTTATTTTTTCTTTTAACTTTATTGGGATTTGTTCACTCTGTAATTGGGTGAACTATTCACAGTTTGGAGGATTTGCTATTATTTTTAACACATGGACTTATGTTAGCACAATAACTGATTATACATGATTTTTGGACTTTCAATCATTACTATGAATTTCATAGTCATTTTATAGGATTGAACTATTATTGCTGACATAGGGCCGCCTAGGTTCACGTTTTGGAGGAATTTTCTTTTGTGTGTTTCTATATAGATAGATAGATAGATAGATAGATAGATAGATAGATAGATAGATAGATAGATAGATAGATAGATAGATAGATAGATAGATAGATAGATAGATAGATAGATAGATAGATAGATAGATAGATAGATAGACACACACAAAAGAAAATTCCTCCAAAACGTGAACCTAGGCGGCCCTATGTCAGCAATAATAGTTCAATCCTATAAAATGACTATGAAATTCATAGTAATGATTGAAAGTCCAAAAACCATGTATAATCAGTTATTGTGCTAACATAAGTCCATGTGTTAAAAATAATGTATGTGTGTGTGTGTATATATATATATATATATATACATACACACACACACACATTCAGAGCTCTGTGCCGTGGCCGTGACTTCCATGAATGAGATCATTGAGGCTCAGTCATTCAAATGGCCAGAGCCCAAGAACCCAGAAGGAAGACTAGATGAAGATGGAAGCCACGTCAGAGGGCTTCGTTTTTAGGCAAGTTTTTCATAAACTGCTAGTATGCTATGCACACTAGCACATTATATTACTTTGCAGGAGGATTTTTTTGAATTGGTGAAAGTTTCCTACCGCTTTATGGCCTAATGCGCATGAGCAGTTTGGTGTGCCAGCATCAACCCATGGAGCTTTCAGGCACCTGGGAGACTGCCAGCAGCAGCCTTTCAAAATCTAAAAACATTATGGGTTTATAGTATAAACTTGTACTGTTTTTAATACTGGTTGTGTGGCGCTTCATCTAAAGTCCCAATGGGCAAAACTCTGCAATTGTATGTATGAAAGGGATGGAGGCGCTTCAAAGGGTACTACCAACCATATTTTGTTTAACATATTATGTGCTTTCAGGGAAAACTTTTGTATGTGTTCTAAAACGATAGCCACCAGGCCATTTCAATGGCCCGCAGCGAGTAGGTGGAGCTGAGATCTCAGGTGCAGATATCTTGCTGCCAAATTCTCAACTGCCTAACCAACATCAACCCAAAAATGAAGAATATTTCAGCACACTCAAACTTAAACAAAATGTCCAAATAAGAGTGATTATACAGTAAGAGGAAATCAATTTATAACTTTTTTGAAATGAGTTTTTCTGGATTTTTTGTTATTCTGTCTGTCACTGTTAAAATAAAACTACCGTTAAAATTATAGACTGATCATTTCTTTGTCAGTGGGCAAACGTAGAAAATCAGCAGGGGGATCAAATACTTTTTTTCCCCTCACTGTACAAAGAAAAATGGATTTTTGTAAAATCTTACCGTAAAATCCTTTTCTCTTAGCTCATTGACAGACGTAGTCCTCGGTGATACACCACCTTCGGGTTATGTTGCCTCCACAGGAGCAGGACTAGACAGGAAATTAAAAAGCTCTGGCCACACCCCAGGGGCAGTCCCAGAGGGTATATCCTCTCTCTCTCTGCCTCAGCAAATCAGTTATGTGAAAAAGCAGTCTTTAGAGATTTTAACCCAACTCAAAAAAAACAGAGGGGCGGGGACTACGTCTGTCAATGAGCTAAGAGAAAAGGATTTTACGGTAAGATTTTACAAAAATCCATTTTTCTCTAGCGCTCATTGACAGACGTAGTCCTCGGTGATACACCACCTTCGGGACGTCCCAGAGCAGTATCACAACTGAGGGGTGGGAAAATGGAAATCAAATCCCAATCTAGAAGGCCCAACCGGTGCCAACTAGAAGTTTACAATGCTCATCCTAACTAGACAGAAAATAACTGATTTGCTGAGGCAGAGAGAGAGAGGATATACCCTCTGGGACTGCCCCTGGGGTGTGGCCAGAGCTTTTTAATTTCCTGTCTAGTCCTGCTCCTGTGGAGGCAACATAACCCGAAGGTGGTGTATCACCGAGGACTACGTCTGTCAATGAGCGCTAGAGAAATACATATTTTAAATCATACTTTTTAAAGTGAACTGAAATTGCACAATGAGGAAAAAAACACTTACTTTGAACTGCTGTTGCTTGACATCATGTCTGTCTGGCCGCAGATATTCAAGCACTAGAGGAATGATGTCCCGGCAGCAGAAATTGTATGTTCCCAGAGCAGAGAAAAAAGCCTGCTGAGCTTTATTTCTGACCTGTGCAACACAAAGATGACATAAATAAACCATATAACCATGGCGGATATACACCCACTAATATCTAGCTAGCTCATTTTCTTTAGCTGGATCAGGCGACATCCTCATATCTACGAGTAGCTGCAAAAACCACTAGCTGACTTGTTTGCTATTGTTTCACTCAAGATAAGCCCATGTGTCATACCCATGCAAGGCAAACATACTAATGGAGAGCCAAGCATCCATGTTCAAATGTACTTCAACTGCCACAGGCTTTTGAGAGGGCTTGGATCGTCTCTGCACATGATATGGACCACCTATTTTTATGGTTACTGACAATAAACATATACACTAGATTATCAAAAGTATTGGGACGCCTGCCTTTACACGCACATGAACTTTAATGGCATCCCAGTCTTAGTCCGTAGGGTTCAACATTGAGTTGGCCCACCCTTTGCAACTATAACAGCTTCAACTCTTCTGGGAAGGCTGTCCACAAGGTTTAGGAGTGTGTCTATGGGAATGTTTGACCATTCTTCCAGAAGCACATTTGTTAGATCAGGCACTGATGTTGGACAAGAAGGCCTGGCTCACAGTCATCGCTCCAAGTCATCCCAAAGGTGTTCCATCGAGTTGAGGTGAAGGCCAGTCAAGTTCCTCCATCCCAAACTCGCTCATGTATGTCTTTACGGACCTTGTTTTGTGCACCGGCCCGAATCATTTGGTTTAGGGGGATTATGGTGTGGGGTTGTATTTCAGGGGTTTGGCTTGGCCCCTTAGTTCCAGCGAAGGGAACTCTTAAGGAGTCGGGGTAGTGGTACCAAGACATTTTGGACAATTTCATGTTTCAAACTTTGTGGGAACAGTTTGGGAATGGCCCCTTCCTGTTCCAACATGACTGCGCACCAGTGAACAAAAAAGGTCCATAAAGACATGGATGAGTGAGTTTGGGGTGGAGGATCATGACTGGCCTGCACAGAGTCCTGACCTCAACCAGATAGAACACCTTTGGGATGAATTAGAGCGCAGACTGCGAGCCAGGCCTTCTTGTCTACACCAGTGCCTGACCTCACAAATGTGCTTCTGGAAGAATGGTCAAACATTCCCATAGACACTCCTAAACCTTGTGGACAGCCTTCCCAGAAGAGTTGAAGCTGTTATAGCTGCAAAGGGTGGGGGCAACTCAATATTGAACCCTACGGACTAAGACTGGGATGTCAGAGTACCTGTGTGTATAAGGGAAGGTGCTTTTTTTTTTTGTATTAAAATAACAAACATGTCACACTTATCTGCTCTGTGCTTTGCACAGAACAGCCCAAAGCCTCCTTTTCTTGGGTCCCCCACTGGCACTCCTGGCTCCTCCAAAGCACAGAGTGCCTTCAGAGCAAGCCGCTTGCTATTGGGGCACTTGTGCGTGCTCACTCCCAAGCTGGCTCTGTGTAACCATAAGACAAACAGAGCATGGCTCAGCCCCAACCCCCTTCTCCCCCCTCACTGGCTGTAATTGGCAGCAGTGGAAGCCATTAGTGTCTGAGCCATTGAGGAGACAGAGAGCTTCTGCTCTTGTGCACATCACTCGATCGAGGTTGGGCTCAGGATAGAATTTGGGGGGGCTGAAGTGGAAGTGTTTTTTGTTTCTCCATTGACAATTTATTGAACAAAGCATTGACAAGTTGAGAAGTCCACAAAGGTTCCATTAGTGGAGACCTGGTGGCATACCATCTGCACCTTCATTTTCTAAGCCTCTAAAGATCATACTGCTGGTGGGGAACGGAGTGCTATACCTGTAAGGAGGATTGGTGACATAAATCTACTACTCTTAAAGCTGTTTTGACCTCCGACTGAAACAGCCGTGGGGGTCCAATACTTCCGGTGAGTGGGGAAACAAAAGGGGAGATGAACACCCCGCACCGGCTGATGAGTCTTTAAGCACCTTGGCACTTTCCTTAACACTTTTATGTACCTTTTGAAGCACTTTAAATCGTGGAATATTGAATTTGTCGGCACTATATTGTATTTATTCATTAGGCACCTTACACACGATACTCCTGTTAGAGCATCTACGTTTTCTGGCGTAATTGTAATGCGCGCATTTTCGCGCTTACGCGAATTCGCGTAAATGCGCGCAAATGCGCGGAATTGCGCGCAAATTTATTCTAGCGTTCTGGATATTCAATTGACATTTTGGGTCATTTGAGCGCATTCGCATGTTTTTGCGCGTTTTTGCGTGCATCAGGCGCAAATTACTGACCAAAAAGGCCTCTTGCACACGATACTCCTGTTTGAGCATCTACTTTTTTCCAGACCTTTTTTCTTGTATGTATTTGCGAGTATTCGCGTGTATTTGTGAGTATTGAGGCTTAAATTGCTGACCAAAAATGCAGATTTTTCTATTTTGTTCTTACTGAAGAATACACAGCGCTTGTTTACGCGCCTGTGTGCATAGGCACATTACAATTCATGGGCTGTATTTTAGCTCAAAAAGCTGTACTGAGCATTTTTAAGCCGCAAGATGCCCAAACAGGAGTATCGAGTGCAAGAGGCCTTATGCAGATTTTTCTATTTTGTGCTTACTGAAGAAAACGCGACGCTCATTTACGCGGCTGTGTGCATAGGCACATTAAGAATGAATGGGCTCTATTTTAGCTCAGAAAAAAAAAAACGCTGTACTGAGCATTTTTAAGCTGCAGTGTGCAAGAGGCCTTATAATGCACTTTCATGGACTTTTGTAGCACGGATGCACTTTTAATTGTGAAATATGGATTTTTTTTTTTTTTTTTTTTTGCACAATATTGTATTTATTCATTATTTAGTCCTTGTTTTTTATTATAGCACTTGCACTTGTTTATATTTATATTTTAGGCAATTGCTTTCATATTTATATTTAACAGTTAGGTTGTGTTCACTTTTGTAGAGACGTTTCTTCCTGTCTTCGAGATTAAAACTTTTCAGAAAAAGGCTTAGTGCTAGAAGTGTATGTATAAAGGAACTATCTTAAATCGTCATACTTACTTGCCCGTAAGAGCTGGTGGACAGACGCAGAAGATCCCGCACCAGGTCTTGGTGGACTTTTTTGTATTTACAGCCTTCAACGGTCAACATTCTCAACTGCAAAATCATTAATTACAGGGTTAAGATACTGAGGTAATAAATATTGACTTCATGACGGTTTAATTATGGTTTAGGATATGAACTAAACTTTTTGCAATTTTTTGCAATCTCAGAGTGTGCGATTTGTTAATATTTCCTATATTGGGTACTGTGTTCAAAAAATATATGTGCTGCTTGATACCTATGATATAAATGTATTTGGTGTCCCCATAGGGCCAATATGGGTTTCACTAATTTCTCCTCTCTTCCCTTGGACTCTGGGTATATCCACTGTTTTATTCTTAAAGAGGAAGTAAAACACTCCCCAAAAAAATGGAAAAAAAAAAAACTCTGAGACAAAGGCATAATGAGCTAGTATGCGATTACATCACTCCCGTGCAAGCGCGTGGGAGCCGCCGTTCACTGCACAGGGCTCTGAAGGAACAGCACGGGTGGCCGTTCCTTCAGAGCGCATACACCGATGACGTCATCGGATGCATTGAAAGTAAATATCTCCTAAACGGGGAAAGTTTAGGAGATATTTACAGTACCTATATGTAACCCTTATTAAAGGCTTACCTATAAGTACAAGTTCCAAGAGAGGGTTTACAACCACTTTAATGTGTGTTAGATGTGAGGTGTTTGGGAGGATAAGGAGCTCCGAGAACCCCTAGTGGCAATGAATGGTGAATGTTTGAAAAAATGTTTTTCCTTGCTATTGAATACAATGAATGCCATACGTGACCAATTAGGAGGTCCATTTAAGGAAAGCTGTGAGAACTCCCTCTAGCTCTGAGGAAAACTGGCGTGATTGGTCAGTGAAATGTGTCAGCGCACACGGCACCATCACATGACAACCAATGGGAGAGGCTGCAGCGAACATGCGTGTTTGACCAAACGCCGCAAGTGCGACCAGGGAAACTCCCAGCGTGGATCGAAGTGGTGTGAGGCGGTGAGAGAGCCTAAGGAAGAAAGCTGGATGACAGGAGACTGCATTGGGACAGAGAAATAATGACGGTGGTGAGTGTGATTTCCGTCTTCCACTCTCAGACCGTGCTAATTAACAGCACCCATTAAGCAGGACTTTTGCATTGAAACAGCAACAGTTCTATGCCATCAGCATTTCCTAAGACGGACAGTCACTTGAGCAAATCTTTCTTGCTGGACTGCACCTCAGTTAACCTCCACTACACCTCTGTGGTGGAGGCCCATGCAGAGCTATGGGAGGTTTCTCATGCCTTGTATAACGGCAGATTATGCAAAGTAAAGCTGTGGATGGACATCAGTTCAGTGCCGACACCGAGCGTTTGAGCAATTCACAGAAAAAGAAAAGAAGTCTATTTTACCGAATGCATGATAGGTTTGTTGTAATGATAATTAGGATTGCATATTAACCCTTCTTTTCCACAAATATTACAGAGAAGGTGAAAATCTTTACATGACCGTGTGCGAAGGGATGTAACGTAAGAAGAGAAGGCGATGCAAAGTAGTTGGTCATCAAACGCAGGAATTGACACCCGTGTTTATTTTTTCCGGATGCATGCGTAGTTGGGCATACAAATAGAAAAAGTACCTCAAAGAGAGACGCTGGGATATAATGGGATCGTCCAGAAATGACGACAATGGCTGCTTCTCTCCTCCTACAGCTGTCTCCTTCTCCGCAGCCTCCGTAAGGCAATCAGCAGTATGGCCTCATCGATTTTCAGAACAACAGGATCCATAACAGCAATCAAAAACTCGCAAATGCTCTTAGATGCTCGCTCTCCAACCAAAATGGCGCAGAGAAATGCTGATTAGAATATTTAGGCATTGTGGGAAATTTGGGACTGTAAAATAGAAGAGGACAGTATTCTTTAACCGCTTGCCGACCGCCGCACGACTATTTACTGCGGCGGTCAGCCCCTCACAGGAAGAGTAGTACTACGTCGCTAGCCTGTGAGGGTCTAGGGAGCGAGCGCGCGCGCCCCTGGAGGTGCTCTCCCGGACCCCCCCCGCGCGCGACCGGCGGACCCGATGTCACTCGGCGATCGTCGGTGCAGAGGGAGAAAGGCAGGCGGCTGATGTAAACAAGCCGCCTGTCATTCTCCCCTGTGTAGAAACAGTGATCATACGGTTCTACTATGTAGGACCATTGATCACCGTTCCTACAGCTCAAGCCACAGCCAATCACAGTTAGGATCACGCCCCTAGGGACACACATAACCCATCCCTCTCAAAAAAGTTAACCCCTTCACTGCCAGTGTAATTTTACAGTAACAGTGCATATGTATAGCAATGATTACTGTAGAAATGTCACTGGTAACCCCAAATGTGTCAAAAATGTCAGTCAAGGGTCCGATCTGTCCGCCGCAATGTCGCAGTACCGCAAAAAAAAAAAAAAAAAAAAAAAATCGCAGATCGCCGCCATTACGCGTTAAAAAAAAAAACCAATAAAAATGACAAAAATCTTTCCCTTTGTTAGTAAACGCGATAACTTTTGCGCAAACCAATCAAAATATACTTTTTGCCATTTTTTTTTACCAAACATATGTAGCATAAAACAAATTGGCCGAAAATGTTAAAAAATTTTGATTTTTACATTTTTTTGGGGGGAATTTCATATAAAAAAATGTGAAAAATATTGTTATTTTTGCAAAATTTACGCTCTTTTTTTGTTTATAGCTCATGATCAAAAAATCGGACAGGTGATCAAATACCACCAAAAGAAAGCTCTGTTTGTGGGAAAAAAAGGACGTCAAATTTGTTTAGGTACAGCGTCGCAGGACAGCGCAATTGTCCGTTTAAGTCACGCAGGGCCGAATCGCAAAAAAACCCTTGGTCGGAATGGGGGTAAAATCTTACGGGGCTTAAGTGGTTAAATAAAAAAAGAAGAAAAAAAAAACACAGGGCTAAACATGAATGTGGCTAAATGCCCCTTAAACAAAAATGCAAAACGCTTTTTTCCTGGCGGCAGTACTGCCTCATAAAGAAATGATCTTTTGTCATTTTCCACAGGATGACAACAATCCCTCAACCGTGTGGCAGAAACAAAACCTGAACTTCTAGAGCTAGGTGACCAAGCTGCGTCACTTAACTGCAATGTAGAAAAGTCAGGTCACCAATCTGACTCTGCTGTCTGGTGTGGACATCTCAGGACTGCAATCCTTTTCCACAAAGTTCTTGCATTTATATTTCAACTGTTTTATTCAGCAGTTTGTGTGGAGTTTGGCTTTAATGTTTCAAGTGCATACACTATGTTCAATACAATACAATCAGCTGAGACCCCCCAGATCACTTATGGAATATTGGGGTAAACTGATGAAGAGCTACCAAGTATTCAGGCAAAATAATGATGAATTTGGATTGCTAATAATTGTAACTTTGAAACACCATTCACACGGTGATCCTTTTTGGAGATCCTCACTCTATATATCATTTCAAAATTATACCTGCTCAACGCACGCAGGCCTCGCCCCCTCAGTTCCCAGGCGGGACCTATTCCCAGATGCTACGCTACCTCATTGTAAGCTATACCTCTCTTAGGTTTGTGAGGTTTACTTGTTTATTGTATCCACTGTTGTTCATTTATATATATCTTCTCTAGACGCTTGAATCATGCCTACTTCTTAAGAAGTGAAATTTCCACGAAACGCGTTGAGTTCAACACAGGCAATGTTATCTATTAAAAGTTAAAAGTCTATTAAAAGTTGTTGTTATACTCTATATCCATGACCTTATTTAAGTTCTATTTACTTATTTGTATGTACCAGGATAATGTTGCATTACTATGTATCTCTGGTCTTAGACCATGCATACCTACCTATTTTTAACTCATGTACACCCCATTACCATGGGTTACATGTTTTTACTGAACATTTTGGTTTTACCATTATTTGGTCTACAGACCATCAATAAATATACAATTTTATATTATCCTCTGGTCCCTCTCATTATGTATTCATGTCTATTCTGTGGCTGGTCACACCTCATATAAAGTCCCAATTTTGCCTTTTGTTTTTTTTGCTTTCAAGTATTCAGGCAAAATAATGATGAATTTGGATTGCTAATTATTGTAACTTTAATAAGAGCCCATTCACACTAGCACGACTTGTGAGGCGACTTGTGTAGCCCCAGGTCGCTTGACATAACAAAAGCAATGTTAATCAATCAGTGCCGTCTTAATTGGCACTACTGAAGTCGCTCTGACTTCAGAAAAGGGTCCTGTACTACTTTGAGGCGACCTGTGATCCGACTGTCCCATATACTTCAATGGGAGTCGCCTCCTTATCTTAATTGACACTACTTGTTATCAGACTTTCCAGGAAGAAGAAAGAGATTAGCCAGGCATTCCCCACAGACAAAGTCGCCTGTCTCTTCAAAGTAGTGCACAAGTCTCTTCCAAGTCCCTTCCCAAGTCCCTTCCCAAGTCCCTTCCCAAGTCCCTTCCCAAGTCCCTTCCCAAGTCCCTTCCCAAGTCCCTTCCCAAGTCCCTTCCCAAGTCCCTTCCCAAGTCCCTTCCCAAGTCCCTTCACAAGTCCCTTCACAAGTCCCTTCACAAGTCCCTTCACAAGTCCCTTCACAAGTCCCTTCACAAGTCTCTTCACAAGTCTCTTCACAAGTCTCTTCACAAGTCTCTTCACAAGTCTCTAAACAAGTCTCTAAACAAGTCTCTAAACAAGTCTCTAAACAAGTCTCTAAACAAGTCTCTTCAAGTCACAGGCGACTTTCTGGTCGTGGTAGTGTGAACCGGCTCTGAAACACCAACAGTCCTGTTTTGAAATATGCATCCCCTGCCTGGGTGAAATGTCTATCTGGGCAGTACAGTGGCTTAGTGGTTATTATATCTGCTGGGCAGCACTAGGGTTGGTGGTTCAAATCCCAACCACGACACTACCTGCATAGTTTGCATGATCTCCCTGCGGATGAATGCTGCATTTCCTCCCAACCTCCAAAGACATGCTGGTAGATTACTTGGCTCCAATATAAATTGGCCATATCGTGTATATATACAAATGTGAGATAGGCACTATTAATGCCTGTGATACTTACAAAAAAAATGTAATATATCTGATAGATTTATATGGACTGCGCTCTAAAGCAGGGGAGTCATATTTTATAATCGTTTGTTTTCAACCTGCAAAAAGGTTTTTTGCTGAAAATATGGAACCTTAAAGGTGGAAAGCTGTAATTATCACAAAACTAACTTTCCACAGTTAGTCTAAACTTATAAAATAAAAAGGAAAAACCCAGAACTGTTATTGATGCCATACCTCATGTTGTAACATGACTCTGTCAATCAGCAATGCTCGAATGTGCCTCTTCTTTCCTTGGAGCTGAAAGTCAAACAAATCATTCATTTTGTGGACTGCCATAAGCATTCTTTCCCCAACAGCAAAATCTATATGATATTAAAGTAGAACTAAATAGTCATATAATATACAGCTATGGAAGTTGCCATTTATCCTTAGATGTGCAGTTGCTGTGGTGCCATGTGATCATTTATGACACCAGCTATTTCCCCAGTAAGGGTCCTCTCACACAATGCGCCCTCCAGCGTGGTCCGTTGTCTGCTCAGCGGGGATCAATCCACCGATCCCTGCTGAGCAGGCAGTTGACCGCTCCGTTTCCGCTCTGTGTGCGGAGATGGAGGTGTCAGATTCCCGCTGTCCTCTATGGGGGAATTGGATGAGAATGGACAGGCCCGATCGACGGATGAAAATTAGGGTTTCCATCCGTCCGGATTTCACGGACAGTATCAGAATCGGATAGCAGCGGGTGTCAGCGGACATGTCACCGCTGACATCCACTGCCCCATAGGGATGCATGGAGGATCCGATCAGGTCCGCCTGAAAAACTGACAGGCGGATCGGATCGTTCGTGTGAAAGGACCCTAACATTTACCATACGCTGCATGACTCAAATGTGAGTTTTAACAGAAGCTGTTAAACTGATGTGTTTAGTTCCGCTTTAAAGTAAAACTGCTTCAGATATTTTAAAATTATAATAAAGTCTTTTTTTTTTTAATTTTTTAAATAACAAACATGTTATACTTACCTGCTCTGCACTGATCCTCCTCTTCTCGAGTCTCTCGCCAGCGCTCCTGGCCCCTCCATCCTGCCGAGTGCCCAAACAACAAGCAGCTTGTTATGGGGGAACTCGCTGCTGTGTGTGTGTGTCCATTCAGACATGGTGCCGTGGCTCAGTCCCATCCCCTCATTGGCTCACTGACTTTGACTGACAGCAGCGGGAGCCAATGGCGCCCAGTACTGCGTCAGCCAAACAGGAGGGAAAGTCCCGGGCAGCCAAGGTTCCTGTGCAACATCGCTGGATCGAGATGGGGCTCAGGTAGGTATTAGGGGGGGCTCCTGCACACAGAAGGTTTTTTTATCTTAATGCACCAAATGCATTAGGATAAAAAAACCTTGTGCCTTTACAACCACTTTAACCTTCTTTGTTATATAATTTCATAAGAATCTTCCAAGCAAAATGTTCAATTTATCAGTTAATGACCCAAACTAGTGCATGCTCATAGAATTGGTATTGTTTTTTTTAATTAAACAGATATTTGAAACAGGCCTAATCTCTAATTGGATATTAGTTGGCTAAAGCACCATGTATCAAATTATTTTTCTATTTTTATAAAAACGGAATTTTTGTAAAATCTTACCTGTAAAATTCCTTTCTCTGAGTCCTCCGACAGTCGCCGCCTCTTCATATTCGTCACATATGGGGTATTAGACTTTGCTCCGAAGGAGTAGCTAGGCAACAGAATATGTTAACAATAAAGCTTTAACATATCCCACCCTCAAGGGGTGGTCCCCTCAGTCAATACCCTCCTACTTCCTGCAACCATATCTCAGTTTTAGTGGAATAGCAGTAGAGTATACATTCAAACCCCAAAAGAGGGGCGGGGGCGGCGACTGTCGGAGGACTCAGAGAAAGGAATTTTACAGGTAAGATTTTACAAAAATTCTGTTTTCTCTTACGTCCTCCGACAGTCGCCGCCTCTTCATATTCGTCACATATGGGGACGTCCCAAAGCAGTGCAAACATGAGGGGTGGGAAACGCATCCGCGCCGAAAGGCAACGCAGTCTCCACATCAAAGAAAGGAACCTTACCAAAGGAAGGAAACCAGCTGGGCAACAGCAAAAATAAGTGCTCAACAGGAGCAACAACCCAGGAAAAGACAAAAAACCAGGGGATACAAAACTTATCCCAACAGCCAGGAGTCCCCAACAAGGGACCCTAGGGAACAGCCGCACTAAGAACCTTGCGGCCAAAGGAAGCATCCGCCGATGCCTGAACATCTACTTTGTAGAATTTTGTGAAAGTGTGTACGGTCGACCAAGTCGCCGCCTTACACACCTGGGCTACAGAAGCCCCATGACGACAGGCCCAAGACGTACTCAGAGATCTAGTAGAGTGCGCCTTCACAGGCACAGGGGGAACCTTCCCCTGCAAGGCATAGGCCTGTTCAATGGTCTGCCTGATCCATTTGGCAATGGTAGAGGCGGAAGCCGCCATGCCCTTCCGAGGACCCTCTGGAAGAACAAACAAGGAGTCCGTCTTTTGAAAAGACTCAGTCGATTTAAGGTAAACCCTAATCGCCCGAACAACATCCAGAGAATGCAATCTTACCTCCTTTGGATGTTTAGGCTTCGTGCACAACAAAGGCAAAACAATATCCTCGTTAAGATGGAATTCCGAAACTCGTTTCGGCAGAAAAGAAGGATTAGGTCGCAAAACCACCTTATCCAAATGAACAACCAGGTACGGAGACTTGCAGGACAAAGCCGCCAGTTCCGACACTCTGCGAGCCGAAGTGATCGCCACCAAAAAGGCGACCTTTTTGGACAACATAGACAACGAGATCTCCCTGATCTGTTCAAAAGGAGCACGTTGTAACACAGACAGGACTAGATTCAAGTCCCAAGGGGGCAAAGGATCCCTCCTAGGAGGAACCAGTTGCCGCACACCCTGAATAAAAGCGCCAACCAAGGAGTTGGAAGCCACGGGACGTTGAAACAGAACGGCCAGCGCAGACACCTGACCCTTTATCGTAGCCAGCGCCAAACGCTGATCGACACCCGTCTGAAGGAAAGACAGCACACGGGAAACCGAGTACGTGCGGGGTGAAAACCCCCTGGACTCACACCAGGCAAAATAGGCCTTCCAAGTACGGTAATAAACCTTTCCCGAGGAAGACTTCCTCGCGTTGATCAAGGTATGAACAACCTCTGGAGAGAGACCCTTCTCCTTCAGGACCTCGGTCTCAACAGCCAGGCCGTCAAAGCCAGCGACTGTAAAGCAGGATGGTAAATCGGTCCTTGAGACAGTAGATCGTCCCGAAGAGGCAGACGCCAGGGGGCGTCGACCGCCAGATTCACGAGGTCTGCGTACCAGGACCGGCGAGGCCAGTCCGGTGCCACAAGAATCACCGTGCTGCGTTCCGAGTGTAACCTGCGAAGGAACCGGGACAGCAACTGAATCGGTGGAAACGCGTACATCAGCCTGTACTGATGCCACGGGGCCACTAACGCGTCCGACGCGTCTGCCCGAGGGTCGCGCGTCCTTGCCACGAACCTCTTCACCTTGTAGCTGAGGCGAGACGCGAACAGGTCCACATCTGGAAGACCCCACTTCGCGCACAACATCTGGAAGACAGCCGGGTGGAGAGACCATTCCCCCTGATCCAGGGTCTGGCGACTCAGATAGTCCGCCTGCCAGTTCTCCACTCCCGGAATGTGAACCGCCGTTATCGCCGGGACATGAGTCTCGGCCCAAGACAGAATGTCGGCCACTTCTCGAGCCGCTCGGGCACTCCTGGTGCCCCCTTGGTGGTTGATGTAGGCCACCGCCGTGGCATTGTCCGTCTGCACCCGAACCGGGCAGCCCTGCAGCCGGTCCGTCCAGCGATGAAGACAGAGCCTTATCGCACGCAATTCCAGAATGTTGATCGGGAGGGAAGACTCCCCCTCCGACCAGGTCCCCTGGGCGGACAGAACGCCCAGAACACCACCCCAGCCCGACAGGCTGGCATCCGTGGTGATTATCGTCCACGAGATCGGACGAAACGACTTGCCCCCGGACACCAACGGGGACTGGAGCCACCACAGAAGGCTTTCCCTGGTGCGATGACTCAACGAGATCTGAAGATCCAGAGATTGAGGTCGCCCGTCCCACTTGGACAAGATCTCCGCCTGGAGACCCCGCGTGTGAAACTGCGCGAAAGGAATCGCCTCGAAAGCCGAGACCATCAATCCCAGACATCTCATACACGTCCGCAGAGACGAGTTCGGAACGTCCCTGAGGGACCTGACTTCCTCCTGAAGAGTCCTGAGTTTGTCTTCCGGCAGGAAGACCTTCGCCTGCACCGAGTCCAGTATCATTCCCAGATAGGGAAGACGAACCGACGGACTCAGTGTCTACTTTGGAACATTTATCGTCCAACCGAACTCCTGCAGAGTTTGCATCGTGACAGACAGGTCCTTCTCCAGACCCTGACTGGTCGCAGACCGAATCAGAATGTCGTCCAGATACCCCAGGACAGAAATGCCCTGGGCTCTCAATAATGCCAGAACCGGTGCAAGCACCTTGGTGAAGACCCGCGGAGCCGAGGCGAGCCCAAAGGGCAACGCCACGAACTGGTAGTGATCCTCCGCAATGGCAAATCGAAGGTATCTCTGATGACCCTCTAATATGGGGATGTGAAGATACGCATCCTTCAAATCGATGGAGGCCATGAATTCCCCCGGAACCAGGGCAGCCACCACCGAGCGCAGGGATTCCATGCGGAACTTGCGAACCCGCACAGAGCGGTTCAGAGCTTTCAAGTCCAGAATTGGACGAACCTTGCCCTCCTTTCTGGGCACGGTGAACAGATTGGAATAAAACCCCCGAAATCTGTCCCGATGAGGCACCGGAACCACCACTCCCTGAGCCCTCAGGTCCCGCACCGCCAGGTGCAGATCCCGCAGGCGCTCTGGAGACAGTTGTAGATTTGAGGGAAAAAATCTGCTCTCTGGCCGAGAGAGAAACTCGATCTTGTAACCAGATCGAACGATTTCCAGAACCCATCTGTCCCGCACACGGGCCAACCAGGGCTGAAGAAAACCGAGCAAGCGTCCCCCCACCCCAAAACTGGGTGAGGGCGCCCCTTCAGGCCGAACTGTTATGGGCCGCAGGTCCGGATTGGCCGGACTTCTGTTTCCCAGACCAGGGTTTCTTCTGAGAGCCCTGGCCCTTGAACGGTTTGCCCTTGTAGTGCGGCCGAAAGGCACGAAAGGACCCCTGAGGGGGCCGAAAATGAGCATGCTTCTTCCCAGAAGCCCCCTTAGCCTTGGGGAAATGGGGCAAGAGAGTGCTCTTACCCCCGGTAATCCCCTTAATCAACACATCCAGGGACTCCCCAAAAAGGCGAGACCCATCATAAGGCAGATTGGCTAAGGTTTTACGTGAAGATTGGTCCACCGACCAACATTTCAACCAAACCAGGCGGCGAGACAACACCGCCACGCTGTGCACACGCGCGGCCAACGGAATCAGGTCCAGGTCCGCATCACACAGATACATGACACCCTGGTGGATCTGATCCACCATATCCAGGGTCGCCGCCGAGGCCGAATCGGCCACTAGGACGCGCCTAAGCATCTGCGTCCAACTTGCGATCGCCTGGGCCGCCATGAGAGAAGCAAACAGAGCCTTAAGCATAGAACCCGTAACAGAATAAGTATGACGGGCAAGAGACTCCAGTCTCCTATCCGTGGCATCACGGAAAACAGGGGATCCCTCTGCAGGGATCGCAGTGGCTTTGTTCAAAACCGCAATAGCATGATCCACTGGCGGAGGCACACACCACCGTTCATCAGTGGCAGGCGAGAAAGGATAACGCAGCTTAAATTTACTTGGTACCGCAAAAGGCTTGCGCAAATCGCGCCATTGGTCCTTAACAGCGCGCTGAAAATCAGCATTGCAGGGAAAAACCTGCGGCGTCCTGCGTTTTCTCTGCGTCCCATAAGCCGCCAAGGCAGCTGGGGGACACACCTCGTCCTGCAAACGTAGCGTCTGCTTAATGGAAGCAATCAACTCATCCATGATTGCAAGCTCTTCAGGCGAGCCAGGGGGAGAATTATCAACCCCCTCAACTTCAGCCTCTACCTCAGACCCCACTAGATCAAGAGAGGAGCGGGACCCCGATAGGGGGGTCCCCGCCAGAACAGCCCCATCACCTTCACCCTCAGAATCAGAGGACAGAGCAACTCTGGGCCGTTTAGTAGATTGAGCAGCCACCAGCATTTGCACCTGTGCAGCAAGGCCAGCCACAATAGTGGCCAAATCCCCCCCTGGGGGGGAAACAGCGGTCCCCTGGCTTTCCACCAATACTGTGGGAAACTTGCCCTCCTGAGAATCCATTGCCCCTGTATGCCAGACAACCAAGGGTTAACTGCCCCCTTACAGCAAGCGCAGCCCACCGCACCACACTCAGGCACAATGAGACCCCCACAGGGAATATACAGACTGAATACAGGCAATGGAACACAGGAATAGAAGGATAAAACCTGAGGAGACTCCGCTGCTGCTGCTGCCTCGATCGGTGCTTCCAGGAGAGAGGAAGTGATGCTGCCAGGGCGCTCTATGTAAGCCTATGGAGGCTACAAGAAAATGGCCGCCGTGCATGTAAACCATGCGGCCGGAGCGGGCGCCGGTAAAATGGCGCCGTTTGGCGCCGAAATCGCCGCTCCACAGTGCATAAAATCACACACAATATTATCCCATTATATGGATACATGTTAGATCGCCGCAGCGATCGCTGTATATGCCCCAACATGCCATTAAAAACATGCCCCACAGCA
Source organism: Pelophylax lessonae (assembly GCF_965119305.1). Lineage (NCBI taxonomy): Eukaryota > Metazoa > Chordata > Amphibia > Anura > Ranidae > Pelophylax > Pelophylax lessonae. Next base: position 654,496,720 of record NC_138770.1, read on the forward strand.
CACAGCTCCTCACACTGCCCAGCCTGACATACTCAGTGTCATACAACTCCCCCCCCCCCCTTGCAGCCCACAGCATGCAGCCGAGATATAGGGAGACAAGCAGTGTGATTAAAGGCAGGTTACACAGTCCCAGACTGAGACCCCCCCCAGACAGACAGGTCCCCACATAGATACACTTACCTCACATGGCGTGGGGAACCCGCACAGGCGAACAAGCCGCTGCACATGAGGCAGGGAGAGTCGCAATTCAAGACGCACACAATGGCGGTTCAGAAACCGCACAGCGTCCGGTGAGGTAGCCACCTCACCAATCATCCCTGCACCGAACAGGGATGGGTCGTTCACCGTGCCAGGAGCGTTACCTGGCTGAACGCTCGATGGCAGACTGGGAAGCCACTGACCCACGACCTGCGACCAGGGGGATCAGCCCGAGACCCAGTCCGCATGATCCTCTTCGTCCGAAGAACTAACTAATGCTGACAAAAATAACAGCTAAGTAAAGGTAGAGAGAAAACTCAAACAAAATATCAAAAAGAAGAAAGAGTCTGGGACAAAAAGTCCCAGCACAGAGAGAGCCAGCCACTCCTGACAAGCTAGACATTAAAACTGGGATATGGTTGCAGGAAGTAGGAGGGTATTGACTGAGGGGACCACCCCTTGAGGGTGGGATATGTTAAAGCTTTATTGTTAACATATTCTGTTGCCTAGCTACTCCTTCGGAGCAAAGTCTAATACCCCATATGTGACGAATATGAAGAGGCGGCGACTGTCGGAGGACGTAAGAGAAATACAGTTTTTCTTTAACATTTTTTGTCTCAAAGTGTTACGGATCTCCTCCATCCACTTCCTGTGTACATGCATTCGCTATACCCGCAGCTGCATGTCATGTTTAGAGTGGGATGTCCGATGGTGACAATGACATTACATTTAAAGCGGAGTTCCGGGCTCAAAAACAACTTTGGCCCATCCGCTTGCTGTGAATGCCCTGAAAAACAAATGGATGCTCCTGAATTTTTTTTTCTTCATTTACCTTGTTTTTTAAGGAAATATACTTACCTTCCTTCTACTTCCTCCCTCTGCGGCTGTGGCCCGCGCCGTCACCTTCTGTTTGTGATGACTCCTGGGAGCTGAACGTCATCGCTCCCAGGAGTCAATGCACCTGCACCGGCCCCGCTCGTCAGTTCCGGTGCAGGCGCGGTATTCCCTGCTAAACAGCTTATGGGCATGCCCAGAAGCTGTGCAGGGATGACACGCCCGCACCGGAAGTGACGAGTGGGGCCGGTGCAGGGCATTCTGGGATGAAGAGGACGCAAAGAGGACGCGCCGGCTTCAGCTGCCCACATCCGAGATGGCAGCGCTGGAGAAGAAATTTTCAAGGTAAGTATTTCTTTTAAAAGGTAAGTGCGACCCGGAACAGTACAGAGGCTATTGTGGAATGTACTAGCCCTGACTGTCCCAGGGGTATTTTTATCTAAATTTCACCCCCCAGGCTGGAACTCCGCTTTAATGAGCTTCGGCACAGCAGCATACAGTCTCCCCAGTGCACACAAATGGTAGCATGAAAACACAGGAGAGCAACTGGGAGATGTGGATTGGCTATGTTCTGTACCTAACAAAGTGGATGAAACTCGCTAAAGTGTTTATTTTTTTATTTTTTTTTTTTTAGGACCTGCAGTGGTGTGATGTAATCGTTGGGAGGCAGCATCCATCTTCACCCATTCTTCCTTCCGGGCAGTGTTACAGCCCAGAGCCGCAATGAAGTCACTTCCGCGCATGTGCAGTGGAGCCGTCATTCACGGCACAGGTATCTGTAGGAACGACACGGGTGGCCGTTCCTTAAGAGCGCATGCGCCCATGATGTCATCAGCTGCATGTAAAGTAAATATCACCTAAACGGTGCAAGTTTAGGCGATATTTACAGTACCTATAGGTAAACCTTATTATAGGCTTACCTACAGGTACAAATTAGGCACAGGAGTTTATTCCCTCTTGGCAGGATTACCCAAGATTATTTTAATGAAAGCTGCAAATTAAAAAAAAAAAAAAAAAAACGGTTGAAAATGACAACATGTTAAAGATGAAATTAAATTTTAGTGACTGGATTGATCTACGTATTGAACACCTCCATGTCTCACTAATCTGTATTCATCTCCCTCCTGTAAGAGTTTATTTTTCTGTTCTCCTCAACAGATACGTCATAGGGCAATTATCAGTAAGAGCATATACTCTGCCATGTCATCACTAAAATGCTGCAATCAGTAGGGAATGAGCTCTGCTGATTGCGCTGTAGTAATGACAGGGTGGAAGCGGGGTGTCAGACCACTATACTGAGGTCCGTAGGTGTATATTCATGCAATATGAATTTTCTGCTGAGGCAAGATAAAAAATAAAAAAAAAAATTCCTAAAGTGTTACTAAAGTCAAATTATTTTGAAAATTAAAATAACAAACATGCTATACTCATCTGCTCTGTGCAGTGGTATTGCACAGAGTGGTCCGAGTCCTGGCTCCTCCTCTTCTTCGTGTGTCCCCACAGCAAACAGCTATGGAGGCACACAGTGTCTGCACGCTCCTGAGCCGAGTGTCTATGGAGCTGCGCTCTACAGACTTACACAGCATCCCCCAGCTTCCTCCTCACTGCATTTGATTAAAAGCAGCAGGAGCCAATGGCTCCTGCTGCTGCTCAAGGGCTGTGTGAAGAGAAAGAAAGGGGAGAATAGATGCAGCCGTGCACAGTTCTGGATCTATCCTCTATTCCCCTTCACACAGAGAAGAGAGGACAGAGAAATAGAAATTTTTTACCTTAATGCAAGAAATGCATTAAGGGCCAGTTCACACCACATGCAGTCCAGTACTGTTTTTTTCTGCTTCAAAAACGCATGGAAAGTAGGTTATATGGTTTCAAATGGCATAGTTCACACCAGTGCTTGCAGTTCCAGTAAAAAGTAGATAATGCTGCATTTTTCCTGCACTGGACTGTACTGGAACGCTGTAAGGCGCATCAAAAACGCACTGGAACACACAAGTCCTTATTTATGCTTAAGAAAAAAAAAGTGAGAAAAAATGCAATGGACTGCATCATACGCACCAAAAACACGCATGCAGAAAAGCATCCGGAACGCATCTGGACTGCATTTCTGCGGTGTGAACTAGCCCTAAGGTAATAAAACATTTTTAGCTTTAGTATCACTTTAAGTCAATTGGCACCTTCTTTTTTTTTGATCAAACCTGACTTCATTTCTATATTTCATGCGAGCCCAAACAACAAAGAAATCTATTAAAGTGGTTGTAAACTTACCTTTAACCACTTGCCGACCGCCGCACGACTATTTACGTCGGTGGTCAGCCCCTCACAGGCAGAGCAACGTAGGGCTACGTCGCTAGCCTGTGAAGGTCTAGGGAGCGAGCGCGAGCCGCCGGGGGCGCGCTCCCGCGTGGTCACGGACCCCTCCCCCCCCCTGCGCGTGTGACCGGCGGACCCGATGTCCGCCGGTCACTCGCGATCGTCCGTTAGAGCAGGAGAAAGGCAGGCAGCTAATGTAAACAAGCCGACTGTCATTCTCCCCTGTGTAGGAATGGTGATCATACGGTTCTACTATGTAGGACCGTTGATCACTGTTCTTACACCTCAAGCCACAACCAATCACAGTTAGAATCACGCCCCTAGGACACACATAACCCCTCCCTCTCAAAAAAAGTTAACCCCTTCACTGCCAGTGTAATTTTACAGTAACAGTGCATATGTATAGCACTGAATACTGTAGTAATGTCACTGGTAACCCCAAAAGTGTCAAAAATGTCAGTCAAGGGTCTGATCTGTCCGCCGCAATGTCGCAGTAGCGCAAAAAAAAAAAAAAAAACGCAGATCGCCGCCATTACGCGTTAAAAAAAAAAACAACAAAAACAAAAATCTTTTCCTTTGTTAGTAAACGCAATAACTTTTGCGCAAACTAATCAAAATACGCTTTTTGCGATTTTTTTAACCAAACATATGGTAAAAAAAAAAATTGGCCCAAAATGTTAAAAAAATTTTGATTTTTACTTTTTTGGGGGAATTTCATATAAAAAAATGTGAAATTGTTGTTATTTTTGCAATCTTCCGGGGCTTAAGTGGTTAAAGTTTGCGCCTATATTAAGGCTCTTTTTTTGTTTATAGCGCAAAAAGTAAAAATCGCACAGGTGATCAAATACCACCAAAAGAAAGCTCTGTTTGTGGGAAAAAAGGACGTCAAATTCGTTTAGGTACAGCGTCGCACGACCGCGCAATTGTCCGTTAAAGTCATGCAGTGCCGAATCGCAAAAAATGGATTTTTGTAAGATCTTACCGTAAAATCCTTTTCTCTTAGCTCATTGACAGACGTAGTCCTCTTTGATTCATATCAATTGGGTTATGCTGCCCTCTACAGGAGTAGGACTAGGCAGAAGGAAAAACGTTCTGGCTCCACCTTAGGGGCAGTCCCAGAGGGTATATCCCCTCTCTCTCTCTGCTACAGGATGTCAGTTATGTCACAAAGCAGTGTCAGAGAATTTAACCCAACCCAACTCAACAGTAGAGGGGCGGGTACTACGTCTGTCAATGAGCTAAGAGAAAACGGAATTTTTGTAAAATCTTACCTGTAAAATTCCTTTCTCTGAGTCCTCCGACAGTCGCCGCCTCTTCATATTCGTCACATATGGGGTATTAGACTTTGCTCCGAAGGAGTAGCTAGGCAACAGAATATGTTAACAATAAAGCTTTAACATATCCCACCCTCAAGGGGTGGTCCCCTCAGTCAATACCCTCCTACTTCCTGCAACCATATCTCAGTTTTAGTGGAATAGCAGTAGAGTATACATTCAAACCCCAAAAGAGGGGCGGGGGCGGCGACTGTCGGAGGACTCAGAGAAAGGAATTTTACAGGTAAGATTTTACAAAAATTCCGTTTTCTCTTACGTCCTCCGACAGTCGCCGCCTCTTCATATTCGTCACATATGGGGACGTCCCAAAGCAGTGCAAACATGAGGGGTGGGAAACGCATCCGCGCCGAAAGGCAACGCAGTCTCCACATCAAAGAAAGGAACCTTACCAAAGGAAGGAAACTAGCTGGGCAACAGTAAAAATAAGTGCTCAACAGGAGCAACAACCCAGGAAAAGACAAAAAACCAGGGGATACAAAACTTATCCCAACAGCCAGGAGTCCCCAGCAAGGGACCCTAGGGAACAGCCGCACTAAGAACCTTGCGGCCAAAGGAAGCATCCGCCGATGCCTGAACATCTACTTTGTAGAATTTTGTGAAAGTGTGCACGGTCGACCAAGTCGCCGCCTTACACACCTGGGCTACAGAAGCCCCATGACGACAGGCCCAAGACGTACTCAGAGATCTAGTAGAGTGCGCCTTCACAGGCACAGGGGGAACCTTCCCCTGCAAGGCATAAGCCTGTTCAATGGTCTGCCTGATCCATTTGGCAATGGTAGAGGCGGAAGCCGCCATGCCCTTCCGAGGACCCTCTGGAAGAACAAACAAGGAGTCCGTCTTTCGAAAAGACTCAGTCGATTTAAGGTAAACCCTAATCGCTCGAACAACATCCAGAGAATGCAATCTCACCTCCTTAGGATGTTTAGGCTTCGTGCACAACGAAGGCAAAACAATATCCTCGTTAAGATGGAATTCCGAAACTCGTTTCGGCAGAAAAGAAGGATTAGGTCGCAAGACCACCTTATCCAAATGAACAACCAGGTACGGAGACTTGCAGGACAAAGCCGCCAGCTCCGACACTCTGCGAGCCGAAGTGATCGCCACCAAAAAGGCGACCTTTTTGGACAACATAGACAACGAGATCTCCCTGATCTGTTCAAAAGGAGCACGTTGTAACACAGACAGGACTAGATTCAAGTCCCAAGGGGGCAAGGGATCCCTCCTAGGAGGAACCAGATGCCGCACACCCTGAATAAAAGTGCCAACCAAGGAGTTGGAAGCTACGGGACGTTGAAACAGAACGGCCAGCGCAGACACCTGACCCTTTATCGTAGCCAGCGCCAAACGCTGATCGACACCCGTCTGAAGGAAAGACAGCACACGGGAAACCGAGTACGTGCGGGGTGAAAACCCCCCGGACTCACACCAGGCAAAATAGGCCTTCCAAGTACGGTAATAAACCTTTCCCGAGGAAGACTTCCTCGCGTTGATCAAGGTATGAACAACCTCTGGAGAGAGACCCTTCTCCTTCAGGACCTCGGTCTCAACAGCCAGGCCGTCAAAGCCAGCGACTGTAAAGCAGGATGGTAAATCGGTCCTTGAGACAGTAGATCGTCCCGAAGAGGCAGACGCCAGGGGGCGTCGACCGCCAAATTCACGAGGTCTGCGTACCAGGACCGGCGAGGCCAGTCCGGTGCCACAAGAATCACCGTGCTGCGTTCCGAGTGTAACCTGCGAAGGAACCGGGACAGCAACTGAATCGGTGGAAACGCGTACATCAGCCTGTACTGATGCCACGGGGCCACTAACGCGTCCGACGCGTCCGCCCGAGGGTCGCGCGTCCTTGCCACGAACCTCTTCACCTTGTAGTTGAGGCGAGACGCGAACAGGTCCACATCTGGAAGACCCCACTTCGCGCACAACATCTGGAAGACAGCCGGGTGGAGAGACCATTCCCCCTGATCCAGGGCCTGGCGACTCAGATAGTCCGCCTGCCAGTTCTCCACTCCCGGAATGTGAACCGCCGTTATCGCCGGGACATGAGTCTCGGCCCAAGACAGAATGTCGGCCACTTCTCGAGCCGCTCGGGCACTCCTGGTGCCCCCTTGGTGGTTGATGTAGGCCACCGCCGTGGCATTGTCCGTCTGCACCCGAACCGGGCAGCCCTGCAGCCGGTCCGTCCAGCGATGAAGACAGAGCCTTATCGCACGCAATTCCAGAATGTTGATCGGGAGGGAAGACTCCCCCTCCGACCAGGTCCCCTGGGCGGACAAAACGCCCAGAACACCACCCCAGCCCGACAGGCTGGCATCCGTGGTGATTATCGTCCACGAGATCGGACGAAACGACTTGCCCCCGGACACCAACGGGGACTGGAGCCACCACAGGAGGTTTTCCCTGGTGCGATGACTCAACGAGATCTGAAGATCCAGAGATTGAGGTCGCCCGTCCCACTTGGACAAGATCTCCGCTTGGAGACCCCGCGTGTGAAACTGCGCGAAAGGAATCGCCTCGAAAGCCGAGACCATCAATCCCAGACATCTCATACACGTCCGCAGAGACGAGCTCGGAACGTCCCTGAGGAACCTGACTTCCTCCTGAAGAGTCCTGATTTTGTCTTCCGGCAGGAAGACCTTCGCCTGCACCGAGTCCAGTATCATTCCCAGATAGGGAAGACGAACCGACGGACTCAGAGTCGACTTTGGAACATTTATCGTCCAACCGAACTCCTGCAGAGTTTGCATCGTGACAGACAGGTCCTTCTCCAGACCCTGACTGGTCGCAGACCGAATCAGAATGTCGTCCAGATACCCCAGGACAGAAATGCCCTGGGCTCTCAATAATGCCAGAACCGGTGCAAGCACCTTGGTGAAGACCCGCGGAGCCGAGGCGAGCCCAAAGGGCAACGCCACGAACTGGTAGTGATCCTCCGCAATGGCAAATCGAAGGTATCTCTGATGACCCTCGAATATGGGGATGTGAAGATACGCATCCTTCAAATCGATGGAGGCCATGAATTCCCCCGGAACCAGGGCAGCCACCACCGAGCGCAGGGATTCCATGCGGAACTTGCGAACCCGCACAGAGCGGTTCAGAGCTTTCAAGTCCAGAATTGGACGAACCTTGCCCTCCTTTCTGGGCACAGTGAACAGATTGGAATAAAACCCCCGAAATCTGTCCCGATGAGGCACCGGAACCACCACTCCCTGAGCCCTCAGGTCCCGCACCGCCAGGTGCAGATCCCGCAGGCGCTCTGGAGACAGTTGTAGATTTGAGGGAAAAAATCTGCTCTCTGGCCGAGAGAGAAACTCGATCTTGTAACCAGATCGAACGATTTCCAGAACCCATCTGTCCCGCACACGGGCCAACCAGGGCTGAAGAAAACCGAGCAAGCGTCCCCCCACCCCAAAACTGGGTGAGGGCGCCCCTTCAGGCCGAACTGTTATGGGCCGCAGGTCCGGATTGGCCGGACTTCTGTTTTCCAGACCAGGGCTTCTTCTGAGAGCCCTGGCCCTTGAACGGTTTGCCCTTGTAGTGCGGCCGAAAGGCACGAAAGGACCCCTGAGGGGGCCGAAAATTAGCATGCTTCTTCCCAGAAGCCCCCTTAGCCTTGGGGAAATGGGGCAAGAGAGTGCTCTTACCCCCAGTAATCCCCTTAATCAACACATCCAGGGACTCCCCAAAAAGGCGAGACCCATCATAAGGCAGATTGGCTAAGGTTTTACGTGAAGATTGGTCCACCGACCAACATTTCAACCAAACCAGGCGGCGAGACAACACCGCCACGCTGTGCACACGCGCGGCCAACGGAATCAGGTCCAGGTCCGCATCACACAGATACATGACACCCTGGTGGATCTGATCCACCATATCCAGGGTCGCCGCTGAGGCCGAATCGGCCACTAGGACGCGCCTAAGCATCTGCGTCCAACTTGCGATCGCCTGGGCCGCCATGAGAGAAGCAAACAGAGCCTTAAGCATAGAACCCGTAACAGAATAAGTATGACGGGCAAGAGACTCCAGTCTCCTATCCGTGGCATCACGGAAAACAGGGGATCCCTCTGCAGGGATCGCAGTGGCTTTGTTCAAAACCGCAATAGCATGATCCACTGGCGGAGGCACACACCACCGTTCATCAGTGGCAGGCGAGAAAGGATAACGCAGCTTAAATTTACTTGGTACCGCAAAAGGCTTGCGCAAATCGCGCCATTGGTCCTTAACAGCGCGCTGAAAATCAGCATTGCAGGGAAAAACCTGCGGCGTCCTGCGTTTTCTCTGCGTCCCATAAGCCGCCAAGGCAGCTGGGGGACACACCTCGTCCTGCAAACGTAGCGTCTGCTTAATGGAAGCAATCAACTCATCCATGATTGCAAGCTCTTCAGGCGAGCCAGGGGGAGAATTATCAACCCCCTCAACTTCAGCCTCTACCTCAGACCCCACTAGATCAAGAGAGGAGCGGGACCCCGATAGGGGGGTCCCCGCCAGAACAGCCCCATCACCTTCACCCTCAGAATCAGAGGACAGAGCAACTCTGGGCCGTTTAGTAGATTGAGCAGCCACCAGCATTTGCACCTGTGCAGCAAGGCCAGCCACAATAGTGGCCAAATCCCCCCCTGGGGGGGAAACAGCGGTCCCCTGGCTTTCCACCAATACTGTGGGAAACTTGCCCTCCTGAGAATCCATTGCCCCTGTATGCCAGACAACCAAGGGTTAACTGCCCCCTTACAGCAAGCGCAGCCCACCGCACCACACTCAGGCACAATGAGACCCCCACAGGGAATATACAGACTGAATACAGGCAATGGAACACAGGAATAGAAGGATAAAACCTGAGGAGACTCCGCTGCTGCTGCTGCCTCGATCGGTGCTTCCAGGAGAGAGGAAGTGATGCTGCCAGGGCGCTCTATGTAAGCCTATGGAGGCTACAAGAAAATGGCCGCCGTGCATGTAAACCATGCGGCCGGAGCGGGCGCCGGTAAAATGGCGCCGTTTGGCGCCGAAATCGCCGCTCCACAGTGCATAAAATCACACACAATATTATCCCATTATATGGATACATGTTAGATCGCCGCAGCGATCGCTGTATATGCCCCAACATGCCATTAAAAACATGCCCCACAGCACACAGCTCCTCACACTGCCCAGCCTGACATACTCAGTGTCATACAACTCCCCCCCCCCCCTTGCAGCCCACAGCATGCAGCCGAGATATAGGGAGACAAGCAGTGTGATTAAAGGCAGGTTACACAGTCCCAGACTGAGACCCCCCCCAGACAGACAGGTCCCCACATAGATACACTTACCTCACATGGCGTGGGGAACCCGCACAGGCGAACAAGCCGCTGCACATGAGGCAGGGAGAGTCGCAATTCAAGACGCACACAATGGCGGTTCAGAAACCGCACAGCGTCCGGTGAGGTAGCCACCTCACCAATCATCCCTGCACCGAACAGGGATGGGTCGTTCACCGTGCCAGGAGCGTTACCTGGCTGAACGCTCGATGGCAGACTGGGAAGCCACTGACCCACGACCTGCGACCAGGGGGATCAGCCCGAGACCCAGTCCGCATGATCCTCTTCGTCCGAAGAACTAACTAATGCTGACAAAAATAACAGCTAAGTAAAGGTAGAGAGAAAACTCAAACAAAATATCAAAAAGAAGAAAGAGTCTGGGACAAAAAGTCCCAGCACAGAGAGAGCCAGCCACTCCTGACAAGCTAGACATTAAAACTGGGATATGGTTGCAGGAAGTAGGAGGGTATTGACTGAGGGGACCACCCCTTGAGGGTGGGATATGTTAAAGCTTTATTGTTAACATATTCTGTTGCCTAGCTACTCCTTCGGAGCAAAGTCTAATACCCCATATGTGACGAATATGAAGAGGCGGCGACTGTCGGAGGACGTAAGAGAAATACAGTTTTTCTTTAACATTTTTTGTCTCAAAGTGTTACGGATCTCCTCCATCCACTTCCTGTGTACATGCATTCGCTATACCCGCAGCTGCATGTCATGTTTAGAGTGGGATGTCCGATGGTGACAATGACATTACATTTAAAGCGGAGTTCCGGGCTCAAAAACAACTTTGGCCCATCCGCTTGCTGTGAATGCCCTGAAAAACAAATGGATGCTCCTGAATTTTTTTTTCTTCATTTACCTTGTTTTTTAAGGAAATATACTTACCTTCCTTCTACTTCCTCCCTCTGCGGCTGTGGCCCGCGCCGTCACCTTCTGTTTGTGATGACTCCTGGGAGCTGAACGTCATCGCTCCCAGGAGTCAATGCACCTGCACCGGCCCCGCTCGTCAGTTCCGGTGCAGGCGCGGTATTCCCTGCTAAACAGCTTATGGGCATGCCCAGAAGCTGTGCAGGGATGACACGCCCGCACCGGAAGTGACGAGTGGGGCCGGTGCAGGGCATTCTGGGATGAAGAGGACGCAAAGAGGACGCGCCGGCTTCAGCTGCCCACATCCGAGATGGCAGCGCTGGAGAAGAAATTTTCAAGGTAAGTATTTCTTTTAAAAGGTAAGTGCGACCCGGAACAGTACAGAGGCTATTGTGGAATGTACTAGCCCTGACTGTCCCAGGGGTATTTTTATCTAAATTTCACCCCCCAGGCTGGAACTCCGCTTTAATGAGCTTCGGCACAGCAGCATACAGTCTCCCCAGTGCACACAAATGGTAGCATGAAAACACAGGAGAGCAACTGGGAGATGTGGATTGGCTATGTTCTGTACCTAACAAAGTGGATGAAACTCGCTAAAGTGTTTATTTTTTTATTTTTTTTTTTTTAGGACCTGCAGTGGTGTGATGTAATCGTTGGGAGGCAGCATCCATCTTCACCCATTCTTCCTTCCGGGCAGTGTTACAGCCCAGAGCCGCAATGAAGTCACTTCCGCGCATGTGCAGTGGAGCCGTCATTCACGGCACAGGTATCTGTAGGAACGACACGGGTGGCCGTTCCTTAAGAGCGCATGCGCCCATGATGTCATCAGCTGCATGTAAAGTAAATATCACCTAAACGGTGCAAGTTTAGGCGATATTTACAGTACCTATAGGTAAACCTTATTATAGGCTTACCTACAGGTACAAATTAGGCACAGGAGTTTATTCCCTCTTGGCAGGATTACCCAAGATTATTTTAATGAAAGCTGCAAATTAAAAAAAAAAAAAAAAAAACGGTTGAAAATGACAACATGTTAAAGATGAAATTAAATTTTAGTGACTGGATTGATCTACGTATTGAACACCTCCATGTCTCACTAATCTGTATTCATCTCCCTCCTGTAAGAGTTTATTTTTCTGTTCTCCTCAACAGATACGTCATAGGGCAATTATCAGTAAGAGCATATACTCTGCCATGTCATCACTAAAATGCTGCAATCAGTAGGGAATGAGCTCTGCTGATTGCGCTGTAGTAATGACAGGGTGGAAGCGGGGTGTCAGACCACTATACTGAGGTCCGTAGGTGTATATTCATGCAATATGAATTTTCTGCTGAGGCAAGATAAAAAATAAAAAAAAAAATTCCTAAAGTGTTACTAAAGTCAAATTATTTTGAAAATTAAAATAACAAACATGCTATACTCATCTGCTCTGTGCAGTGGTATTGCACAGAGTGGTCCGAGTCCTGGCTCCTCCTCTTCTTCGTGTGTCCCCACAGCAAACAGCTATGGAGGCACACAGTGTCTGCACGCTCCTGAGCCGAGTGTCTATGGAGCTGCGCTCTACAGACTTACACAGCATCCCCCAGCTTCCTCCTCACTGCATTTGATTAAAAGCAGCAGGAGCCAATGGCTCCTGCTGCTGCTCAAGGGCTGTGTGAAGAGAAAGAAAGGGGAGAATAGATGCAGCCGTGCACAGTTCTGGATCTATCCTCTATTCCCCTTCACACAGAGAAGAGAGGACAGAGAAATAGAAATTTTTTACCTTAATGCAAGAAATGCATTAAGGGCCAGTTCACACCACATGCAGTCCAGTACTGTTTTTTTCTGCTTCAAAAACGCATGGAAAGTAGGTTATATGGTTTCAAATGGCATAGTTCACACCAGTGCTTGCAGTTCCAGTAAAAAGTAGATAATGCTGCATTTTTCCTGCACTGGACTGTACTGGAACGCTGTAAGGCGCATCAAAAACGCACTGGAACACACAAGTCCTTATTTATGCTTAAGAAAAAAAAAGTGAGAAAAAATGCAATGGACTGCATCATACGCACCAAAAACACGCATGCAGAAAAGCATCCGGAACGCATCTGGACTGCATTTCTGCGGTGTGAACTAGCCCTAAGGTAATAAAACATTTTTAGCTTTAGTATCACTTTAAGTCAATTGGCACCTTCTTTTTTTTTGATCAAACCTGACTTCATTTCTATATTTCATGCGAGCCCAAACAACAAAGAAATCTATTAAAGTGGTTGTAAACTTACCTTTAACCACTTGCCGACCGCCGCACGACTATTTACGTCGGTGGTCAGCCCCTCACAGGCAGAGCAACGTAGGGCTACGTCGCTAGCCTGTGAAGGTCTAGGGAGCGAGCGCGAGCCGCCGGGGGCGCGCTCCCGCGTGGTCACGGACCCCTCCCCCCCCCTGCGCGTGTGACCGGCGGACCCGATGTCCGCCGGTCACTCGCGATCGTCCGTTAGAGCAGGAGAAAGGCAGGCAGCTAATGTAAACAAGCCGACTGTCATTCTCCCCTGTGTAGGAATGGTGATCATACGGTTCTACTATGTAGGACCGTTGATCACTGTTCTTACACCTCAAGCCACAACCAATCACAGTTAGAATCACGCCCCTAGGACACACATAACCCCTCCCTCTCAAAAAAAGTTAACCCCTTCACTGCCAGTGTAATTTTACAGTAACAGTGCATATGTATAGCACTGAATACTGTAGTAATGTCACTGGTAACCCCAAAAGTGTCAAAAATGTCAGTCAAGGGTCTGATCTGTCCGCCGCAATGTCGCAGTAGCGCAAAAAAAAAAAAAAAAACGCAGATCGCCGCCATTACGCGTTAAAAAAAAAAACAACAAAAACAAAAATCTTTTCCTTTGTTAGTAAACGCAATAACTTTTGCGCAAACTAATCAAAATACGCTTTTTGCGATTTTTTTAACCAAACATATGGTAAAAAAAAAAATTGGCCCAAAATGTTAAAAAAATTTTGATTTTTACTTTTTTGGGGGAATTTCATATAAAAAAATGTGAAATTGTTGTTATTTTTGCAATCTTCCGGGGCTTAAGTGGTTAAAGTTTGCGCCTATATTAAGGCTCTTTTTTTGTTTATAGCGCAAAAAGTAAAAATCGCACAGGTGATCAAATACCACCAAAAGAAAGCTCTGTTTGTGGGAAAAAAGGACGTCAAATTCGTTTAGGTACAGCGTCGCACGACCGCGCAATTGTCCGTTAAAGTCATGCAGTGCCGAATCGCAAAAAATGGATTTTTGTAAGATCTTACCGTAAAATCCTTTTCTCTTAGCTCATTGACAGACGTAGTCCTCTTTGATTCATATCAATTGGGTTATGCTGCCCTCTACAGGAGTAGGACTAGGCAGAAGGAAAAACGTTCTGGCTCCACCTTAGGGGCAGTCCCAGAGGGTATATCCCCTCTCTCTCTCTGCTACAGGATGTCAGTTATGTCACAAAGCAGTGTCAGAGAATTTAACCCAACCCAACTCAACAGTAGAGGGGCGGGTACTACGTCTGTCAATGAGCTAAGAGAAAACGGAATTTTTGTAAAATCTTACCTGTAAAATTCCTTTCTCTGAGTCCTCCGACAGTCGCCGCCTCTTCATATTCGTCACATATGGGGTATTAGACTTTGCTCCGAAGGAGTAGCTAGGCAACAGAATATGTTAACAATAAAGCTTTAACATATCCCACCCTCAAGGGGTGGTCCCCTCAGTCAATACCCTCCTACTTCCTGCAACCATATCTCAGTTTTAGTGGAATAGCAGTAGAGTATACATTCAAACCCCAAAAGAGGGGCGGGGGCGGCGACTGTCGGAGGACTCAGAGAAAGGAATTTTACAGGTAAGATTTTACAAAAATTCCGTTTTCTCTTACGTCCTCCGACAGTCGCCGCCTCTTCATATTCGTCACATATGGGGACGTCCCAAAGCAGTGCAAACATGAGGGGTGGGAAACGCATCCGCGCCGAAAGGCAACGCAGTCTCCACATCAAAGAAAGGAACCTTACCAAAGGAAGGAAACTAGCTGGGCAACAGTAAAAATAAGTGCTCAACAGGAGCAACAACCCAGGAAAAGACAAAAAACCAGGGGATACAAAACTTATCCCAACAGCCAGGAGTCCCCAGCAAGGGACCCTAGGGAACAGCCGCACTAAGAACCTTGCGGCCAAAGGAAGCATCCGCCGATG
Source organism: Pelophylax lessonae (assembly GCF_965119305.1). Classification (NCBI taxonomy): domain Eukaryota; kingdom Metazoa; phylum Chordata; class Amphibia; order Anura; family Ranidae; genus Pelophylax; species Pelophylax lessonae. The sequence goes on from NC_138770.1 coordinate 654,511,764, forward strand.
CCTGAACATCTACTTTGTAGAATTTTGTGAAAGTGTGCACGGTCGACCAAGTCGCCGCCTTACACACCTGGGCTACAGAAGCCCCATGACGACAGGCCCAAGACGTACTCAGAGATCTAGTAGAGTGCGCCTTCACAGGCACAGGGGGAACCTTCCCCTGCAAGGCATAAGCCTGTTCAATGGTCTGCCTGATCCATTTGGCAATGGTAGAGGCGGAAGCCGCCATGCCCTTCCGAGGACCCTCTGGAAGAACAAACAAGGAGTCCGTCTTTCGAAAAGACTCAGTCGATTTAAGGTAAACCCTAATCGCTCGAACAACATCCAGAGAATGCAATCTCACCTCCTTAGGATGTTTAGGCTTCGTGCACAACGAAGGCAAAACAATATCCTCGTTAAGATGGAATTCCGAAACTCGTTTCGGCAGAAAAGAAGGATTAGGTCGCAAGACCACCTTATCCAAATGAACAACCAGGTACGGAGACTTGCAGGACAAAGCCGCCAGCTCCGACACTCTGCGAGCCGAAGTGATCGCCACCAAAAAGGCGACCTTTTTGGACAACATAGACAACGAGATCTCCCTGATCTGTTCAAAAGGAGCACGTTGTAACACAGACAGGACTAGATTCAAGTCCCAAGGGGGCAAGGGATCCCTCCTAGGAGGAACCAGATGCCGCACACCCTGAATAAAAGTGCCAACCAAGGAGTTGGAAGCTACGGGACGTTGAAACAGAACGGCCAGCGCAGACACCTGACCCTTTATCGTAGCCAGCGCCAAACGCTGATCGACACCCGTCTGAAGGAAAGACAGCACACGGGAAACCGAGTACGTGCGGGGTGAAAACCCCCCGGACTCACACCAGGCAAAATAGGCCTTCCAAGTACGGTAATAAACCTTTCCCGAGGAAGACTTCCTCGCGTTGATCAAGGTATGAACAACCTCTGGAGAGAGACCCTTCTCCTTCAGGACCTCGGTCTCAACAGCCAGGCCGTCAAAGCCAGCGACTGTAAAGCAGGATGGTAAATCGGTCCTTGAGACAGTAGATCGTCCCGAAGAGGCAGACGCCAGGGGGCGTCGACCGCCAAATTCACGAGGTCTGCGTACCAGGACCGGCGAGGCCAGTCCGGTGCCACAAGAATCACCGTGCTGCGTTCCGAGTGTAACCTGCGAAGGAACCGGGACAGCAACTGAATCGGTGGAAACGCGTACATCAGCCTGTACTGATGCCACGGGGCCACTAACGCGTCCGACGCGTCCGCCCGAGGGTCGCGCGTCCTTGCCACGAACCTCTTCACCTTGTAGTTGAGGCGAGACGCGAACAGGTCCACATCTGGAAGACCCCACTTCGCGCACAACATCTGGAAGACAGCCGGGTGGAGAGACCATTCCCCCTGATCCAGGGCCTGGCGACTCAGATAGTCCGCCTGCCAGTTCTCCACTCCCGGAATGTGAACCGCCGTTATCGCCGGGACATGAGTCTCGGCCCAAGACAGAATGTCGGCCACTTCTCGAGCCGCTCGGGCACTCCTGGTGCCCCCTTGGTGGTTGATGTAGGCCACCGCCGTGGCATTGTCCGTCTGCACCCGAACCGGGCAGCCCTGCAGCCGGTCCGTCCAGCGATGAAGACAGAGCCTTATCGCACGCAATTCCAGAATGTTGATCGGGAGGGAAGACTCCCCCTCCGACCAGGTCCCCTGGGCGGACAAAACGCCCAGAACACCACCCCAGCCCGACAGGCTGGCATCCGTGGTGATTATCGTCCACGAGATCGGACGAAACGACTTGCCCCCGGACACCAACGGGGACTGGAGCCACCACAGGAGGTTTTCCCTGGTGCGATGACTCAACGAGATCTGAAGATCCAGAGATTGAGGTCGCCCGTCCCACTTGGACAAGATCTCCGCTTGGAGACCCCGCGTGTGAAACTGCGCGAAAGGAATCGCCTCGAAAGCCGAGACCATCAATCCCAGACATCTCATACACGTCCGCAGAGACGAGCTCGGAACGTCCCTGAGGAACCTGACTTCCTCCTGAAGAGTCCTGATTTTGTCTTCCGGCAGGAAGACCTTCGCCTGCACCGAGTCCAGTATCATTCCCAGATAGGGAAGACGAACCGACGGACTCAGAGTCGACTTTGGAACATTTATCGTCCAACCGAACTCCTGCAGAGTTTGCATCGTGACAGACAGGTCCTTCTCCAGACCCTGACTGGTCGCAGACCGAATCAGAATGTCGTCCAGATACCCCAGGACAGAAATGCCCTGGGCTCTCAATAATGCCAGAACCGGTGCAAGCACCTTGGTGAAGACCCGCGGAGCCGAGGCGAGCCCAAAGGGCAACGCCACGAACTGGTAGTGATCCTCCGCAATGGCAAATCGAAGGTATCTCTGATGACCCTCGAATATGGGGATGTGAAGATACGCATCCTTCAAATCGATGGAGGCCATGAATTCCCCCGGAACCAGGGCAGCCACCACCGAGCGCAGGGATTCCATGCGGAACTTGCGAACCCGCACAGAGCGGTTCAGAGCTTTCAAGTCCAGAATTGGACGAACCTTGCCCTCCTTTCTGGGCACAGTGAACAGATTGGAATAAAACCCCCGAAATCTGTCCCGATGAGGCACCGGAACCACCACTCCCTGAGCCCTCAGGTCCCGCACCGCCAGGTGCAGATCCCGCAGGCGCTCTGGAGACAGTTGTAGATTTGAGGGAAAAAATCTGCTCTCTGGCCGAGAGAGAAACTCGATCTTGTAACCAGATCGAACGATTTCCAGAACCCATCTGTCCCGCACACGGGCCAACCAGGGCTGAAGAAAACCGAGCAAGCGTCCCCCCACCCCAAAACTGGGTGAGGGCGCCCCTTCAGGCCGAACTGTTATGGGCCGCAGGTCCGGATTGGCCGGACTTCTGTTTTCCAGACCAGGGCTTCTTCTGAGAGCCCTGGCCCTTGAACGGTTTGCCCTTGTAGTGCGGCCGAAAGGCACGAAAGGACCCCTGAGGGGGCCGAAAATTAGCATGCTTCTTCCCAGAAGCCCCCTTAGCCTTGGGGAAATGGGGCAAGAGAGTGCTCTTACCCCCAGTAATCCCCTTAATCAACACATCCAGGGACTCCCCAAAAAGGCGAGACCCATCATAAGGCAGATTGGCTAAGGTTTTACGTGAAGATTGGTCCACCGACCAACATTTCAACCAAACCAGGCGGCGAGACAACACCGCCACGCTGTGCACACGCGCGGCCAACGGAATCAGGTCCAGGTCCGCATCACACAGATACATGACACCCTGGTGGATCTGATCCACCATATCCAGGGTCGCCGCTGAGGCCGAATCGGCCACTAGGACGCGCCTAAGCATCTGCGTCCAACTTGCGATCGCCTGGGCCGCCATGAGAGAAGCAAACAGAGCCTTAAGCATAGAACCCGTAACAGAATAAGTATGACGGGCAAGAGACTCCAGTCTCCTATCCGTGGCATCACGGAAAATAGGGGATCCCTCTGCCGGGATCGCAGTGGCTTTGTTCAAAACCGCAATAGCATGATCTACTGGTGGAGGCACACACCACCGTTCATCAGTGGCAGGCGAGAAAGGATAACGCAGCTTAAATTAACTTGGTACCGCAAAAGGCTTGCGCAAATCGCGCCATTGGTCCTTAACAGCGCGCTGAAAATCAGCATTGCAGGGAAAGACCTGCGGCGTCCTGCGTTTTCTCTGCGTCCCATAAGCCGCCAAGGCAGCTGGGGGACACACCTCGTCCTGCAAACGTAGCGTCTGCTTAATGGAAGCAATCAACTCATCCATGATTGCAAGCTCTTCAGGCGAGCCAGGGGGAGAATTATCAACCCCCTCAACTTCAGCCTCTACCTCAGACCCCACTAGATCCAGAGAGGAGCGGGACCCCGATAGGGGGGTCCCCGCCAGAACAGCCCCATCACCTTCACCCTCAGAATCAGAGGACAGAGCAACTCTGGGCCGTTTAGTAGATTGAGCAGCCACCAGCATTTGCACCTGTGCAGCAAGGCCAGCCACAATAGTGGCCAAATCCCCCCCTGGGGGGGAAACAGCGGTCCCCTGGCTTTCCACCAAGACTGTGGGAAATTTGCCCCCCTGAGAATCCATTGCCCCTGTATGCCAGACAACCAAGGGTTAACTGCCCCCTTACAGCAAGCGCGGCAAGCGCAGCCCACCGCACCACACTCAGGCACAATGAGACCCCCACAGGGAATATACAGACTGAATACAGGCAATGGAACACAGGAATAGAAGGATAAAACCTGAGGAGACTCCGCTGCAGCTGCTGCCTCGATCGGTGCTTCCAGGAGAGAGGAAGTGATGCTGCCAGGGCGCTCTATGTAAGCCTATGGAGGCTACAAGAAAATGGCCGCCGTGCATGTAAACCATGCGGCCGGAGCGGGCGCCGGTAAAATGGCGCCGTTTGGCGCCGAAATCGCCGCTCCACAGTGCATAAAATCACACACAATATCATCCCATAATATGGATACATGTTAGATCGCCGCAGCGATCGCTGTATATGCCCCAACATGCCATTAAAAACATGCCCCACAGCACACAGCTCCTCACACTGCCCAGCCTGACATACTCAGTGTCATACAGCTCCCCCCCCCCCTTGCAGCCCACAGCATGCAGCCGAGAGATAGGGAGACAAGCAGTGTGATTAAAGGCAGGTTACACAGTCCCAGACTGAGACCCCCCCAGACAGACAGGTCCCCACATAGATACACTTACCTCACATGGCGTGGGGAACCCGCACAGGCGAACAAGCCGCTGCACATGAGGCAGGGAGAGTCGCTACTCAAGACGCACACAATGGCGGTTCAGAAACCGCACAGCGTCCGGTGAGGTAGCCACCTCACCAATCATCCCTGCACCGAACAGGGATGGGTCGTTCACCGTGCCAGGAGCGTTACCTGGCTGAACGCTCGATGGCAGACTGGGAAGCCACTGACCCACGACCTGCGACCAGGGGGATCAGCCCGAGACCCAGTCCGCATGATCCTCTTCGTCCGAAGAACTAACTAATGCTGACAAAAATAACAGCTAAGTAAAGGTAGAGAGAAAACTCAAACAAAATATCAAAAAGAAGAAAGAGTCTGGGACAAAAAGTCCCAGCACAGAGAGAGCCAGCCACTCCTGACAAGCTAGACATTAAAACTGAGATATGGTTGCAGGAAGTAGGAGGGTATTGACTGAGGGGACCACCCCTTGAGGGTGGGATATGTTAAAGCTTTATTGTTAACATATTCTGTTGCCTAGCTACTCCTTCGGAGCAAAGTCTAATACCCCATATGTGACGAATATGAAGAGGCGGCGACTGTCGGAGGACGTAAGAGAAAAGGATTTTACGCTAAGATCTTACAAAAATCCATTTTTCTCTGTCGCTCATTGACAGACGTAGTCCTCTTTGATTCCTATCAATTGGGACGTCCAAAAGCAGTGCCACAAATGAGGGGTGGGATTGATGAAAATCAAATCCAATCTAGAAGGCCCAACCGGTGCCAACTAGAAGTTCAAAGGCTCATCAGACTAAAGGGATGAGACTCAAATAAAAATCCAACTGAAAAAAACCCTCGAGGTAGACCGCCGGTCTCCTCAAATTGCGGCCTGCAAAACCTTGCGGCCAAAAGAGGCATCCGACGATGCCATCACATCAATTTTGTAGAACTTTGCAAAGGTATGCACTGACGACCAAGTAGCCGCCTTGCAAACCTGAAGGACTGACGCCTGATGGCGAAAGGCCCATGACGCACTAAGCGCCCGAGTGGAGTGCGCTTTAACAGGGAACGGGGGCTCCCGACCCTTAATAGAATAAGCCTGTACCACCGTCTGTCTGATCCATTTGGAAATAGTCGCGGCAGATGCAGGCAACCCCTTTTTGGGGCCATCCGGGATCACAAAAAGTGAATCCGTCTTGCGAAACGAGTCCGTCGTTTTCAAGTATACCCTGATCGCCCGCACCACATCCAAGGAGTGTAAAGCAAACTCCCGATGATGGCTGGGCTTAGGACACAGGGAAGGTAATACAATATCCTCATTCAGATGAAATTCTGAAACCACTTTTGGTAGGAAGGATGGATTCGGACGTAGAACCACCTTATCTCTATGAACCACCAGATATGGGGAACGACAAGATAAAGCGGCCAGTTCTGACACCCTGCGTGCAGAAGTAATGGCCACCAAGAAGGCCACCTTCTGGGATAACGTAGGCAAGGGAATCTCCCTAATATCTTCAAAGGGAGGTTTCTGAAGAACCGACAACACCAGATTAAGATCCCAGGGCGGTAAAGGCGCGCGCACTGGCGGAGCCAGATGTCGCACCCCCTGGATGAAATTCCGTACCAAGGAATGAGTAGCCAAAGGTTTCTGAAAGAAGATAGCCAATGCTGAAACCTGGCCCTTGATAGTGCTCAAGGCCAGTTTCTGCTCAACTCCTTGTTGCAGAAATGCCAATATTCGGTTAACCGAATAGGAACGTGGAGGAAACCCAAGAGATTCACACCACGCAATATAAGACCTCCATGTGCGATGATAAATCTTTCTGGAAGTCGCTTTCCTAGCTTTAATTAGAGTAGGAATAACTGAAGTTGACAACCCTTTGTCCTTCAGCACCTGGGTCTCAATAGCCAGGCCGTTAAAGCCAGCGATTGTAAAGCAGGATGGAAGATTGGTCCCTGAGACAGCAGATCTTCCCTGAGAGGAAGTCGCCATGGGACGTCCGCTACTAGTCTGACCAAGTCGGCGTACCAGGCTCGACGAGGCCAGTCCGGAGCTACCAGAATAACTGGGATTCCTTCCACCTCTATCCTGCGAAGAAGCTTCGGCAGTAACTTGAGAGGAGGGAAGGCATATAGTAGCTGATACTGCCCCCACGGGGCGACCAGCGCGTCTGCGGCTTCTGCTAGAGGATCGTGGGAGCGAGCCACAAACCTCCGCACCTTCCTGTTGAGTCGAGATGCCAACAGATCCACATCCGGGGTGCCCCAATGAAGGCACAATAGGTGGAACACTTCTGGCTGGAGGGACCATTCCCCCTGATCCAGAGTCTGACGGCTGAGATAATCTGCCTGCCAATTCTCTACTCCCGGAATAAACACCGCGGAGATAGCTGGAACACACCGTTCCGCCCAACAAAGAATGTGGGCCACTTCTCTGGTCGCCAGGACACTCTTGGTGCCCCCCTGGTGATTGACATAAGCCACAGCTGTGGCATTGTCCGACTGAATCCGAACCGGGGCTGCCTTGGAGCTGCTCGGTCCAGTGTATCAGACAAAGTCTGATCGCCCTCAGTTCCAATACATTTATCGGTAACCTGGACTCTTCCAGGGACCAGAGCCCCTGGACAGTTAATCGACCGAGAATTCCTCCCCAACCGGATAGACTGGCATCCGTGGTCACAATCGTCCAGTATATTGGCAGAAATTACTTCCCCCTGGCTGAGCGCCGGAGATCGAAGCCACCAGACCAGGGACTCCCTGGTCCATTCGCTCAATCGGATCCGATTGTCCAGAGATTCTGGATTCCGATTCCATTTGAGAAGAATCTCTCCTTGAAGGATTCGGGTATGGAACTGGGCAAATGGTACTGCTTCGAAAGAGGCCACCATTAACCCCAGGGCTCTCATGCAAGTCCGAAGAGAAGGCCAGTTGTCGGATAGCAACAACTGAATTGCTGATTGAATTTTCCGGAGTTTCCCCGCAGGAAGAAACACTATTGCCCTGGACGTGTCTAGAATTAGACCCAGATATTCGAGCCTCCTGGTGGGAACCAGAGATGACTTCTGCAGGTTCACTAGCCACCCGAACTCTTGCAAAGAGATCATGGTGATCTCCAGGTCTTGTAACAAGGTCTGTGGAGACTCCGCACGGAGTAGAAGATCGTCTAGGTAACCTAGAATCGATATGCCTCGTTGACGTAATAGCGCCAACATTGGGGCCAACACCTTTGTGAAGACCCCAGGAGCCGATGCGAGACCGAAGGTTAACGCCGCAAACTGATAATGATTCTCTTCTACGGAAAAATGCAGGACACGTTGATGTCCTGCGTAAATGGGAATGTGAAGATAGGCATCTTTGATGTCTATGGACGCCAAAAAATCCCCCTGATGCAGGGAGGCTGTCCCTGTGCGAATGGACTCCATCCTGAATTTGAGTGCTCTTAAGTCCAGAATTGGACGCACCTTGCCCTCTTTCCTGGGTATTGTAAACAGGTTTGAATAAAACCCCTGAAAACGCTCTGTCCAAGGAACGTGGACTACCACTCCTTGTTGTAGTAAATCCGTGACCGCTCCCCGCAGAGAGAAAGTCGGATATTGGAAGGGAAGAATCGCACCGGTGGGAGAGATCGAAACTCGATCTTGTAACCTGACCTTATGACCTCGCAAACCCACTTGTCCGGGATTCTGGAAAGCCATGGATCCGGAAACCGGCGAAGACGTCCCCCCACCCCCGCTATGGGTGGGGGCGCACCTTCAGGCTTTAGTAGTCTTATCTTCAGGTCTGGAAGGGCCGGGCTTTTGCTTGCCCGACCAGCGCCCCTTAAAACCTCCCGAAGGAGTTTTGGAGGGCTTTGCTTTTTCGCCCGTGGGGCGAAAAAACTTCTTATGGGCGGAAAAGGAAGGCCCCCGTCTCTGACGAGGTCCTTTACCCTTAGTACTTTGTGGCAAGAAAGTGCTCTTGCCTCCAGTGAGATCCTTGATGATCTCATCTAAGTTGGCCCCAAATAGGCGCTCACCCTGAAAAGGGAGATTAGCCAAAGCCTTCTTGGAACCTTGGTCTGCCGACCAACATTTGAGCCACAGTGTACGCCTGAGAACCACTGCTGAGACTGATGCTCGCCCCAATAATGGAGTGGCGTCTAGCGCAGCGTCGCTGATAAACTGTAACCCTTGTATCATCTGTTCCAACAGATCTGATACCGCCTGAGGGATATCACTCCCTTCTAAATCCCGGCGTAACCACTTGGTCCATTCTGTTACAGTTTGAGAAACCAGACCAATAGCAATTACTGGTCTGAAAGCTGACCCAATCAGGGAAAAGATGGCGCGAGACACGGCTTCCACCTTACGATCCACTGGATCCTTAAAGGACGGAGCATCCTCCAATGGGATAACTGTAGATTTATTCAATCTGGAGATAGGAGAATCTACCACAGATGGTACTGTCCACTTTTTGAGGAGGGATTCCTCGAACGGATAACACCTATTAATGCGTTTGGAAATAGTAGGGGCTCGTTTTGGATGACCCCATTCTTCCTTAAATACATTACCGAAACACTTGGGTAAGGGAAATACTTTCGCCATTTTGGCGCGTTTATTAGTACCAAATGGAATCTCAGTATCAGTTACTTCTGATGGTGTAACCTGTAGTCCTAAGGTTTCCCGAACGGCTACAATTAATGCGTTTACCAACGCTTCCTCTCGGGCTATGGTAGATGCTGAGACATCCTCCTCACTGTCTGAAGAGACAGTACCCGAGACACAAACCCCAGATGAGGTACCTGCAACTGCAGGGATAGGCTCAGACTCTGAATCTGAAGTTTCAGATGAATTGGGGGTAGGCGGGGGTCGCTTCCTTGCGCCCTGTCCCTGACAAGCCACTTCCACCCGGGAAAAAAAGGTTTCCAATACTGCTGACAATGACTCAATAGTCAGTGGGGAACTGGAGGGTCCTGCAGCCACCTCGAGGGGATCAGGTGGCGATACATGTGTGGCAGGGTCCATGTTAACGCAGGACACTTTGCCAATGAAAAAAACATTTTTTTTTTAAAAAAAATAAAAAATACATTTTTTTTTTTTATATATGTAATCCACCAGCGCAATAGCGCCCCTCAGCGTACCTGCTTTGGACCCCCACAGAGAGAGAGAGAGAGAGAGAGAGAGAGAGAGAGACCCCAAGGGCTCACCACCTGATGTAGAGAAGTTTCCTTATCAAACTGCTGTCAGCATTGTCCTGTGCAGACTGGGAAGTCCTGTACTAGGTTTCCCGGGTAAAAGGAAGTGGCTCCGCCCCCTGTGCACGCCTTCCGGCGTTCCCAGCTGCTCCTCGAGGTCGGCTGGGCACATCAAACATGGCCGCCCCCATGTAGAAGACAATAGACTTCGAGAAAATGGCGGCCTGCGTGGCCTGCGGGCGGCCTGTGTAGGCAATGCAGACATACGGTCTACAACAAAATGGCGGCGGACTGCCGATCTAGCGTGGCTGCTTCAGTGCAGCGGCCTGTGACCGGCTCTGGAACGGCTGATGGCGGCCTGCGGGAGCCCTGGCGATCTTTACAGTCTAAGGTAGGCTATACCTCCTTTGCTCTGGATATTTATATGTTACTATGGTAAATCGAACCAGGCTTCCTTGGATCAATCTGCTAGAAAAACCAAGGCTGCTGAAGTGTCAGCTTCCAAACCAAGGTTGCTTTTAAAGTGTTAGCTCCCAAACCAAGCCTGCTGGAGTGTCAGCTCCTAAATTAAGGTTGCTAGAGTGTCAGCTCCTAAACCAAGGTTTGCTTAGAGTGTTAGCTCCCAAACCAAGCCAGCTGAAGTGTCAGCTCCTAAACCAAGGTTGCTAGAGTGTCAGCTCCTAAACCAAGGTTTGCTTAGAGTGTTTAGTTCCCAAACCAAGCCTCTCCCAAACCAGATCACACTATCCAGGGGATAGGTGAATTAGTCATAGGCTAAAGGGGGAACCTTAATGTCAGAAAGGATCCGACCATACACAGAGGGGCCCGTATCCCAAAAACCCCACAGGGGGGAAGGGGGGAAGGGGGGAAGGGGGAATATTTACTCACCATACCAGAACTGACGGGCACCCTCTCTTCACAGTACCCTCTCCACCGAGATGGGGGGCTGTCGACCAATCCAGACGCCGTGACTCTGCTGGTTCCTGGCGTCCAAGCGAGACGTTCAACTCGCAGGGTCAGTCCCCGTCCTGGGACTATGTCGCGGCCGACCCAGCGCGGAGCTATGGTCTGCACGCGCTCGTAGGCTGAGCCGGGGTGACCACTGGATCTCAACATCCAGCCCGTCGCCCAGTCCCGCATACTTACTTGAATGTGTCGTGGCCGACCCAGCGCGGAGCTATGGCCTGCGCGCGCTCGTAGGCCGGCTGGGGTGACCACTGGTCGCCCAGATCCGGCGTAATTTGCTTGAAGATCTCACAGGAAAACTCGAGAAAACAACTACCTAAAAAAGAAAAAAGTTTTTTCTGAAAAAAAATCTTGCCAGGACCAAAAGATCCCAGCAAGGAGCTTAGGTCCTTACTCCTGACTAGACAGAAAAAAACTGACATCCTGTAGCAGAGAGAGAGGGGATATACCCTCTGGGACTGCCCCTAAGGTGGAGCCAGAACGTTTTTCCTTCTGCCTAGTCCTACTCCTGTAGAGGGCAGCATAACCCAATTGATATGAATCAAAGAGGACTACGTCTGTCAATGAGCGACAGAGAAATAGGCCCTGGTCAGGAAGGGGGTAAAATCTTCCGGGGCTTAAGTGGTTAAAGTTTGCGCCTATATTAAGGCTTACCTATAGGTACTGTAGGGCCCTCTAAATCCTCCTGTATTGAATTGTATTGTAACTGTACTGTCTTCCCTCATCTTGTAAAGCGCTGCGCAAACTGTCGGTGCTATATAAATCCTGTATAATAATAATAATATCTCCTGCACCGTTTAGGAGATATTTACATTGCATGCAGCCGATGATGTCATTGGCGCATGCGCTCTGAAGGAACGGCCATCCGTGTCTTTTCTTCAGAGCCCTGTGCCATGACCGGCGGCTCCTGTGCGGATGCGTGCGAGTGACATCACCCGGCTATGGCCAGTAGCACAGCCGGAGTCCACAGACCCGGAAGGAAGACGGGCAAAGATGGATGCGGCCTCCAGCTAAGACACGGGCTTCGTTTGCAGGTAAGGGTCACATAATGTGCTAGTATGTGTTGCATACTAGCACATTATGTATTTACTTTGCAGGTAAACAAAAGGGAAAAAAAAAAAAAAACATTCCAGACTTTACTTCCTCTTTAAAACATTAAAAAAACATGTTAAATGGAAGGACAGTATCAAAATGTGTAACTCACCCGATTTTCCATGGACTTTTTGACAAGTGTAAAACTCTTCCATCGCGAGTCAAACTCATGTTTGTGGGATCCCTGGAATTGTAGAACGTCGCTGATGATCTGCGGATGACAATGCCAGTCAGACACAGGTTAAACAGTGGCAATACAGTGCTCTTTCTTTAATAAATGCTGGTGATCCATCAGCCGGGGGGGGGGGGCGTTAGACGGAAAACCCCCCCATGCCAGTTTACTTACCTTGCCTCCGTGGGACTGACAGGTGGCGGTAGCTGTCCCCCCCCAGTCTCAACGTTCCCTCTTGGCGGTCGTCTCCTCCCTCCATCTTGGCCAATAGGATGCCTTCTCCTTTCGGCCAATCGGGAAACAGGTCTCAGGACCCGCTTCCTGATTGGCCTGGAGGAGAATCAGTGGGGCAATAGCAAAAATTTATTTCTCTGTTGTCACACAACTGGGTGGGCTCAGGGCGCAGTGCTCTGCGCCCCGAGCCCACCCTTTTTTGAAGCCTATTAGAGCCTCTGGCTCTAATCACGTGCTTCAAAAAAAAAAAAAAAAATCCCCCATTGCAATCCACGCATCCGTCGCCCTGCATCTAGATTAGGGGGCCGGGCGCATGGATAGGGGGGGGCAGCGCCCTTGCGCCCCTAATGGACGGGCCGCCACTGCTTTAATAACTGTAGAAGCAATCCATCTCTAATTATTACTGGGTTCTCTATGTGACAAGCGAGGAGCTGGTTGGAAAGGTTTCAGCCTACAAATAACATTTTTGTGATTAATCTTCCTTCATTCTCTCTTCTCCCACAAAAAGAAATGTTCCTTATTTGCACACCAGTGTAATGCTACATATAAGTGTTGTTATGGAAGGTATTGGAGGTACATGATCACTTTGAAGATGAAAATTCTCTTCAATAACTCATACCCATCTATGGATGATCTAAGTGTGGTACTGCCAACCATCTGCTCTGTACAGTGACTTACCTTTATTATAAGAAATAGAGACTTGATATCATCTTCTGAGTTGTCAAGTATGTAGTCTGTGGATGGAAAGAGAGAAGTTTACACCTGCATCCCTTCCTTGGATATGTCTAAAATATGGATAGTCTGTTTTTGCATATAGAGCTCAGTCCAAGGTGCAATATCCTATCCAATGGGTACAGTGTTAACCACTTGCCGACCGCCGCAAGTACATATACTGCGGCGGTCAGCCCCTCCTGGGCAAAGCGACGTACCGGTACGTCGCTCGCCCACGAGACTCTAGGGGGCGAGCGCGCCCCGCCAGAGGCACGCTACCGCCCCCGCTTGTTCCCTGACATCCCCACGCGGGTGACCGGCGGCTCCGATGTCCGCCGGGCACTCGCGATCTCCCGCTGGAGAGAGAGAGAAAGGCCGGTAGCTGATGTAAACACAGCCGTCTGTCATTCTCCCTGGTGTAACTGCAGAGACTATACGATCCTGCTATGTAGGATTGTATGTCTCTGTGGTTACATCACAAGCCACGCCCCTTGACAGTTAGAATCACGCCCCTAGGGACACACTTAAACCCTTGATCACTAATAAAGTTAACTCCTTCCCTGCCAGTGTCATTTTTACAGTAACAGTGCATATTTATAGCACTGATTACTGTAGTAATGTCACTGGTACTCCCAAAAAAGTGTCAAAAATGTCAGTCAGGGGTCCGATCTGTCCGCCGCAATGTCGCAGTCCCGCAAAAAAAAAAAAAAAAAAAAATCGCAGATCACCGCCATTACTAGTTTAAAAAAACAATAAAAATGACATAAATCTTTCCCGTAGTTAGTAAACGCAATAACTTTTGCACAAACCAATCAAAATCCGCTTATTGGGATTTTTTTTACCAAAAATATGTAGCAGAAAACAAATTGGCCTAAAATGTTAAAAAATTTAGATTTTTACATTTTTTTTGAGAATTTCATATAAAAAATTTGAAAAATATTATTTTTTCTAAATTGTCACTCTTATTTTTTTTATAGCGCAAAAAGTAAAAATCGCACAAGTAATCAAATACCACCAAAAGAAAGCTCTGTTTGTGGGAAAAAAAGGACGTCAATTTAATTTGGGTACAGCGTCGCACGACCGCGCAATTGTCCGTTAAATTCACGCAGTGCCGAAATGCAAAATAGGCCCTGGTTTTTGAGCAGCCAAATCCTCCAAGGCTTAAGTGGTTAAAGCCTCATGCACACAGGATGATTTATTTTTTCCTTCGCTGGATGCCCTTGCTGCAGGGAAAAAGCATTGTTAATAAGCGCCTAAAGCCAGATTTTGGAAATGCGTTTGGGCACGTCAAGCGCTTGGGCAATTATTTATTCTTTTTGTCAGATTATTAAAGTGGTTGTAAAGTCAGAAGTTTTTTTTATCCTAATGCATTCTATGCATTAAGATAAAAAAAACCTTCTGTGTGCAGCAGCCCCCCTCTTTACTTACCTGAGCTCTATCTACATCCACCATGTGCACGACTGCCTTGGCCGTCTGGGACTCATCTCCCGATTGGCTGAGACACAGCAGCGGCGCCATTGCCTGCCACTGCTTTGAATCAAAGTCAGTTACCCAATCAGGAGAGAAGGGGAGGGGCCAAACCACAGCTCTGTGTCTAAATGGACACAGGGAGCTGTGGCTCGGGTGCCCCCATAGTAAGCTGCTTGCTGTGGGGGCACTCGTCCGTAGGGAGGGGCCAAGAGAGACGAAGAGGAACCCGAGAAGAGGAGGATATGAGTTGCTCTGTGTGCAAAACCAACTGCACAGAGGAGGGAAGTAGAACGGATGTTATATTCAACGATGAAAAAAAAGCTGTGCCTTTACAATCACATTCATTTATTCAGGCCATTGGAATGAACGAAAGCTTAAGCAATCAACATGCCTAGCATTTAGGTGTGTGTAAACGCTAGGGTTGCCACTTCATCCCTTTAAACCCAAACACATTTGAATTACACAAGTTCTGTGGCTGATTAATGTGCTAATTAAACTCACTTGGTGCCTTATCTGCAATAAATTAGCCTCAGAACCTGTGTAACTCGTATGTGTTCAGGGGTGAGGTGGTAACCCTAGTATACGCCTTAAGGCACGTCTAATGTTTTTTCTGCCAAAACACTCCTCTCCTAAACTCGCAAGTGATGCGTTTTTTTTTTTTTCAAAATGCCTGAAAACACCTGCGTCAAAGGACACTTAGGCTAACATAGAGGGGCATTTAGAATTAGAAAAAAAAAATTCTCTGCATTCACATGTCAGCTTATAATCGCGGGCAGAACCGCCGCGGTTCCGCCCGCGATTCGGAGATTTATTGCAAAATAATCGCGGGACGCAATACGCTCCAAAGAAGCTCTTGTACTTTTTTGGAGCGTATTGCGTCCCGCGATTTTGTTTGCGCGATGTTGCCGCGATTCGGCGGGCGTAAATCGCTGCAACATCGCTCGGCGTTTGGGGGGCTATTGCAAATCAACGGGCAACGCTAGGCGTCCCGCGATTTGCAATAAATCTCCGAATCGCGGGCGGAACCGCGGCGGTTCTGCCCGCGATTATAAGCTGACATGTGAATGCAGCCTAAGAGCCTTGTTTTTAATGTCTTGTGTGCATGAAGCCCCTAAGGTCACACCATCAATGCATAACTAAAACCTTAAGGTTTTAACTTCTTACACTAGCATCTGTGAAACTATCAAAAAATTATATGAGATTTGTAGAACATAGAACACATCAATCTGGTGAGTTTGTTTCTGTTGGGGAAAAAAGTTGCCTCTGTCTAATAATGACCTGATGAGGTCTTTCACTTGATTGAGAACTGATCATGATCTTTTTGTTTTTAAATGAACTTTATGCACATTTGCACTTAAGCCCCCGTTCACACTAAGGCGACCTGTGAGGTGACCAGGTCGCCTTCCATAGGGAAGCTGCAGACCCGTTCTAATAGGAGCGACACAAGTCGCTCCGACTTAGAAAAAGGGTCCGGAGCTTCTTTGGGGCGACCCGGAGACGACCGCCATAGACTTCAATGTTATGAAGTCCGTGGCGGCCGCTCCGAGGTCGCGGCGCGCTGCTTGCACCGCGACCTCGGAGGTCGCCCCCCGAAGTCAGATCGCCCCTATGTGAACGGGGCCTTAACCAGTTCCGGACCACCCACTGCATATGTACTGCAGCAGGGCGGCCCGGATGCATGTACGTGATTTTGTGCAGGGGTTTTCGGGGGCGCAGACATGCCGCTGAAGCCCTGCTCCCGCTGTGATTGGACACAGTGGAAGCCAATCACCTGAAATACAGATCTCTCTGTTCCTCTAGTAAATCCAGTTCCCCTAAAGTTAGAAAGCACTCTAGGAGCACACTAAACCCCTTGATCACCCCTAGTGTTAACCCCTTCCCTGCCAGTGTCATTTATACAGCAACAGTGCATATTTTTAGCACTGATCACTATATTGGTGTCACTGGCCCTCAAAAAGTGTCACTTAAGTGATAGATTTGTCCACCATAATGTCGTAGTCCGGCTAAAAATGGCTGATTGCCGCCATTACTAGGAAAAACAATAAAAAAAATAAAAAGTCCATAAATGTATCCCATAGTTTGTAGACGCTTTACCTTTTATTTTATTTCATTTCAGGTACTTATACAGCGCTGTCAATTTACGCAGCGCTTTACATATACATTGTACATTCACATCAGTCCCTGCCCTCAAGGAGCTTACAATCTATGGTCCCTAACTCACATTCATACATACATAGAAGGGAAAATTTTATACAGGATCCAATTTACCTACCAGCATGTCTTTGGAGTGTGGGAGGAAACCGGAATACCTGGAGGAAACCCATGCAGGCACAGGAAGAACATGCAAACTCCAGGCAGGTAGTGTCGTGGTTGGGATTCGAACCAGCAACCCTCTTGCTGCTAGGTGAAAGTGCTAACCACTACACCACTGTGCCGCCCACGCGCAAACCAATCAATACACGCTTATTAGGATTTTTTTTTTTACCAAAAATTTGTAGCAGAATACATATTGGCCTAAATTGATGAAAAAAATTATTATTTTTTTTAATTTATTAGGAGTCTTTTATAGCAGAAAGTAAAAAATACTGCTTTTTTTTCATAATTGTGATTGTTTTTTTTTGTATATAGCGCAAAAAAAAAAAAAAAAAAAAAAAAAAATGCGAAGGTGATCAAATAGCACCACAAAAAAAAAAAAAAAAAACTTTGTGGGGGAAAAAAAAGACATCAATTTTATTTGGGTACAGCGTCACACGACCACGCAATTGTCAGTTAAAGCAACGCAGTGCCGTATCACAAAAAATGGCAGGGTCATTAGGTGGGTAAAACCGTCTGGAGCTGAAATTTCGCTCGGATGCTGCATATGTCCACCGCCGGATCTAAGACTGAGAACCACGGGATCAAACACCGCTGATCGCTCGGTTCTCACAGCTCCCTGAGCAGAGAACTGGCGACTGTCAGTCACTGCTGTCTGCTCTGCACCCCCTTCTCCCTCACAAGCTTTGGCTGTACTTTTCCTTTATGATTTTATATTTTTTATTAGCACTATTTTTGACCAGTATGGTTTCTTCATTGCACCGAGCAATGTTTTATAAGTTATACATTAACGCATAACTGCAAATTTGGAAAAAAAAACTAAACAAAAATGAGACATAAAAAGGACTTACGCAAAAGTTTCCTGAGCGTTTTTGCAATGGATTCTCTGTAGTTTTTTCTAGAAGAATCTGGAAAAAAATGTAAAAAAAATGAATTAGACAAGTGAAATCTATTTAGTATGACTAATGACTCAAATTTATGCTTAGCAGTAGTGCCACGCTTCTCCTATTCTCCAGATATTGCTACAGAATCACCAGTAGGGCGAATGTGACACCAGCCTTCAGCATAATTCCTGAATGACACCTGTAAAGTCTTTAAAGTCATTCTAAAGGCAAAAGTTTTAAAATAACGAACAGCGCATACTTACCTGCTCTATGCAATGGCTTTGCAGCCCCGTGGTAATTTTTTGCCACCCCCCCACCAGACACTCCTGGCCTCTCCCCCCTGCCGAGTGCTTCCATAGCAAGCTGCTTGCTCTGGGGGCACTTGTGCATGCTGACTCCTGATCCGCTGTGTCCACACACACACTCTCTTCTAAACAAGAACAGGCAAGTATTTAGGGGGGACTGAATACATAACAAACAAAGAGCTGGGGGGGGCGCACCCTGAACATGCATTTCTAAAGCTGGTGCAGCTATGAACCAAGCAACATGCATATTTACAGAGAATAGCGCTGACCAGATCTACTGACCAGAGAATCGGTCTGACCAGACTTCTGGGGTTGAACACCCCACCCTCCCACACATGTACTCTATCAGTGTCCACTAGCAAGCCGATATAGGATGAGTCCCTTATAGTGCAGTTGCAAATCTCTCCCAGTAAGGAGTAAGTATCTCCAATGGTGAGAGGTTGGATTCATCCTTTTTATGGATAGTGTAGGACCCACTGACAATGGGGTACTTTGACATAGTGGTGGGCTTGAGCACGATATGGCCATATGGTGGGACTAAATCCCCATTTTTATTTATGGATTGCCTTTATATTTGATAGTCATTTCTTTTGCATGTGTGCGCTATTCTCTGTAAATAAGTATTTAGGGGGGCTGGGGGAAAACTGCATCAACTAAGTTTTTTACTTAAATGCATAGACTGCATTAATGTAAAAACACTTTAGAACCACTTTAATGCTACTGAGAACACAGCCGGCATATGCATTACCCCTTTATGCTCCAGTAATCCACACGTTTGGCGGCAAAAAAGCTGGGCTTTAATGCCCCCACATCACACATACAGTCAGGTCCATAAATATTGGGACATGAATGAAAATGAAAAAAACAAGATGTGCTTTAACTGCAGACTTTCAACTTTAATTTGAGGGTATTTACATCCAAATCAGTTGAACTGTGTAGGAATTACAACAGTTTGTATATGTGCCTCCAACTTTTTAAAGGGACAGATCAACAATCATAAATCAAACTTTCACTTTTTAATACTTGGTTGCAAATCCTTTGCAGTCAATTACAGCCTGAAGTCTGGAACGCATAGACATCACCAGACGCTGGGTTTCATCCCTGGTGATGCTCTGCCAGGCCTCTACTGCAACTGTCTTCAGTTCCTGCTTGTTCATTTTCCCTTCAGTTTTGTCTTCAGCAAGTGAAATGCATGCTCAATCGGATTCAGGTCAGGTGATTGACTTGGCCATTGCATAACATTCAACTTCTTTCCCTTAAAAAACTCTTTGGTTGCTTTCGCAGTATGCTTCGGGTCATTGTCCATCTGCACTGTGAAGCGACGTCCAATGAGTTCTGAAGCATTTGGCTGAATATGAGCAGATAATATTGCCCGAAACACTTCAGAATTCATCCTGCTGCTTTTGTCAGCAGTCACATCAATAAATACAAGAGAACCAGTTCCATTGGCAGCCATATATGCCCACGCCATGACACTACCACCACCATGCTTCACTGATGAGGTGGTATGCTTTGGATCATGAGCAGTTCCTTTCCTTCTCCATACTCTTCTCTTCCCATCACTCTGGTACAAGTTGATCTTGGTCTCATCTGTCCATAGGATGTTGTTCCAGAACTGTGAAGGCTTTTTTAGATGTTGTTTGGCAAACTCTAATCTGGCCTTCCTGTTTTTGAGGCTCACCAATGATTTACATCTTGTGGTGAATCTCTGTATTCACTCTGGTGAAGTTTTCTCTTGATTGTTGACTTTGACACACATACACCTACCTCCTGGAGAGTGTTCTTGATCTGGCCAACTGTTGTGAAGGGTGTTTTCTTCACCAGGGAAAGAATTCTTCAGTCATCCGCCACAGTTGTTTTCCATGGTCTTCCGGGTCTTTTGGTGTTGCTGAGCTCCCCGGTGCGTTCTTTCTTTTTAAGGATGACCCAAACAGTTGACTTGGCCACACCTAATGTTTTTGCTATCTCTCTGATGGGTTTTGTTTTTTCAGCCTAATGATGGCTTGCTTCACTGATAGTGACAGCTCTTTGGATCTTTTATTGAGAGTTGACAGCAACAGATTCCAAATGCAAATAGCACACTTGAAATTAACTCTGGACCTCTGCTCCTTGTAAATGGGATAATGATGGAATAACACACACCTGGCCATGGAACAGCTGAGCAGCCAATTGTCCCATTATTTTTGGTTCCTTAAAAAGTGGGAGGCACATACACAAACTGTTGTAATTCCTAAACCTTTCACCTCATTTGGATGTAAATACCCTCAAATCAAAGCTGAAAGTCTGCAGTTAAAGCACATCTTGTTTTTTTCATTTCAAATCCATTGTGGTGGTGTATAGAGCCAAAAAGATTAGAATTGTGTCGATGTCCCAATATTTATGGACCTGACTGTATGCATCGCTGGGCGGGCAATGTTTAAGTGCTGAGAGCGCGCTCACAGCACAAAGACTAAGATGTCGAAAACAGCGTACACTACTGGGAAAAATGAGATTTTGCACTTACCATAAAATCCATTTCTCCGAGTATGACGGACACAGCGCTCCATAAATCATAACTACTGGGTTATATTGCTTCCTCCAGGAGTAGGACTAGGCAGAACAAAAAACACCTGGCTACGCCCAAGGGCCATCCTCAGATGGTATATAACCCTCCTCTCTGCTCTATGTACTGTAATCAGTTTAGTAGCAAGCAGTATTAGAAGTATCAGAACTCCATAGAGGGGTGGGTGCTGTGTCCGTCGAACTCAGAGAAATGGATTTTATGGCAAGTACAAAAATCCCATTTTCTTTTTCGTTCGATGGAGACAGCGCTCCATAAATCATAACTACTGGGATGTCCAAAAGCAGTGCCAAAAGGAAAATGAGGGGTGGGGAAAATAACCCAAGGCTTAACATAAGAGCCCTTAACCAGGACACAGGAGACCCGTCTGAAAAATAAAAGTTAAAGAAAAAACACCACTCGCGAGGGAATAGCCCCTCTTAAACAGCAGCCTGCAAAACTTTGGCATCTGTGGATGCTTCTTTTGGCTGCAAAGTATCTACCTTATAGAATTTTGTGAAGGTATGCACTGACAACCAAGTGGCCGCCTTGCAAACTAAAGAGATCGATGACGGAAGGCCCAAGAAGCACTCAGCGCCCGCGTAGAATGCACCCTGACAGGGAAAGGAGGAACCTGACCCTTTAATGGAATAGGCCTGTGTCCTGTCTGTCTGATCCATCTGGAGATGGTAGCCGAAGAAGTGGCCAGTCCTTTTCTTGGTCCGGCCCTATCCATAAAAAGCAAGTCTGACCTCCGAAAGGACTCAGTAGCTGCCAGATACACCCGAATCGCACGACCCACATCCAAGGTATGCAAAGCAAATTCCTTGGGATGAGCCGGCTTGGGACACAAGGAAGGCAACACAAAGTCCTCATTCATATGGAAGTCAGAGACAACTTTTGGCAGGAATGATAGACAGGGATGAAGAACCACTTCATCCCTATGGACTACTAAAAAGGGACTGCGACAGGATAATGGCGCCAATTCTAATACTCTGCAGGCCAAGGTAATAGCCGCCAAGAATGTCACCTTCTGGGATAACGTAGGCAAGGGAATCTCCTGAATATTCTCAAATGGAGGTTTCTGGAGAAACAAAAAGTACTAAATTTAAATCCCATGGCGGCAAAAGTACAAGTACAAGTACAGGTGGAGCCACATGTCGAACCACCTGAATGAAGGTACGAACTAATTGCTAGGGGTCGCCAGAAAAAGATTGCCAGGGCAGACACCTGGCTCTTGATAGTACTCAAGGCCAACTTCTGATCAAAGCCCTGTTGAAGAAAGGTCAAGACCCGCGCCATAGAAAAAAGATCGAGGATGAGCGCCAATCGACTCAAGAAATATACGCTTTCCACGTACGATGGTATATCTTGCTGGAAGACTACTTCCTTGCCTTCACCATAGTAGGGATCACTGATCCAAACAGACCTCTAACCCTCAGTACCTGGCTTTCAATAGCTAAGCCATTAAAACCAGCGACTGTAAAGCAGGATGGTAGATCAGCCCTTGGGACAACTGGTCTTCTCTGAGAGGAAGCCCCCAATGGACGTTTATGGCCACCAGACTGATTGGAAGATGCTCGTCCTTGATTCCTCGCAGGAATTGCGGAAGAAGCCTGACCCAAGGATGATACTGGCCTTACCATGGCCCTTGGACGCCTGCAGCATCTGCCAGAGGAACCCGTGTTCTCGCCACAAACCTCGGGATACTCCTATGGAGCCGAACCTGCTAAATGATCAGCATATAGGACTGTGCAACCAGAACTGTCTTGAAGGTGGATACCACCAGACTCAGAACCTGTATGCAAAATGGGAGAGAACTATCTGTGTGACAGCAGTCGGTGAATCACGGTCTGTGGTTCCTGAAGCTTGTCCAGAGGAAGGATCACCCTGGTCAGAATTAAAATCAGACCTAGGTAAATCAATTCCCTGGACAGGGATAGGGGGAACCTTAGGTAGTTCCGACATCACCTGAACCTTTGCAGGCATTAAAAGCGCACAAGGAGACTCAGGACCTAAAAAACCTGAAAAAGCTTTGTCCCCCCCCTTTCTGGGTACCCCAAAAATAATAATTTTGTGGATCCCCTTGATGCTCATGAAGGAGGTCCACGAGGTCGGAAACCAGCGAAGATGTTTCCCCACCCTAATAATGGGTGAGGACAGACCTTCATGCTGAGGGGGTCTTGTCTGTGGGTCCGGAGAAGCTAGCTCTAGGCTTACCAGACTAAGGATACTTGGAACCTCCCAGGGAAGATTTGAAAGATCTATTTCCCTTATTCTCCATCCCAGAGGCACAAAAGAATTTTATATGTGCTGAGAAGGAGAGCCCCCCGTCTGCGATGAGGCTCCTTCCCTTTCCTAGACTATTGCAGGAAGGTACTCCTCCCCTCCACCGCAATACCCTTAATGATGTCATCCAGGGTATCCCCAAACAGGCGATCGCCTTGAAAGGGCATATCAATGAAAGCTTTCTTAGAGGCTTGGTCTGAGGACCAATTCTTAAGCCACAGCACGCGCCTAATCACCACCACTGAAACAGAAAGTTTGGACAGCACAGGAGCTGTATCCAAAGCTGCATCACAAATAACCTGCAGCCCATGGACCAACTGGGCCTTTAAATTAACATAAGCAGTGGGGACCTGCTCACCCCCAGGCACTGGCGCAAAAGCTTAGCCCGTTCAATTAGGGTCTGAGACACCAGGGCTAAGGCAAAGACTGGCTGCAATGTCGAACCAGTCATAGTAAACATGCGGCATGACACATAAGGGGGTCAGTGGGGAAGATGTGACCCAGAGGCTCCATAAGGAAAGGAAGACGTTGCAGTACAAACCATCTTTTAGAATCATTAAAGGATCCTCCCAAGGCTCAGGGTACCCATTAGCAGAAAGAGAGACAACAGGGACCCCAAAGGACTAACTCTACCGACCGGAGGAGCGCCGAAAATTTGGACCCAGCATGGACGCCATCCATTTTTATATTCCCTGGGCACAGGAAAAGGGGAAGGAGTTGGAAGAGGAAGAGCTTCGGCAGCCCCATAAAGGCTTTGGTCGCCTCCAGCATCTCCAGGACTAAAAGAAAATGGCTGCTGTGACATTGGGCTAAAAAAACATGGCAGCCGACCGGAGACCAGCCAAGCCAATGGAAAATGGCCTCCATGACATCAGAATTCTCCAACATGGCTGCCGGCAGCTCGAGACGCCGAAGCATGCTGCCAGAATCTTCCCTGTGCAGGACCGGCTTCCGATCAGGTGACCACTATGACGATCAATCACAGTAGTCACATGACTGCTGATCCTCCCCCCCCGGGAGTTAAGAACTTTTAAAGGGGATGCAAGGGTGAGCAGGAAGGGGTTAAAAGGACATGTACTCCAAAAAGACAGAAAATATACACCAGGTAATGCAAAATATTTTACACTTTTACACTTATGATTGATTTCTTTTCTGTGCTGTACCATTTATAAATGTACTTGTAACAGCTGAAAAACCCATAAAATGTATATGAAAGAGAAAGAATAGGTACAAGCCAAAAGAACATAAGCCCTGATTTTTTGTAGTGGAGTTCCAGGCCAGAAACTGCGAGTTTTCACCTTTCTTTCTATATAAGAATGGAATTAAGAAATCGGATTATAAAGCCATTTCTGGGGCTAAGGTATGGCATCGCTGAAAGACCAACTGTCCCCCTGCTGCTCACAGCAGCCAAATCTTGTCTCGTGCAGGTTAGAAAATTGATTACCTTGCAAAATGCATTTTCTTTCAAGTCATTTAGATACATGAAGGCCATCAACATTTTTAGGTCTTAGGAATAATGACAGGTTGTACTCACCATAGTCTATACCGGTGAAGAGTTTGGTCTCATCCAGAGATACCATACTTGTAACCCTGTTAAAATAGGATACAAAAAAACCCTTTTTATCTACGCATACGCCATGATATTTTCAATGAAATCACAATCCATGAAAGGCTTAATTGCATCCTAATAAAAATAGTGGCTAGTACCACTTACAGTATTTCTGACATCTGTATTCTAACTGCAGCACACTAACTCTAAGCCTTTGAAGGATAAGTTCACCTTTTCAGAAAAAATAATAAAATGCACATTTTTTACAGGTAAAAAAATATGTATTTCTTATCTTTTGTTGCAGGAGCCTGGAAAGCATTGCAGCAAAATCAGCAGATTGCGTATACCATGCAGGTCTCCTGCAGACTTGTTAGTGTATAGGTTTCCCCATACAAGGAAGCCGATACATGATGAAAGGAAGAATACTACAAACTACCACAGGGCTCACAGTGCCGTGGAAGTTCACTGAAAACTACAAGCCAATAGGTGCTAGGGCTGCAGGACCTTGTAGTTTTTCATTCACAGAGCGCTGTGAATGAGTGACGTGGCCGGGTGGGCAGAGCCCCGCATGGCCACATTTTTTATTTTTTTTATTTGACAGCTAGTGGGTGGAGAAGAACCCCTGCTAGCTGGCACAGTGGGGATCAGGGAGGTGTGGGGGCCAGAGCATTCATAACATGTTACACCCTGAATATGGGTGTAACATGTAACATGTTACAAAAGATGAACTTATCCTTTAACATTATAACTTATTGAATCGGTAGGTCGCATCTGCAATCCTGTATTTTGCCTGAACTGGGCAACCTTTTCTTTAATTTTGGAATATAGTAAAGAAGGGTAACAGTTTGTTTTTTGCTGCCTTTGTTCCACTGGAAAGATTTCCCTTCACTCCCTGCAACAGAAGGAACAGGTACAAATCATTTCTACAAAGTGAGGGTAATTTCTACTGAAGGTAAAAACAAATTAGCATTTTTTAATTTTCCTATTAGGAACCTGTAAAGCTTTGCACCCATGATCAGCAGATCACATGTGCAATCTCATACTCCAACAAACTGTCAGTGTAGCTGTCTGCCCATACCTGGTATGGTCTGGAAATTACTGAATGACAGAAGCATCAATGAACTATTTAGAGCGCTCATCAGCGCCCTGGTAGTTCATTGGGAACTACAAACCGTCAGCCACAATGGCTGATGGTAGTTGTAGTTCCCCAATTTGCAGAACTCTGTGAAGGAATGATGCGGCCAAGTGGGTCAAGCCATGTAAAACTGCTTTTTTTATTTTTTTTAATTGTGATAGCGTGTGCAGGGAGAAGATCCCCAGCTCACTGTAACAATGGGGACTGGTGGGGGGGATAAGACCACAAAAAGTTATAGACCAAAAAGAGTCTACTGTTTTCAACCAGATAGGCCGAAACTGTGCAGCTCTACTAAGCAGGAAGAAGAACCTGCACATGTAATATGCAAATACTGTAGTCCCTTGTAGCCAATTACAAATCTTTAAAGATAATTGGACCTCAAAAACCCTTTTGGGAAATTAAGCAGGGCAATTAAGCTGGTAAATTATTAAAAGCAAAAAGGTGAGCCAATAAAATGACTGGTCAACAGCCACCCAACCTAAGACTTGGCTGAAAGCTGAGGCATAAAGTGGGTAGAAAAACTTAGTGTCTTAAGCTTCTCTCACTTTTGGTGTAATAGACAATTATAATCGGTATAAAAAGAAAATAGATTTAAATGCAATAAGCCATAAATTGCTGCAAAACCCCCCAAAATAAACAGCTATACTGTGCATGGCAAAAGGAATCAGCTGCTTAACCCCCAACATACAGAGCACATTGTTTCAACAACTGTATGAATGGAAAAAAAAACAAAAAAAAAACATCCTAATACTTACAGATGAGATACTCTCTCCCCTTGCAAAGGAGGTAGGATGTTCCCTGAGCCAGTGAGACAGTTCTGCATGATGGTGAGACATTGCTGAATATCATCCCTATGAAAACAGAGATGATGATTAGTCTTCTGTATGCCCTGTTAGGGACACGTCATCTTTTCACAAATTTAATTGCATTACTTTAGTAGAAAACAAATGAGGTGCACAGTACGTAACTTTCCACCAACCGCTTGTTTTTAATTTCATTTTGATATTATGTCACTTTAATGATAAAGCCTATTTTTGGGCAAAGTGCATACCTCTGTCAATAGAATAGAGGCCTGGAAAAACGTTGCCTGGTCTGATGAGTCTCGATTTCAGCTGCGACATTCAGATGGTAGGGTCAGAATTTGGAATAAACAAAAAGGAGAGCATGGATCCATCCTGCCTTCTATCAACAGTTCAGGCCGGTGGTGGTGCAAAGGTGTGGAGGATATTTTCTTGCCACACTTTGGCCTCTTAGTACCAAATGAACATTGTTTAAACCCCACGGTCTACCAAAGTATCGTTGCTGACCATGTCCATCCCTTTATGACTACAGTGTCCGCATCTTCTGATGGCTCCTTCCAGCAGGATATTGCACCATGTCACAAAGCTCCCATTCATCTCACCACTGGTTTCTTCAACACGCCAATGAGGTCACTGTCCTCCAATGGCCTCCACACTCACCACATCTCATCCAATAGAGCACCTTTGAGATGTGGTGGAACAGGAGATTCTCATCATGGATGTGCAGCCGACAAATCTGCAGCAAATTTCTGAGAAATGTTTCCAACACCTTGTTGAATCTATGCCACGAACAATTAATGCAGTTCTGAAGGCAAAAGGAGGTCCAACCTGATACTAGCAAAGTGTACCTAATAAAGTGGCTGGTGAGTGTATACACATATATATATATATATATATACACACACACACACACACACACACACACACACACACAGGGCTGCTGTTAGAAATCGCGGGGCCCCGTACAGACTAACTGGTAGGGCCCCCCCCCCCCCCAAGAAAATATTAAAGATATATTTAGCTAAAATTACAACAAAATCACTATTAGCAGACACAAATATAACATAACTTGCATAATTCCTGCTAAATCTAAAAAATAAAACTATGTTAAATAAAAAAGAAGATGAGATGAGAAAAATATACAGGCTGGGCAAGTTGGAGCTCAGTGATCAGAGAGACAGAGAGAGAAACAAAGTTACAATTTACAAATAAACTCCTGAGCAGAGATAAGTGCTGGGAGGGGGGCCCACACAGGGAGGGGGGTTAGTGAGGGACAACTGTCTCTTTCTCAACAGATAAAAGCTGATAGCAGGGAGAGGGACAGATCAGATTCAGGTGCTGGAGGAAGATTTCTGTAATTGTTGTCCATCACTAATCCCCCTCTCTGTGTGGGCTCCCCTGTGTGCTCGGGGCCCCCTACAAGAGGGCTGGTGGTCCCCCTCGATCAGTGGCCCTATATATATATATATATATATATATATAATTACACACACATATACATACACACACACTAGCTGTGTGTAATAAAGGCACTGCACTTTTCCCTTTATATCTTACAGAAAATGATGTCTAAAATCAGTGAGAATCCAACACTGGAGCTGCAAAGAACCAAAAGCTTTATCAAATTCAAAGACAAATAATTTACCTTGACAACTCGAGCTCTCCGCTCCCATAACGATCAAGCTTATCTAGCTCTGGCTGAAGGAAGTTGTCCAGCAAGTAGAATGCAAATTCAACCTCCTCTGCTGAAGGAACATGCCACCTGATGTTTAGGTTCCAAAGGTCACCGGCCTTTCCCCAGTCCTAGAAAGGGATTTTGATTTTTTAACCAAGTGGTGATTATGTATTTGGGTTGTTGGCCATAACCCGACCAATACTCATGAACAAATGATAAAGAACCACAAGCTCAGCACTACTGATTCATGTTCTTTACAGTAAAAGCCCCCTTAGGCCCCATTCACACTTCCAATTTGGAAACACGGCTGAAATTGCCACGATTCTGCCTGAGATTTCAAATCATGTGACAATCACTACAAAACATGTGACACATGCTTGAGTGCCATTCATTCCAAATAGCACCCTAAGCACAACGCGACTCGGCCATGACTGTTGCACGACAGAATCGCAATGCAATGGCGGCAAAATACAACCTTCAAATTGCATGACGTTTGTTTCAAAAAAGGAGTAGGAGCTTCTTTTGGGCCACAAGCAAGCATAAGGTAGTCCATTTAAGTGAATGGGTTGCCCTATGTGTGACACAGAATTGTGTAAAAATCACCCACACAAAATCGCGAGCACCACTACGAGAAGTGTGAATGGGGCCTTAGAAATGGGGCAACCATCCCCAATATGTACACTCGCAGCCAGGTAAAAAAAAAAAAAAAAAAAAAAAAGATTTGGAAGTGTTAGTAAACTCTAATTTTAAAAAATCATAGTGCTGCAGACTTCACCACTTACCAAGTTGACATGTCTGTTTTTCTTCCTAAAGCCTGGTACACTTTTTTTTTTTTCAACCCAGCAGGGCTGAATGAAAAAAAACTGACAGCTCTGGAGGAGCCACTATACTAACAATCTGATGTTAGTGCAGCGATCTCCCCTGCTGTGCTACTGCGTCCTGACAGGGGGACGGCCCCCGCTGGAACACTCTGGCCATTGGCTGAGAGCGCTAATCGGGAGCCATTTGGCAGACCTTTTTTGGTTATGCCCCATTGACAAAAGTCGGTTGAATGGCCAGCTTCTGTTCGACTGCCTACAGTGCACATGGGCCGAATGTCATCTGGTTTCTATTGAACTGGCCGATGACGCACGACATTCAGCCCATGTGTACTAAGCTTTAGCCTGTGGTTGCTCACAATTACTTCTCTATGGATCCCCCTTCCCGGGTTGCTGTTTTCAGGTGGCTCCTTCCCCTTTACAAGGACCCAAACAGCCACCTTTATGTGCACGCTACCAGGTGAGCAATAAAAAGGACGTCCACAACAACCAGTGGCAAGCCACTCTGATTTTAACACCGAAGGGTGCCAGGTGGAAGGATGCCCACAGGACCATCCACAGCTTAATTTTCAGCCAGTTCATTAGGAACTGGTCAAAATTTGCTCTATGTATGGATAGCTTTAATGCCCACGATTGCCAGCAGAGTGCAGAAAGATCTCCTGGCATACAGATCATGCTTGAGGATCTAACACCCTTTATGTCTATGGTCAGCCTAATTCCAGCATTTAATATCTGCCAGCTTTTTTTTTCTGGCTGTAACCCTATTAAGATGAATTTAAAAATTGCAGCTGGGCTTAAAAATTATCCCAAAACACCACAAATCTACAATAAACGTGACTGGAATTGCAAAAGAAAAGCCAGAGACTTACCTTGATTGGAAAATATTCAGAGAGAGGCTTATCGAATCCGCCCGGCACACTGCAGTACTCAGTGGGGTAGATGAGAGTGCAGGAGCGAAGCAGATGGTGCAGCAGATTACAGGACAATGTATAACCCTGTTTACAAGTGAAGTGCAAGGTTCGCCGGAGAATTTTGACAAGCTGGTCTTTGTAAGGAAGCAGTTTCTCTCCATCCACTCTTGTTACCTACAAAACAACCCCTTATGATCACAAACATCAACATATTTTTTAATACATCCACAAAATATTATTATTTTTTTTTAATTCAGGGAAAATACTTTCTGTAACACACTAACAACTAGAGTTGCAGATCCTACAAATAGTACACGGTCCTCTTGGGCTGGCAGTGGCTCCAGGACAATCAGGCCACTAAGACCAAATGAAAGCCCCACCTCTGCGGAGTTTTCTCTCCATGTTGTGGCTGAGCATCCCTGACCTCTAAGGCCCAATGTAGACTAACCTTTAGGATATAAACTTTTGAGTGTTTAACAATACATAGTTCATTGTTTGAAAAAAAAAATTGACAATTAAAATGTTACCTCAGAAAGGAGCTGCAGGTTCCAAAGTAACTCTTTGTCTAATTCTTCCTCATGGAGGACATCATCATCTACAAACAAGAACGTAGATATAAAATATTTTAATTGGCTCAAAGTTTTATATTTTAGTACAAATTTCTAATGAAGTCACATGATGTAGAAGATCACATCAATTTTGCCAGATACACACGCCCTAGACCTCAGGGTTTGGGGCCCTTGGATAGATTAGAATGCTCAGGCGAACATCGAGCACGCTTTGCTTTCCATTTAAGCGGTCT
Source organism: Pelophylax lessonae (assembly GCF_965119305.1). Taxonomy (NCBI): domain Eukaryota; kingdom Metazoa; phylum Chordata; class Amphibia; order Anura; family Ranidae; genus Pelophylax; species Pelophylax lessonae. The sequence goes on from NC_138770.1 coordinate 654,542,330, forward strand.
TAGTGGAGGCTGGTTAAGCCTTTATGGTGGGTCCAGTCAGGCCCCCCACCCCCACCCCTTCTCCTCCTCTCTAGGCAAGTGCTTTTGATTCCTGGCCTCCCTACTATTTTTTTATATTTTATTTTCCCTTTTGCAGTTGCTTTTAGAGATGCTTAGTGTTGCCAATGAAGAGCAAACTTCCTCGTGAAAGAAGTACTTTTTTGGATCTTTGTAACTCCTATATGCGCCACTCTGTTATCCTTTTACAGTTGGTAGCTGCAGGCACCCTATTGCTCAATGTACCGGCTTTATGCAAGCACCACTATGCTCTTGCTTGTATCATTTCCAAGGTTACTGCTTTCCGTTTGCCGTTGTATTGCATTTTTCTTTTGAAACTGTAAAACCTTTCATTAATCTTCTGTAAAAGGAAATTTTCAATAAAAATTATTGTACCAGAAATCATGCGATGTGACATAACATATGGGGCGGAGGCAGGTGGCGTCATCACTGTGTTCCAGGAAGCGACTGGAGTTTACAGGGAAAAAATGCTGTATAGGCTGATTTTAACATTGCCAAGCTATTTTAAGCAGAACAAAAAGCAAATACCTGTGTGCATCGAGGACTTAGTGCACAGATAAATGTGAGCGCAAACTTTTAAATGTTTTATAATAAATGTTTATTTAATGGAAAGCATCATGAGAGGGTTAATGTTTTACTCAGAGTGTTAATACCTGGGAGGAGGAGAGAAGGCACAGAGGATTGAAGAGTGGATGGTACTATTTAAACCCCACAAGGAGAAAGGCTTGCTGTGCTATCTAACATATATAGGTCAATAGAATCTGGTAAGAGCACAAGTGTGGTGGAAAAGTGATCACAAGGTGAAGGTGGATTGCGAGCGATATTGTGGAGAGACATATGATTTCCAGTACACGGGATTAAGTGACAATTGTTTGGAATTATATTTTTACATTTTTGGGATTGAGCGGAAGATTGCTACAGTGGATGGACATCAAATTATTTTAATATGAGATGCTCCAAATTGGTTTGGTACTGGAGTATTGTGGTAGGTACTTTTAACAGATTATACCAAACTCAAATCAAATTACTTCCTTTGGTGTGTTTGCTCGGAGATATTGATGAGAAACAAATCCTACCTGAGGCGAGAATACCTAATATACTTTTGTTATATTTTGCCAGAAAAACGCTTGCTATGAAGTGTTTATCTACCATTCCTCCAACATTTGAGAACTGGAGAGTGCAAGTAAACTGCACCTTACTGATCAAAAAAGAGGTGTACCAAAATAGGGGCACTCCGGGCAATTTTCTTAAACTATGGGAGACCTGGCTCGCTGTACTGGGTTTAGCCCCCCTCTCCTTAGTCACAATTAGGCTGCTGCAGTGTTAATCTAAATGGTACACGCTTTTAACCTTCCTATCGGTATTCCCGAGCGTGACTCGATTAGATTTTAGAGCCAAAAGCGGTAACCCCGAGCCACACCTCGGGGTAGCGCTAGGAAGATCGCTGGATCCTGGTAGAGGTTTTACTTACCTTTTCTCCGGGATCCAGCGAAGAATGCGGGCGTTATGCGGCGGCAGAGCTTCCTCCCGATCGTCTGCGAGCCCCGGCTTCTGTCTCCGGCGACGTGACGTCCGCCGGGGGGTGGAACCGGCGGCAAATTCAAATGTAAAACACACCAAACACACTGATACCATTCAAAATAAAAAAAATTCACATTACATTGCCCCCCCAGTGCCCTTTCCTGCAGTTTTACTGTACTTTTTATATATATATATATATATATATATATATATATATATATATATATATACACACACACACACAAACACTATATATATATATATATATATATATATATATATATATACGTAATTCTTGTGAAGGAGCAGCCCAAACCAACTGTATACACATACATATATATATATATATATATAAATAATAAATGTATACAGTTGGTTTGGGCTGCTCATTCACACGAATTACATGCAAAATAATGGTACCGCTTTCAGCACCTAAAATCCAAAAGAATCATACCGCCAGGGAGGTTAAGGGCGCTCATAGACAGTTCAAATCTCAGCCGGTTCAGCAGGAACTGTTTATCAAATCGATCAGCTTGGGTACAACCAGCCTGCCGGATTCAGTGGCTATTATCGCTAATGGCTGCTACAGTCCCTAGCAATAGTCAATGTCTTCTCCCATTGGGACGGCTTCCCCTGCGCCAAGAAAAGACAAATGCTCAGCAGGAGGGATTCCCCCTGTCAGCACTGTCTGTGCTGATGGGTGAACTGTGGGAATTTCTTTCCTGCAAATTCACACTGTCTATGTATTGTGATGAAAGTAAAGAGTTACTTTTAATTGACCCGACATATTATTTGGGTGTAAGCAGATGTGTTTGTTAAATGGTTCACTTTTTGCCTTTTTTCCCTGAGTAACTGAATGATTCCTTATGACACTTGGCAAGTTTCTCGTTAAAAAGTCTTTCACATACATACCTGACACTATTGGATTAGAGTGAATTGTTACTGTGATAGCTTTACGACTACCAATGCTTTGCTGTGCATGTTTAAACAATGCTAGCTGAAAGGCTACTTCATGTCTGACTTTGCTTTTGAGTGTCATTTTTTTTTTTTTTTTTATAAGTTTGTACTCTTGTTTTTGTAAAACTAAAAAATGTTTCAATAAAAACAATTTGCCAAAAAAAAAAAAAAAAGTAATATTGGTTTGCACTTAAAGCGGAGTTCCACCCTGGATTTTTTTTTTTTAATACCCCCGGGACAGTCAGGGCTAGTGCATTCCACAATGGCTAGCCTCTGATCTGTCCCGGGTTGCACTTACCTGTTAGGACAAATACTTACCTTGCAAACGTCTTGTCCAGCGCTGCCATCTCAGATGTGGGCAGCTTGAAGCCAGCGCGATCCCCTTCGGCGTCTTCTTCCGCCTGCTTTGGTCCCACGATGCTCTGCGCCGGCCCCGACGTCACTTCCGGGTCGCGCGCGTCATCCCTCTACAGCTTCTGGGCATGCCCAGAAGCTGTTTAGAAGGGGATGACGCGCGCGACCCGGAACTGACGTCGGGGCCGGTGCAGGCGCAATGATTCCTGGGAGCTATGACGTTCAGCTCCCAGGAATCATTGCAGAGCCAGGAAGTGACGACGGGCCGCGGCCGAGGAAGGAGGAAGAAGGAAGTAAGGTAAGTATTTTTTCTTCGTTACGAGGTAAGTAAAAAAAAAAAAAATATGCGATTATCCATTTCTTTTTCAGGTGACCCGGAGCGAGAAGATGGAGGTAAGTATAAAAATAGGGTGGAACTCCACTTTAAAAGCACCTAATTTTAGAGCACACAGGATAATTAAAGTGTCATTTTCAAAGATCGATATAGTGGATAGACATCCAAGCACAGGAGGAGGATATGTGTTTAGCAGTTTTTAAAAATGATAGCGATGCGCTTATCCATGTTTAAAACTTGGTTTTGTGGTGTAAAATCTTTTTACAAAGCCATAAAAGTATGCTTCAGCTACACTCCAGACAAACAAAAAAACAAGCAAGTAAAATCTATACATAGGGGAAATTTAATGACACTGTAGAGTGCAAAATCTGGTGCACCTCTGCATAGCAACCAATCAGCTTCCAGAGCTTAAAGCGTTTGTATCCTCAAAAAAAAAAACCCTGCAGGACAAAGGCATAATGAGCTAGTATGCATTGCAAGCCCCGACACCCGCTGAGGCAGCTGACATCTTCCCTCAGCATCTCTTTCGGGTTCGGCGGCTCCGTCGCTGTGAGTGGCCGGAGTCGCGATGACGTCACTCCCGTGCTTCACTTTCCGGCAAGGAACTCTTAAGGTACGCCGGACCTTCAGAGTGCATGCGCCGTTGGTGTCAGCGGCTGCATGCAGGGCGAATATTTCTCCTAAACAGTGCAGGTTTAGGCGATATCAATTTTACCTACAGGTAATCCTTATTATAGGCCGCATTATAGGCTTACCCTGTAGGTAAAAGTTAAAAAGCGGAGTATACTACCACTTTAACTGAACAAGTTGAAGTTAGAAGCTGACTGGCTACCATGCACAGCTGCACCAGATTCTAAGTGCTTCAGTTTTAGTAAATCTCCTTATAATGTTGTATTTAAGTATTGCACTTTAGAGAAGTCAGAAAGTAGTCTGTGTAAATAGCGTTTTCCAGAATGCACGCTATATATATATATATTAACCAACAAACAACAAAAGCGATCAACAATCTATACAGCCAAAACAAAACTGTGGAACTTACTGTTAGTGAGATGAGATATAACATTGCAGCAGTGAGGCAGAAAGAGCTTCAGAGACTCCACTGGGCAGCACTGAAAACATTGTTCATAAAAACACAATTAAAACATCCAGCATTGTAATACAAATCCAGAGTAAAAAACACCTTAAATGGAAGTCCAGCAAAACAAACCAACATACTCCAGAAATACAAGCAAGTGAATGGATATATAGTAACCAGGCAAAAGGTTTTTATCACTGCAACTACTCTTGATTAATAAAAAAAGTTTATCACACTTAAAAGTCAGAGGGTGACCCCACTATTCAATAAAGTAACTTTGCAACCTCCTGTTCCCTGGGCTATGAAAGAGAATCCGCAGTGTCTGCAGAGCCGGTGTTTTCGGATGTGGACGATGACGAACTTCCGGGGGTGTAACCGGAAGTTGTCATCGATCATCGGGTCTCAGGCTGACGGCGGATGTGCGTCATCACGTCCGGCCGGAAGTGCGCATCCGAGCATCGGAACACCGATGCAGGATGTGTAATAAACTCCTTACACTTCCGGGTGACCCCTAAACGGACGCTGGTGCGCATGCGCCGGCGTCTGTATTAAAGGATCACGACCGCGCCGCGCACATCGGGCTCTCAGAAGAAGTCAAGTGGATGAAACGTCAGGGGCTCTCAGAAGAAGTCAAGTGGACGAAACGTCAGAGCCGATGTGCGCGGTCGCTATACCTTCCACACTGGTTATCATTCCTTATTCCTATTGGGCTACAGGAATGGTTTGGAATGGTTATCAAGTGTACATATTTTGAGCTTTATGCCTGCACTCCACTGCCCTCTTGTAAGTAGCCATTTGGAGGGGAGAGGGGCTTGCATTGTGTGTGATTTTAATAAAGTGTTACGGAATTACACTATTGTTGCCCCCACTTTGTTCAATTACATGAATTTTTGAACTGAGGAACAGTTGGAGGAAGGAGCAGCTAGGTGCAGCCCAGCAGTGATCTATACACCCGCTGATTGGTGGACCTCATTGAAGGCTCTATATTCACCGGTTTCTGGTGAGTGTTCAATCTTAGGGGGGGAGCACTGGAGTGTGTTCGAACTTTGGGAGAGCAGACAGGACCCTTCACACCCCTGCCCTGGTGGACGGATTGTGCCAGTTTATCACTGCATGGACTGTATACACATATATCATATGAGTCTTTAAGGACATTGTTTTATACAATAGACCTGTTTTTTTAGCGCTGCTAGTGTTCAGTCTATTTTACTTGGTTTAATATTCTCAACACCTTTTTTAATATGAAAGAGAATCGTCACGCAGTCACAATCAGTCCTCGTTTTCCTTCTCCTTGGTGGGATTTGTAAATATATGCTCTTTGCTTTGTTAGAGAACGTGCAGGTAAAGGGTGCCTGTAGATAAAAATAAACTGTGCAGTTCTAAGAGCCCATTCACACTTGTGCGACTTAAATATCATGCAATTTTTTAATGCGACTGTTATGTCTTTGGATGAGGGCGACTGTTATGTCTTTGGCTCTGACCAATGTGATAGTTTTGTTTGTGCTCCACGAAGTCGTAAGACATGTGCATAACAGAAAAATTGGATTTTTCCTACAGCTTACCTGTAAAATCCTTTTCTTGTAGTACTTCAAGGGACACAGAGCAGTCATAATAATTACTATCTGGGTTATACTTCACCTATAGGTGAATGGACACTGGCAACTAAAAAGACAGGGAGTCCCCCTGTATATAACCCCTCCCATACAGGAAGTACCTCAGTTTTGTAGCAAGCAATAAACATCCCAGATAAGAGGGGAGGGACCTCTGTGTCCCGTGATGTACTCAAAGAAAAGGATTTTACAGGTAAGCTGTAGAAAAATCCAATTTTCTTTATTGTACATCACAGGACACAGATCAGCCATAATAATTACTATGTGGGACATGCCAAAGCAATGCACTTGAGGGGAAGGGGAGACTAAATACGAAAAAAACCCATCAGACCCGAAAAGATCTACATAGCTGCCTGCAGCACACCAAATGCAGAATCCTTCGGGTCCCAACATCCACCTGAATCTAGTGAACGTATGTACTGAAGACCAAGTAGCGGCCCTGCAAATCTGAGCCATAGAGGCTTGATGGCAAACTGCCCAAAAAGCACCTGCTCTTCTGCTAGTGCGTGCCTTTACCGGAAAAGGTGGAACCTTCCCCTTTAAACAATACGCCTGGATAATGACCTGTTGTAGACTTAGACGCTGCCTGCCCTTTCCTGGGCCCTTCTGGCAGCACGAACAAAGGGTCGGTCTTCCGAATCTGAGCTGACATCTTCAAATTGATCTTAAATGCATGTATTACATCGACAGAATGTAACATTTCCTCTGCTGTTTGAGGATTTGGAAAGAAGGAAGACAGTATAATGTCCTGATTCAAATGAAAGGCAGACACCACCTTGGGCTAAAACCCTGGGTGTGGAGGTAGAATCACCCTATCTTGATTAAGGATCAAAAATGGCTCCTTACAAGAAAGAGCCACTAACTCTGATACTCTTCTAGCTGAAGTTGGTGCAACCAAAAAGACTAATGCCCCATACACACGTGCAGATTATCTGCAGACTTTTGTCTGCAGACTTACCAAAACAATATGAGGTCAAACCTAAACACTTTCAATTTGTATGCAATCCGGCAGGCCCTTGCACTACATAGAAAAGGTAAGTCTGCAGACAAAAGTCTGCAGATAATCTGCACGTGTGTACGGGGCATAACTTCCTGGTCAAAAGAACGAGAGGAATATGCCGAATGGGCTCAAAAGGTTGTTTCCGTAGAACCGCCAGGACCAAATTTAAGGACACAATGGTAGCCTAACTGGCGGAAGCATACTTAGCACCCCTTGTATAAAGGCTCGGACCAAGGAATGCGACGCCATCAGTCTTTGAAAAAAGACTGAAAAGGCTTAAATTTGACCTTTAATAGTGCCTAAGGCTAGCTTCAGATCTACCCCTACTTGCAAGAAGGCTAGAATTCTCCCGATTATATATTTACGGGTGAAAGAGTGTATCAACGTGCCTTACTAAAAATATTATATTTCATATTACATCTCAGCTAGGGCTCATTCTACGATGGAATGTGGGCCCTTGCTAATGTCATTAACGAGCCAGACTAACACTCATTCATACACCCTGGACATCAGACAGCAGTATTTTGCATATAGATGAAAAGACGTTGACATGTTAAACACCTTTCCATTGGGGGCGTGGCTGAACTGCCGATGTGAGCAGACGTGTCTCAAGTCGGCTCCGCTATCCTGCCTGAAATAATCCTGTTGATCGGACCCTAGAGCCCGCTGAAAGTACCTGGTCGACCCGCACCGCTGCTCCTCACATCCCGGTGGCTGTTTGGTGATCCTCACTGCCGCACTCCGCCATGACGAGGAGGAAAGAAGACAGCACAGCTGCAGCCAGGCAAATCCAAGATGGCGCCGGCCCGCTCCCGCAGCGTGCTGCTCGTGAGAAGCCTCCGCCGACTGCCATCGCTAAGCTGGGAAAGTTTGCCAGGGACCCTGCTAAGCACAAGCCAGCATCTCCTCCTCCGGCTCCCGCCCCGTCCTCCAGGAATCCTCCATCTCCGCCTGTGGCTGCGATGTCCCCACACGAGGCTGTCCAGGCCGGATCTCCTTCTGGGCACACAGTGAGTACTCGGCTGGAGGGTGCAGAGGGAGAAGCTCCGCTGGACAATATCCCCCAGGCCATCCCCACTATACAGGATGTCCTGACGGCTATACACACCTATGGGGCCTCCCTATCTGAGTTGTCTGTGGAAGTTAAGAGCATGAAAGAGGGCCTGCTGCATATCAGGCAAGACATGCAAAAGATGAGAGAGCGGACCACAGCCTTGGAGGGTCGAGTGAGCGCTGTTGAGGATGATTTACCCCCCCTGATCCAAGATGTGCGCATGAACTCCTCTGGGGTCTCTGAAGCGATGAATAGGCTGGAGGACATGGAAAACCGGCTGCGTCGCAGTAATCTGCGCCTGGTGGGCATCCCTGAGAAAGCGGAGGGTAAAACTCCGGTGGAATTTATAGAGCACTGGTTAATAACTACTTTTGGGAAAGACAATCTCTCCCCGTTTTTCTCTGTGGAGCGGGCACATAGGGTGCCTTTCAGGGCCCCTCCACCAGGTGGCCCTGACAGACCATTCCTACTGAAGCTGTTTCACTATAGAGATAGAGATATTATTCTGAGACTTGCCCGGCAACAGCCTCGCATGGAGATTCAAGGTGCTAAAATCTCCATTTATCCTGATTTTTCTGCAGCTCTGCAGAAGCAGAGGGCGCGCTTTACCGAAGTTAAAAAAACGTCTGCGCGCCATCCCCTTGGTATATTCCATGATGTATCCGGCCAAACTACGTGTGGTGGCGAACGGGACTGTGCACTTCTTCGAGAGCCCCATTTCTGCCACGAATTGGCTGGACCGCCAGGAGCGGCAGCTCAGAGCTGCGGCGGAGTGATCGTCCTCAGGAGGAGCAAGGGTCTTTCTATGGTGTACGGGTCCACTTATTCTCCTGTTGAGAGCCACGGAGCCGTGCACTGATCAGAGATTATGGTTCAACTGCTGTCCCACTTTCCTGAGCCCGTGGAAGGGAAGAACCGGGTCTCTATGTTTATGCAAGTTCGGGCCCTCTTCTACTACCCCCTCGCCCATGTTGGGCTGGATAACTGTTCCCTGCGGGGCTTGGGTGACTGTGGCCTCCCCGGCTACTGTTCACCGCGTTTTTTTTGTACCTGTTCTTCGTTCTATGTTTTTTGTTTTTTTTTTTACCGGTGATGTGCTTCATGGAACTCTACCTACGCGCTCTGTTTCCAGTGCTACCTATACCGACATTTGTGCCCCTTGGCCTTCTCTGCGATTCCTGAGTATCGGATTTCTCCTATGGACTCCTCCCCACTGTTTGCCTGTAGGCTTGTCCTACCATCTTACTGCATTGCCTAACTACCATGGCGACCATTGATGACTCTCTGCTATCCTGGAATGTACGGGGACTGGGGGATGCGAGTAAACGCACTGCTGTGATGACCCTGTTGTCGCACCAGGGTCCTACGCTGGTGTGTCTGCAGGAAACCCACCTTACTCCAGAATCCTCTAGCGGACTCCGCTCTAGGCGGTTTCCGACCCAGTTTCATTCCTATCACAGCCAATACTCTAGGGGTGTCTCAATTTTACTCTCCGCATCTATCAAATTTGAATTGCGGGACTCATTGGTGGACTCTCAGGGCAGATTTATTTTCTTGGTTGGAGTATGGAATGCATTTGAGTGTATTGTAGCTAATGTATATATACCGCCTCCCTTCTCCTTTGAGGTGCTAGAGTGCCTGTCTCGGTTTGTTGGGAAACACCCCCAGGTGCCGGTGCTAGTGTTGGGTGATTTTAATAACGTGCTGGACCCGACTCTGGATGTTTATAAGAAGTACTGCCCCGGGGGTTCCAGGAGGCCCACTCCGTTTGCCCGATTTATGGGGGAGCTGGGCCTGGCGGATCTCTGGCGCAGTTTGCACCCGCTCGATGCTGGTTTCTCCTGTCATTCACTGTCACACTCATCCCTATCCCGTATTGATCTTGCCTTTGGCTCGGATCTTACCCATGCCCTTTCCCCGGTAGTTACCCATTTAGCCAGGGGATTGTCGGATCACTCCCCGCTTCAGCTCCGGCTCAGGTTTCCGGGGAGTAGATTGCCTATGCACTGGAAGTTGAATCCATTCTGGCTTTCGTTGTTCCCAGACCATGCAGCTTTTACTGCCCAACTGACGCACTTTTTTACTGAGAACAGGCACTCTGCAGCTCCGGGGATTGTATGGGACACTATGAAAGCATATTTACGTGGGCTGTGCATCAAAGAGGTATCGTCTATTAAATCTAATAGTAGGCGCTGGGCGAAGGAGGCGGGTGAGGCGGTGCTTCAAGCCGAGCGTGACTATTTGGCTTCCCCCACGGCGGCCTCGGAGGGCCGTTGGTTGGAGGCTCAACGATTCTATCGCTCTGTGCAACAGCAGCAGGCGGACCACAAGCGCTTCTTCACCTCCCAGGCTTACTTCGAGGAGGGGGAGAAGACGGGTCACATGCTTGCCCTGATTTCTAGAGCACAACGCCCTCCATCCATAATACACAGGTTGGTTCTCTCTGCAAATCGGGAGGTCACGGACACTGCGGAAGTCTTGCAGGGATTTAGGTCATTTTTTGAGGATCTGTACTCCTCCAAGGTGTCCTATGACCCGGAGGACCTACAGACCTTCCTTGGGGAACTTCAGCTACCAAAGGTGTCTGCCCGAGATAGGGCAATGCTGGATTCTCCTATCCGGTTGGAGGAACTGCAGGAGGCTTTGGCTTCTTCCCCTAATTCTAAGGCCCCGGGGACGGATGGGATACCTTTGGAGATGTATAAAACTTTTGGAGGGGTCCTTTTGCCCGAGTTGCTTACTGTCCTACAGGCCTCTTATGAGACGGGGGAGCTCCCGCGCTCCATGTATGAGGCAGTGGTAGTTGTTCTCCTGAAGCCCGGGAAGGATCCGACTCGACCAGAATCGTATAGACCAATCTCTCTATTACCCACTGATTTGAAATTGCTGGCTAAAGTGCTAGCCACTCGCTTGTCGAAAGTTATTGCCAAATTGGTGCATGGTGACCAATCCGGTTTTATACCGGGTCGGTCCATAGCTACCAATATACGTAGATTATATCTGAATATGCAGGTTCCCCCGGATAACTGTGGCCAGAGAGCTATACTATCACTTGACGCTGCTAAAGCATTCGATAGTGTGGAGTGGCAGTACCTGTGGGCGGCCCTGGAGGGCTTTGGCCTGGGACCCTCCTTTATCAAATGGATAAAAATCCTCTATGCTGCACCTACGGCGTGTCTCCGCGTCAATAATTCACTTTCTCGATCGTTTCCGCTACGCAGGGGCACTAGGCAGGGATGTCCGTTGTCCCCCTTGCTGTTTGCGCTGGCGGTGGAGCCCCTGGCAGCGGCAGTGAGGGCTGCCCCGGATGTTGTGGGCTTCCGACGGGGAGACCAGGAAGACAAAATTGGATTGTACGCTGACGACGCGCTTTTATTTTTGGGCGACGCTTCGGGCTTGCTGCTCGCTTTAATGCGCCTGATTCATAGATTCGGATCCTTCTCGGGTTTCCAGATAAATTGGGATAAATCTGTCTTTCTGCCGCTTGACCCCCTGGAGGTGGCATTGCCCCCGGTTGCGTCGCAGATTGGGGTGGTGACCCAGTTCCGCTATTTGGGAGTGGTGATCCACCCTGACCTGGGGCAGTATATTAAGCTCAATATTCTCCCCTTGTTGCATAAGTTTCGTGATAAGTTGACTTGCTGGATCAGGTTGCCTCTGTCAGTGGTTGGCAGATGTAATCTGGTCAAGATGATTTGGAATCCACAGCTTCTATATGTTTTGCATAATGCACCGGTATGGGTCCCCCTGCATATTTTCAAGATGTTTAACACGGTTTACCGAGCACTCATTTGGCGGAAACAGTCCGCCAGGATTCGTCTGGAAACTTTGCAGGAGGCCAAGGATAGTGGTGGTTTGGCCGTTCCGAATCCCTTCTATTACTTTTTGTCATCCCAACTACAACATGTGACGGGATGGCTGCTGGATGATGCGAGTGATCCTGTCAGACGGATCCTTGCGACTCGTCTGGCTGGTGGGACGCTTGTCGAGGCGCTGGAGTCGGGCACCCTGCGAGGTTCGCCTGGCTGTCCCACTCTCGCGCTTCTTGACAGGGTATGGCAGAGGGCTAAAACACATTTTTCCTATGCTGGATTCTCCGAGTACTCCCGTATCCTGAATAACGCTAACTATCCCGCGTTAGATAAATTGCGGACCTCTCTGAGATGGGGAGACTATGGCATCCGCTTCATTTACCAATTGTACAGGGGGGATGTGCTTAGGGATTTCCAGTCTCTCCGCACGGAAGTTGGATTGCCCAACTCCCTCTTCTTTCAATATTTGCAGCTGCGTCATGCCATTGACGCTCAGTCTAAGGTCTCCCCCTGGGGTTTGTGCCGGCCCGCTGTCCTCCTGAGTCTGGTTAACTCCACAAGCAAGAAAGGGCAGACTTCCTCACTATATACGGCCTTTATGGGACAGATATCGAGGGCTATGACATTTAAGTGCAGGGAATCCTGGGCTGAGGACGTGGGTTCCATATCCGCCGAGGAATGGACCGGCATCCTGGACAATGTACCCAGGGTCTCGCTGTCTTCCTCACAGAGACTCACTCAATTGTTTATACTACATCGCACCTACCGGACCCCGCAGCGCTTGCACAGTTGGCGGAGGAGGGATACTCCCCTCTGCCCTCGGTGCAAAGTTCACACGGGCGATCTGTTGCACATGCTGTGGCGCTGTCCGACGTTGCATCGCTATTGGCATGGGATAATACGCTCTATTAACGATGTTTGGAAATTGACGTTGTCTGTGGAACCCAAATTGTGTATCCTGGGATGGTTGGATGAGGAACTCTACCCCCCCCCCCCCCCCCCCGAGATACACGTTGCAATCCTCAGAGTACTTTTTACTGCTAGAAAGCTGATAGCCCGCAGATGGATCTCTGCTCAGGCTCCTACACATGAAGCCTGGGTTGAGGAGGTTAAGGTGCTCTTGAACAGGGAGCATCTCACTTATCAACACAGAGGGAATGTCATGAAATTTGAGCGCATATGGGGCCCGTGGTTGGACGTCCCGGGTCTAGCCCCACTTCACCTGGTGTCCAATAGGATTATGGGTGGTGTTCGACGACCCCCGACATAAGGTGGCTGCGACCCTGAGGGTTTCTCCCTGGGTCTACACCGGGGGGCTCCTCGAACTGTCTACCTCATTTTCCTTGCGGCTGGTACTTGGGGGCTCCCCGTAACATACGTGCGTGGAGTAACTCACCGTAATTTTAGTGTATTGTTTTGCGTTTTGTCGGTGACGGGGGGCGTCTTCTCCTAGAAGTCTGTGCTTTATATGAGACGCTTAAAGTATAAGATTGTTGATACTTCACTGCAATTTCTTGCTAGATAATGTATTACCGTACTGTGATGCCCGTGGCGGCGGGTCCCCCGCTGCCGTATGACTATAGTCTATGCCACTCTAAATAGGCCTTTTGGGAATTGGAGACTTCCTCGTCTGTTTTTGTCTTGTAAGTTTGGTTTTGTATAGTATGTGAAAAAGTTTTTCTCAATAAAAATTATCTGATTAAAAAAAAAACACCTTTCCATTCATTCAGACACTTAACGAGTTAAGGCTTCGCATAAAAAGATTAACGGACAACACCTAAACACAATTCACAATTGCTTACATTAACACATGACAGCTGAACACAGACAGAGCGGCTCTCCCACAAACGCAATCTCCAACACACGACACCCCACACTTACACAGGTGTATAGGGAAAACAAAAGCCTTTTCATGTAACTGTTTCTGTGAGATATGTCCTATTGTTAAATTGACCGATAAAGTGTAACCAGTTTAAAGCAGTTTTTCCCGCTCAAACTTGCCTTAAATATGAGCTAAACTTGTAATAAAATCAGATGTGTCTGCACTTTGTTTAGGTACTCTGTGTCCTTGCATCTTCCAGCTGGAAGAGAGAAAATTCACTATCCGGGGGGGTTAGCAACTGAAGGGCCGTATATCATCTTGTAAATTGCCTCCTGACGAGATTTGAGCTAACAACGGGGATGCCACTTCCTGGCCTCACACCAAGAAATGCAAGACTTACAGACTCTTTAATGAATGCCCCTAGAGACTGGTTTCCTTAGCGTTTATCACAGTAGACACTGCAGGACCAGATACACCCAGCTCCCTCAAAATTCAGGCTTCAATAGCCAAACAATCAAATTTAGAGATTGTAAGGCAGGGTGGAATATCTGACCCTGAGAGAGCAGGTCCGGACACAGTGGGAAAACCCATGGCCTTCCCACTGCCAACCTTCGAATTTGTGTGTACCAATCCTCCTAGGCCAAGCTGGATCCACCAGGATTACTAGTTTCCCTTCTTCTTGAATCTATGCAGAAGTCGTTGCAGCAGCTGAACCGGGGGAAAGGAATAGATCAGAGAGAACTGCTCCCAGGGAGCCACCAAGGCATCCACTCCGACTGCGAGTGGATCCCTGGTCCTGGACACAAATTTGTGCAACTTGTTGTTGAACCTGGATGCCAACAGATCTACGTCCGGGACCCCCCCAGCGTTGACAAATTAATGCAAAGATCTCACAATGAAAGGAGCAATCCTCTGGAAACATCTGCTGGCGACTCAAAGTCTGCCTGCCAGTTCTCGATTCTTGGAATGAAAACCACCGACAGGCACGGAACAATTTTCTCCACCTAGAGATATGCAATAATCTAGGGCCAGCATCTTTTAGCTCTAGGCTGACAGAGTGTTGTTCTGTAAATGTCTGGCATAGAATTGGGCATAAGGAAATGCTTCCAATGAGGACACCATCTTCCCTAGCAACCTCATACAAAGACATACAGAAGTATACTTTTTCCGTCTTATTATCTGAGGCAGATCCTTAGGGGCTATGACATTTCTTGGCGGCAAAAACACCTTTGCCTGTGCTGTGTCCACAAGGAAACCCAGATACTCTAGACTCTGAACCTGCTAAAACACTGACTTTGCCAAATTCAGAATCCAACCAAGATGTTCTAAGAACTGAACTGCCCGGAACACATTCTGGCTTAGAGTAGAAGCCGACTGGTCTAAAAGTAATTGATCGTCTAGGTAACTTACCACTGCTATATATTGAGACCTTAGAATAGCCAATACTGGAGCTAGGGTTTTGGCCATGAACTGAAGATGAAGATCTTCCACCGCAAAGAGCAAAAACCTTTGATGGGCCTGAAAAATTGCCACCTGAAGGTATGAATCCTTGATGTCTATGGTTGCTAGAAATTCTCCTCCTTGCAGAGAGGCTATGACTGAGCGAATTAACTCCATTCAGAATGTGCAAATGTTTAGCAACTGGTTCAGGGCTTTGAGATCCAGAATAGGTCCTTCAGCTCCGTTTTGCTTGGGGACTATGAAAAGGTTTGAGTAAAAACCCCTCAATTTCTCATCGTCCGGAACTTCTGTAATGACTGCTTGAGACCTCAGATGGTCCAGAGTCAGAAAGAAGGATCTTCTTTTTAGAGGATCTGCAGGTATGTTTGACCTTACAAACCGAGGATGGGAAAACCACCGGAATTCTAGTTTGTACCCCTGCCAGACTGTGGAAATAACCCAGTTGCCCTGAATCATTTCCACCCAGGCCTTCAAGTGCTGTAGCAGCCCTCCCCCATCCGACTAAGTGGGGGTGTTCCTTCACAAGGTAGATTTAGAGCTAGGCTTGGTAGGCCTCTGAGTCCAGGGTTTCTTCTCCCCTTGACCTGAAGGCTTGGCTCTAGATCCAGATGGCTGAGGCCGTCAAAACTGCCTAGGATTAGAAGTACTGGGAATGTTATAGTGTTAGACACTGGGATTGTTAGACACATTAAAAAGGACGACATTTACTTCTCCTCTTAACTTGTAGAAGCGCACTCTTGCCGACGAAATCTTGTGGATATATTTGCCCAGATCATCACCAAATAGGCACTCCCCATGAAAGATTTAAATTTCTTATCAGCTGGATCTTTAAAAACCTGGGCATTATCTACAGGACAGGTTAAATTTCTGAATAAAACAAATTTATGCAGCGCTAGCAATGAATTAGTGAAGATATAAAATTATAAAATTATGATAGAACCAATCTATATCATACAAGAAATCATAATATAATATGTCAATCACACTAAGTGCATAAAATAACTGCAATAATTATAAAGTGCATGATAAACTAAAAAATTAAATATAGATTTCAAGTGAGAAGATTAAAGTGCATAAATAAATAATTTGGTGAAAAAAAGTCCTTATTGATGATCCAATAGGTGCCAAAGTGCCAAGTGAATAAAGGTGCTTATAAGGTGAAGGTGCCCTCTTGGTTCCCCACTCACCGGATTGCGATTGTAAAAAAGCCCTTGGTATTATTGCACATTTGCCCAGGATCTAATGTGGGGTTCCTCCGATGTGACCTCCAAATTGAAATCGTCTCCGATATCACCATTAAAAGAAAAAAAGGCCATACATCGTGAAGTACGTAGGTATATTTTATTTCCCCAAAAAGCGATTCAATACTTACAGGATAAAAAGTTTAAAAAAGCATGTATCAAACAAAGCGAGTGGCGCCGCTCGTAGCGTGCGTTCCACATACAGGAAGTTCCCAACCGGAAATGACGTTACGTCCGCAACCGGAAGGTTAAATTTCTGTTTACAGACGAAATAGCAGCTTCCACTGTAGGCATACTCCATTTTCTTGTGAAATTTTCCTCCATAGGATACAACAAAGAAAACCTTTTGGGAGGAATCAAAAACCTATCAGAATGATCCCAATCAGCATATACTATCTGCTCGAAAAGTGGATGTAAGGGAAAAGGCTGAAAATTTTCAGGAGGGCGTAACGAACCTAATGAGGAAAAGGACTTCAGAAATCTCTAAGGGAGGTAAATTTTAATCCAGACCAGACCATTTCAGTGAGAGACTGAATTAATCTCTGGGATTGAGAGGCCGAGAATGGCTCCTCAGACCCTGACTCCCCGGAAGTGATATCCACTGCTTGGCCTTCTTCTAAGCCATTTACAGCTACTGCTTCCACATCCTCTGCCCAATCCTGAACTAAAACAGGGGGGGCTCAGGTGAGGGGGATCTATCACGTTTGCTCCCTCTTTGTGACACTGGAGCAATTTTGCCTGCAATTTTTCCCTCAAGGCCAGCTAAAGCAGATGCCAAATCGTCCTTAGTGACGTAGGTTGAGACAGAGGCACTGGGTGCCTACTATGCCTGACAACCATAATGGCTATATTGGCCAGTCACCTCTGGCCTCTCAGGGGACACAGAGGATGCACGGCTAGGATCTTCCAATCCTGACGGCGGCACACTTGTACCCCCCCCCCAACTCTTTTCCAGGACAAAATTGCTCCAGACAAAAAAAGCTTGAGGTACTTACTTTAGTGTACTCAAAGCTTGTACCAAGCTGTAACAGCTTATCATACACAGCACAGTCATACCAAAGTAACAGAACCGGTCAGTGCCTGAAAACATCCACCCACAGTGACTCGCGCACCCAGCTGCAGCTGTTCTGTGTCTCATCCAGCTCCTGACAGAAGCGCACGCCGCCAGGAACACTCCTCAAATGCCGCAGCATCTCAGCCCCTTACTGCGCATGTGCGGCGTGCTATGTGCACACCAATGCATCATGCCCCCTCCCGGCTCCACGTGCACACTCATGCATGTAAATAGGGTGATCTCCCGCTGCAGGGATGGCCACTGAAGGTGCTCCCTGAACCTGAGCCACAGAGGGTAATCGGATGCGCGGGCGGATAGTACAAGGTCCCGCTGCCTGCCAAGCATCAGGGGGGTTGAGAGCAGAAAAATGTAAGGCATCCAAGGTACACATGCCACAGCTGAATACACATACCACCTCTAGTGGAGACATAAAACATGGCACCCGGTATCTGTTAAATTAGGTAACAGTGCATCATAACTAAAGTGAACTTACCATTCCCACAGCAGGATTCTGCCTATAACTAGAATCCAATCTTCACCCATCATGGCGGGTATCGTCACTTGTCGACCTTCAAGAATCGGGTCCCCCTAATTTTTGGGGCCACTTCCTTGGACCTGTAGGGCACCCTGCCGGAACGCCTTTAGAGTTAGTCTTACCAAGGGTCCGGATCCCAGGGTGCAGCGCCCAAGAGGGTTGCATTATAGCCAATACCTTGTTTCCCTCAGGTACCATCCTTTTAGTCTTCAACTTTCGGATGGATCAGATTGCCAATCCCGTTGGATCCAGAGATCTTAACCGGGATAGTAGAGTAATCTTTTTTCTTCTTCTTTAAAAATATGAAGAGCTTCTCCAACCATGACCATCACCTCTAAGACACTGGCAAAAATTTGGGGTACTTCCTGTATGGGAGGGGTTATATAGAGGGGGACTTCCTGTCTTTTTGATTGCTAGTATCTATTCACCTATAGGTGGCATATAACCCAGATAGTAATTATTATGGCTGCTCTATGTCCCGTGATGAACGATAAAGAAAAATCATTTTGTTTTGTTTGGTATCTTTATTTTCTAACAAATTCCACATTTTCAGAACGATTAGAATCGGTCGAAAATTGATCAACCGATTTTAATTCTGTGCTGCTTGTTAAGGACAAAGGAGCTGGCTTCCCGATCCACTCCTTAACAACCAATGACTCATCAACTGTCAGAAGATTTCCACACGGACAGCTGAATGTAAAAAAACAGAATGCCGGCAATAAAAAAAAAAATGGCATGCCCTCAGACCCCCCCCCCCAATGCATACCAGACCATCCCATCCCACTTTTTTTTTTAATTTTGGCATGGGGTTCTTCTTTAAATCCATACCATGTTATGCACGTTTTTTTTTTATCTTCTTTTTCTTGCCGTCATTAACAAATCGCACACAAAATACATGTATGATGCAGGTGTGACTTTCATATGTCTTTTGAGGGTTTACATTGAGATCTATGGACCTCAAGTCGCATGAAAATCAGATCAAAGTAGTGCAGGAACGACTTTGAAGTCGCACAGATATAAACAGTTATCATTGGGAAACCTGGGTGTGACTTGCCATGCAACTTTGGGATCCAAAGTCGCATGCCAAGTTGCACAAGTGTGAATGGGGCCTAAAGTTGGATAATGCCCTTGCTATAGGTGTAGAACATTTACATACCTCCTGAAGCCTGGCTCAAAAACTCCCAGATGGTACCATTCATTATGCCTTGTTGCAAGGATGTTGCCAAGACACTCCCAGCTCTTACTGCTAACCCCCACTATAACAGGAGCGAACTCTCAAACCCCCACATATATTTGGTTCACCAACTCATCTGTCGCAGCACAGCTGAGCTTGAAATGCTGCGAGGGGGGAGAGAGTGCGCATGCGAGGGGGTTTGAATGGGCTGGGCGTGTCTTAGCAACAAGGCAGGACGGGATGATGCCATCTCTGGGAGTTTTTCACTCAGGCTTCAAGAGGTACATAAATGGCCTAAACCTATAGCAAGTTTGTTTTCATCTATAGGCTCCCCTTACCTTATGCATTGGCAGTTTTTTTTTTTGGTAAAGGTGAACTAACCCTTTTAGGCAGGGATTCCCAAACTACGGCCCTGCAACAGTTGAAGAACTACACATCCCATGAAGCATTGTAGAACTCTGACATTCACATACATGACTAGGCATGATGGAAACTGTAGTTCCTAAACAACTGGAGGGCCGTAGTTTGGGAATCTCTGCTTTAAGGCATAATGGTGAACATCCAGGATCCAATTACACATATGGCGCTTTTCCACTGCATGGAACCGAACGGTTCGGCATGCTTTTGTGCTTTTCCACTGCTGGTACCGCATGGTATAGTGTCGGAACGGTTCGGTATGGTGGCGCTTTTCCACTGCATGGAACCGAACGGTACAGCTCTGAAAAAAACAGTACCTACTCGATTGTGGTTCCAACAGGTACAATAACTGGTACCATATCCCACAATCCTTTGCATGCAGTCACTTCTAGCCACTGATTGGTCAGAGAATCCCACCCACCCCTTTGTTATCCCACCCACTTAACTTTAGTACTACTTTAGTGGAAAAGCAAACCATACCGTACCGTACCGAACCGTTCCAACACCGTACCATGTGGTACCAGCAGTGGAAAAGCAAACCGGGCCAAGCAGGGCCGAGTAGAGCCGAGCCGGTACTTGCAGTGGAAAAGTGCCAATACTCCACCAGCACAAAGTCAACTGGTACACTTTAGAGAAAGGATTGAAAAAACTAAAAGCTGAAGAGAACCCTAAAAATAAATTATATATAATATTATAATATATATATATATATTTTTTAAGAAATAATACAAATAATTACCTTGACAGCGGCCCGGCAGAGATCTGCCACCATTTTGCCAGAAACTCTTGTTTCAAAGATGTTGGAGACAGCAAAGTTGAATACCTTCTCAAGGGCAGCCTATAAAGTTACAAAGAAATGGTAATTAAAAGGGTCAAAAGTAACAAAAATCATTGTGAGTGTACATGTTATATGGGAAATATTCCAGACAGTGGCCTATAACGATTCGATCTACATAGTGTCATGGGGCGCAGACCCATTCTAGCTAATGATGGGGAGCAGTGTTCACACCGACTTTACAGATGAAGGGGGAAATATTCCAGAAGACCAGACTTGACATTAAAGTAGGAAGTTCGGTATGCGATTCCTTCCCCCCACCATCTAAAATCACATTTATTCAGTTTCTAGCATTCTATTCTTTTCCATTCCCAACACCAAACAAAGAAACAAAAAAGAAAGAAAGCAAAAAGATTACACAGCACCAGTGATTGAGGAGAAATCAACATTATATAGGAGGATAAGCAAAGTATCTTTGGATCTTTCATTGATAGCGTATTTAGGAAGGGTCATGTTTAGAACATGCACAAATTCTGTCTCCATACTGTTTGTGTTCTGGGAAGTTAGGTCAAAGTGGTTGTAAATCCTTCCATATACCCAGTGAAGTGACTGGGTTTCAGGTGATACACAGAGATAAAAAAAAAAAATCTTCCTACATGTGTTGCACCTGTTTATCTGCAGCCTACATCCGCTCAAAGTGCTGAATTTACAGTATAAAACTTCTCAGAGAGTCCAGAAAAAAAAAGAGGGCAGGGAGCTGAAGCTACACTCTGCAGAGCTAAGCTCTGAGAGCTGATTGGAGGGAAGAGACACCCCCCCCCCCCCAAAATCACACAGTATACAAGAACAAAACTGAGGCTGCTAATCTGCTGGAGGTCCCTCCCCCGTCACCTTTTTTCTCTTGGTGTCAGGAAAACTTGTCAGAACTTAATTATTCTAATAGCAGAGGAACGAAGCAGCAGACAGAAATGGCACGTCATGCTCTTGATTGAGACAAGTACACACTATAGAGGCATATGCCTTGTTCATATTTCATATCTGAGATTTACAACCACTTTAAGGTTCACATGTGAAAAGCTGAATTGGGGTTACAGAGAAATTTAAAAATAAAATGGATATGAGAACGGTCATCTGGTTTCAAAACCGGTTCCATTAGCCAGCTTTCTTTACACTGCCTATTCTTTCTAAACTAGCTGCTCTTCAATGTGTCCCCCTAACTTTCCATCAATCTAGGAGACCAAGCTTAAAGCAATCTCCTCATTTTTTTAACTTGTAAATGGTCTGAGGTAGGGTGTGATCCTTCATCTAATATTTGATATTGTTTATAACATGGGCAAAGAGACATTCCCACTGCCGGCAATATAACAACAGCTTGTAATCCAAGCTTCCTGGTTCTTCCACCTTATATGAAAAATCTCTGAATACTATTCATAACTGTGTTTGTAAAAGTACTCAAACTGCCCTCAAGTAACCTTTTTTTCTGTAAACCCCTTGCTGACCGGCCAATAGTAGTGTTACTGCTATAGGGTCACGTGTATATATATATATATATATATATATATATATATATATATATATATATATATATATATATAATCTATATATCTCCATATACACATATATACGTAAAATTCCAGACTTCCGCCTACAGGGGGCGCCGGCACGCCAGTTCTGCTGTGCATTATCACAGCAGTAGCCAATCTGCAGGTGCCAGGCACTCGATGTCTGCTGGCACCCGCCGATCATTGGGCAGAGGCTCAGCACAGAGCTCTGCCTATGTAAACAAGACAGAGTTCAGTTCTGACAGGGGGGTGGGGGAAATCCATCTCTTCCCCTAGTAAAAGCAGCACACATAGTAAACACAAACACTGGCTAAGCACAAAGTTAACCCTTTGATCGCCCTAGATGTTTAACCCCTCCCCAGCCAGTGTCATTAGTACAGTGACAGTGCATATTTTTAGCAATGATCATTGTATTAGTGTCACTGGTTCCAGCAACATGTCAAAAGTCTCAGTTAGTGTCCACTGCAATATTGCAGTCCTACTATAAGTCATTGATTGCCGTCATTGCTAGTAAAAAAATAAATAATAATAGGTACATAAAAATTCCAGTATATATGCCATAGTTTGTAGACGCTATAACATTCGCATAAACCAATCAATATACACTTGAGACATTTTTTTTTTTTTTACCAAAAACATGTAGCAAAATACATATTGGCCTAAATTTATGAGGAAAACTGGATTTTTGACTTGCAGTCAAATCCATTTTTCTGATGTTCATTGATGGACACAGCTTCTGATCTTCTTAACCAATGGGTTATACTGCCCCCCACAGGAGTAGGACACTAGGAATTAAAAAAAAGTCTGGCTACACCTTTGGGCACTCCCAGGAGGTATACTCCCTTCTCTCTGCTGTAGGTACTCAGTTTTGTTACAAGCAGTGTCAGAAGAATTGCAACTGCACAAAGGGGTGGGTGCGGTGTCAGTCAATGAACATCAGAGAAATGGATTTTACGGTAAGTTAAAAATTCCATTTTCTCTTTCCTTCGTTGACGGACATCGCTCCTGATCTGCTTATCTATTGGGATGTCCCAAAACAGTATTAAACATGAGGGGTGGGAACAGCGAAAAAGAAATTCCCAAGGCCAACTATAGCCAACCAGGTAAACAGGAGCTCAACCAAAACAACTGGAGCTCACCTGAAAAAAACAATACACCCTCAAAGAGGATCAGGTCCTCTAAACAGCAGCCTGCAAAAACCTTGCAGCCAAAGGAAGCATCCGCAGATGCCGACACATCGACTTTATAGAATTTAGTGAAAGTGTGCACAGACGACCAGTAGGACGCCTATCAAACCTGCGTCACTGACGCCTGATGACGGAAAGCCCAAGAGGCACTGAGCGCCCGAGTAGAATGTGCCTTAACAGGGAAATGAGGAACCTGACCCACTGTCTGATCCATCTGAAATTGGTCGCAGAGGAAGCAGGCAACCCTTTCCGAGGCCCATATGCAAGCACAAATAGTGAGTCTAACTTAAAAAACTCCATAGGTGCCAGGTACAATCTGATTGCCCAGTCCATATCCAAGGCATGCAAAGCAATTTCATTTAGATGTGTTGGCCTGGGACACAGGGAAGGTAGCACAATGTTTTCATTCAAATGAAAATCAGAGACAACCCGAGGAAGAAACGACAGACAGGAGCGAAGAACCACCTAATCACTGTGAACCACCAGTAAGGTGAACGACAGGATAACACCGCCAATTCTGACACCCTGTGCGCAAAGGTGAAAGCCACCAAAAAGGCCACATTCTGGGACAGCGTAAGCAGGGGAATCTCCCGAAGATTCTCAAAAAGAGGCTTCTGGAGGCTGAGAGCACCAAATCAAGGCAGCAACAGAGACTGCACTGGAGGCGTCAAGTGCCTAACTTTCTGAAGAAATGTACGCACCAGGGAGTATGTGGCCAAGGGCCATTGAAATAGGACCGCTAAGGCCAACACCTGACCCTTGATCGTACTCAGGGCCAGTTTCCGCTCAAACCCCCTTTGAGGGAAGGTCAAGATTCGAGCCACCGAACAAGAGCGAGGATGAACCCAAGAGACTCACACCAAGAGACTCACACCACGCAATGTATGTCTTCCACGTACAATGGTAGATCTTCCTAGAAGTGGTGTTTCCAACGCTGTTAAAATCTAGGAAACCTGACTCACGACTCTAAAGCAGGATGGAAGATTGGTCCTTCCCTGAGAGGAAGCTTCCAAGGAACGTCGGCGACCAGCCGCACCAGATCGGAGTACCAAGCCCGGTGAGGCCAGTCAGGGGCCATTAAGATCACCGGAATCCCTTCTGCCTCGATCTTGCGTAGAAGTCTTGGCAGAAGCTTGAGAGGAGGAAAGGCATAAATCAGACAATACTGACCCCACAGGGCCACCAGCGCATCTGTGGCATCTGCCAGAGTATCCCGTGACTGGGCCACAAACCTCTGCATCTTTCTGTTGAGCAGGTAAGCCAACATATCCACCTTGGGGATGCCCCGTCTGAAACACAACTGATGAAACAGCTCCGGATGAAAGGACCACTCCCCTTGGTCCAACGTCTGCTGACAGAGGTAATCCGCCTGCCAGTTTTCTACCCCGGGAATGTGTACGGCGGAGAGGGCTGGAATGAACTGTTTTTCCCACCTTAGAATGCTGGCTACCTCCAGAGCCGCCAGGACACTTCTTATGCCCTCCTGGTGACTGACATAAGCCACGGCGGTGGCATGGTCTGATTGAATACACCCTGGACATCCTTGAAGAGGATCTGTCCAATGTTTCAGGCACAGTCTGATCGCTCAGAGTTTCAAGACACTGATCAGTGTACATGTCCTCTGAGCAGAATATTTGCCGAGGACGCCTCCCCAATCGGACAGGTTAGCATCCGTGGTGACCACTGTCCAATACAAGGGGAGGAAGGATTTGCCCAGCCGAAGCCCCGAAGAACGAAGCCACCATTATCAGGGACTCTTTTGTTCCCCGGCTCAGCCGGGTCTGATTCTCCAGAAACTGCGGATTCTTGTCCCATTTGGCCAGAATCTCCCTTGCAGGGGCCTCGTATGTTACTGTGCAAACGGAACCACCTAGAAGGTAGACACCATCAGGCCCAGCACCAGCATGCAAGTCCAGAGGGTGACCATCTGCTGGACAGCAGGAGATGAATTGCAGCCTGTAGTTTCTGGAGTTTGTAAAAAGGAAGGAGAGCTCTGGCTAAGGCCAAGTCCAGAGTCAGACCCAGATCAGTCCAGCTTGTGGACGGAACCAGAGCAGACTTCTGAAAATTCAGAATTCAGCCAAACTCCCTCAAGCTTGTATGGCGATTTCAAGGTTTTCCACCAGAGCCACAGTTAACATGACATCTTTTTATTTTAAAAAACTGAAAAAAAATGGTTTTTAACATCACTTTAAACAAGTAAAATAACAGATTCTACCTTAAATATCTCTTTAGAGCACTGAGTGAGGATTGTGCTGAATGTTGATGACAGGCCCAGTTCCACCAGGCTCTCCAGATGAGTCATCTTCTCAGTCTCTGTCTCCTCTCGTGTCTGCTCCAGAGCACTGCTTTCAATCAGAGCAAAACACCTGGAAAAAGAACAGAATAAAGCCCTTTGTTTCAACATTTGATATACCGTAAATGTTAAAAGTATTCATCCATTCACATAATTTAAGCCCCTGTTCACAATGCCGAGGCTTTAAAGTCACACGACTTTTAAATCGACATCCCTGCGAGACTTCATCGCGTCTTGCATACAACCTCTTTGACAGAAGTCAATGCAAGTCGTGTTGAAGTTTTACAAAAATAGCGCAGGCACCATTTTCTAAGTCGGAGCGAATTGAGTTGCACCGATTAGAATGGTTCCATTGCCGTTAATGGGGCGCGACTTGTCATGCGACTTTGAACTCTCAAGTCGCAGCAGTGTGAACTGGGGCCAAAAAAAAAAAAACAACCCATCACTAACTTGAAAAAATGCAGGTAAAAGCACAAAAAATCAAGTAAGATGAATAGTTATGTTGAAAAAAAAAAAAAACAAACAAGTCCATCTAGTTCAACCAATAATAAAAAAAATAAATAAAAAAAACACAATACAATCCCACATACACAATCCCATACCCACAGAGATCCAGAGGAAGGCGAAAACCCCCAGCAAACCATGATCCAATTTGCTCAAGCAGGGGAAAAAGTCCCTCCCTGATCTGCCGAGAGGCAATCAGATATTCCCTGGATCAACTTTACCTATAAATATTCATATCCAGTTATATTATATAAATGCTTGCTAGCATCGTTTTTCCTTTTCATACACAATTTTTATTGACTTGCAGTGTTTGCCTCGGAACAGGATAGAACATTTCAGGAAAAGTCGATACCCAAGCACAGCCCCCTCCCTCCTTGCAGGTCATAGCCCTCTCCCCTTCTATAAGTGTCTAGTTACTCTGTGTGCTGACTCAGCTCCTCTACCTACATAATATTTTATTTAGCAGCTAAGTGAGGACTGTAGGGGATTCTAACTAGTGATCGACCGATATCAGTTTTTCGTTGCCGATACCAATATTTTGCTCAAATGCATATCAGTATCGGCCGATATGCGACAATATTTTTGTACATTTAAAAAACATTTTTTTTTTTCTTTGACAGGTACTCTTGTGGAGGGATCTGGGGGTCTAAAAGACCCCAAACCCCTCCTCTGCACTTAAAAGCATTCAAAATGGCAAGTTTGGCTGTTTTGAATGCTGCCATTTTTTTTTTTAATCTGGCGCCGAGTTTTTGCATGGAGACCTGATCAGAGCTGTATGCGGCTTTGATCGGGTCTTCGATGGCCGTGCAGGCTGGTTGCCCGGGTCTCCCGGTGGGACGGGAGACCCTGGCAAGCCGTGGAAGGCGGCGGGAGGGGACGTCCCCTCCCGCTCCTTGTAATGACAGCCGATCGGCTTCTCAGCCGCATCGATTGTCATTCCAAGACAGCCGACCATCGGCTATGGACGCCGGTACCGGGGTGATGCCTCTAGCTGCAGGCATCACTCCGGTACAAGCACTTTCCCGAAACATCGGCAATATCGGTAACCGCCGGGGCCGATTCCGATATATATCGGGAAAAGTGCATATCAGCCCTCGATATATCGGCTTTGCCAATAATCAGACGATCCCTAATTCTAACAATGTGACTTGGGTGACTGCTGACATCAAACACCCAGCAGCAGCCTCAGTGCTTTTGGATGTCCACACAGAGGCTTTTACAGGTATATAAATTGCAAAAAAATAATCATTAAATGGAAATATACCCTTATGTGAAAAGTTTTGTTGAAATGAATGGTCTGGCAACAGAGTCTCTTTCAGCTGCAGAATGCATTTTGCTCACCTGTCCATAAACTGGAGCACAAAGTCCTCAAACTCCGCACTGGCTGAGCACAGCTCCCTCTCCACCTGCACACAGATTAATAATGAAATAAAACAGAAGCCACCGTAAAAAGTACAGTCAAAAGATACATAAATATCATCCGTTACTCTGCTACACAAGGATTTCTTAATATATGAAACATACTTTTAATTAATGCAAATATAAATGAAACCTTTGATCTCAGCCAGATCTTGCCCAAGCTACTTCTGAACTAACCGTCCTTTACATAAAAACCTGGAAACCCATCTGCAAACCCTTTGTTACTAAGAAAGGATGGTCATACATTAAAATTTGGCCGGTTCATCAGGGACTTGCTGAATATCGATCCATGTATGGGCAGGCTGGTTGTACACAAGTTGATCGATGGACTTATGTACAACCAGCCTGTAGGGTTTTTCCAGAATGATCAGTGCGGCTGGCTAAAGCCAGCAACACTGATCATTGTATGCTGACGGGGGGGGAAATCTCCCTGCCGTCAGAACACAATAGCACAGCGAGAGGAATAAGTTAAAGTGATATAAAAGTCTTTTTTTTTTTTTTTTTTTATATTACAAACATGTTCTACTTCCCTCCTCTGTGCAGTTGGTTTTGCACAGAGCAGCCAAGATCCTCCTATTCTCAGGTCCACCGCTGGCGCTCCTGGCCCCTCCCTCCCGCCGAGTGCCCCCACACTAAGCAGCTTATTATGGGGGCACCTGAGCTGAGCCACTGCACTGTGTGCCCATTCAGCCCCACCCCCTCTATCTCCCATTTGGTTCGCTGACTTTGATTGAGTGCAGCAGGAGCCAATAGCCCCCGCTGCTCTGTCCCAGTCAATGTGAGAGAGTCCCGAACAGCCAAAGCTCTCGGGCAACATCGCTGGATCACAATGGGGCTCAGGTATTAGGAGGGCTGCTACACACAGAAGGTTCTTTTATCTTTTTTTTTTTACTTATTAAAAATTAATAAAAAAAAATTAAAAATGTTAATTGTATACAGTTTATTCTTATTCTTATGAAAATGAGAATTTTTTTTTTTTTTTTAATCTGAATGCATTAGGATAAAAAAACCTTATGTCTTTAGAACCACTTTAATTTTTTTCCCCCTTTAACCAGCAGATGTTAATGTATGGCCAGCCTTATAGAGATATCAAAGCCTTTTTTTTATAAAACAAACATGTTATACTTACCTGCTCTGCGCAGTGGTTTTGCACAGGGCAGTCCCGATCCTCCTCTTCTAGGGTCTCATGCTGGCGCTCCTGGCTCCTGCGGAATTCCCCTACAGCAAGCAGCTTGCTCTGGGGACACCCAAGCAGGCATGCTCCCGACCCATGGCTCTGTGTGTTCATTCACATACGGAGCCGCAGCTCGGCCTCGCCCCCTCCATCTCCTGATTGGCTCACTGGCTCACTGGCTCCCGAAAGCCAATCAGCAGTGCGAGACCCCAGAGAGGCAAGGCTCTTGTGGACATTGCTGGATCGAGAGGGGGCACAGGTAAGCATTAGGGGGGCTGCTGCACACAGGTTTTTTTACCTTTATGCATGGAATGCTGGAAGGTAAAAGACCTTGTGTTGTGCCTTTACAAACACTTTAATGTGTGCCCGTCAGGCCACAAAGAAAGCATGCTCTACCGTGGATTACCTTGGAGACTTGAAACCAGGGCTCTGGCCCAAGTGTCTCTGAAACGTAGCAATCCTCTGATACAATGAAGACAGCTACTCTGTGATGTCCACTGGAACAATTCTTTATTGTCTACATAGCAGGACACAGTAATAACACGCTAACACGTTTTGGCTGAAGCCTCACTTATAGCAGGTTTATGAGTAATGCTTTGGCTAAAACGTGTTAGCATGTCATTACTGTATCCTGCTATGTAGACAATAAAGAATTGTTCCAATGGTTGTCACAGAGTAGCCGGCTTCATTGTATCAGAGGATTAGTGCCCATCGGGCTTCAGCAGCCAGTGTTTTCACTGTATAAGTGCCAATCAGTGTGTGACTTTCCTTGTGTCTCTGCGTCTTTTTGTGACCAGTGATAAAAAGGAAAGCATGAAAAGGTTTTCCCTTACCCAGTTCTGAGCCCTGTCCATGACCCCAATTTTGTGAAGACTGTAAGAAGCATTGATTTCTAAAGGGGGCTGTAAAGGCAGTGGTCTCTAGCAGTCTTGTGTGACAGGTTAACAGTGATTTAACTGTCTCCTGGAGCAACCTCTCCTATTTCCAACCAGGACTGTAGTATGTCCAAAGTCTGACCATCTTGTGTAACATTAAATATGATACTCTAATCTTCAGCCTGTTGGTGAAATCAGGAGGTGCATTTGAGGCCACCCTATATATAGTAAGTTGACTACCAATGATATAATGAAAACGCAGAGCTATAGGGCCAATAGCAGAAGATATACTAATACAGATGAGGCTAAGTAGAACTTACAGCAAATTCATACAGCCAATGAAAGAAACACTGTTAACATAGTATATAGTCAGAAAATAAATACATACATATACTGGTGCGCAGTCATGTTTGAACAGGAAGGGACCATCCCCAAACTGTTCCCACAAAGTTGGGAGCATGAAATAGGAACTAAGGGGCCAAGCCCAACCCCTGAAAAACAACCCTACACCATAATCCCCCCTCCACCAAATGATTTGATCCAGGGCACAAAGCAAGGTCCATAAAGACATGGATGAGACATGGACTCGCCTGCACCTCAACCCGACAGAACACCATTGGGATGAATTATTGTGGAGACTGCGAGCCGGGCTTTCTCGTCCAACGTCAGTGTCTGACCTCACAAATGCGCTTCTGGAAGAATGGTCAAACATCCCCATAGACACACTCCTAAACCTTGTGGACAGCCTTCCCGGAAGAGTTGAAGCTGTTATAGCTGCAAAGGGTGGGCCAACTCAATATTCAACCCTACGGACTAAGACTGGGTTGCCATTAAAGTTCATGTACGTGTAAAGGCAGGAGTCCCTATACTTTTGACAATAAAGTGCATATATACACATACACAAGCATACACATATGTATATATTACACATGTTTTCCCCTTGTTAAATCACAGTGTATGAAAACACACTTACCTCTGAAAGATCATCTCGCTCTTGAAGCACAGATGAGCAATCTACTAAAGGCACCAAAGTAGAAAATGTTGCAATAAACTGGAATGTGATCTGTTTAGAAGGCATAAAATTATATAAAATGATTGCTAATCGAACTTAAAAGTTGATTAAAGAATATTTCCAAGAAAAAAAACGAATCAGTAACAGATCAGAAACTAATGTTTAAAGCAGAACTAAACTCATATAAAACACTGATTGAGACCTGTAATAGATAAGTTACAATGCATTGAGTGCCGATTTACACACATGTGATGTCAGACATCGCATGTGATTTGCACCGCACTGCTGTGCAAATAACATGCGATGCCTGTGCGATGTGAATTCAGCCTACAGGTTGCATGGCTGAATTTGTAGGGCATTCGGCCAAATTTGCACAGGACCCTTTTTTGGTCCGCACCAGAATCGGATTGCATGGGTGTTCACACTGCGATATGGGAACTAATCTGGGGGTGTCGTTAACTTTGTATTGACACTCCCAGCAGTTTGCATATGGCGGTGTGAACTGCCTGCGAGCTGGGTGTGATGTGGAAACCCACAGTGGATTTACAGGGTTCCCGCATCGCACCAATGTGAACCAGCACTAAAGAAGTTGTCTATACACATTTTAGCTAGGTGGGTTGAGCATCAGATGATCCCAATACGTCATCCAGTGCAACTGCTAGGTACTGGTCTTCATAGACATCATGAAGGTTGAATTCCCTTCTAAGGCTGGGTACACATGGGTAAAATATTGGCGGGTTCAACAGAAATCGGCTGACATTCTGTTAGTGTGACTAGCAGCCTGCCTGACAGAAGCTGGTCTAACGACTTGCTTTTGTCGAAGAGACATACTGGAAAACCAGCATCCAATCAGTGCTGCCAGCTAATGGCTGATTGGTGTGTTCTGGCGGGGGGGGGGGGGGGGGGGGAGTCCCCGGTCCAAACACAAAGGCACAGCGGGGGAAATCGGCACACTAACATCGCATTTGTGTTAGTACAGTAAATTGTTCGTTTTTTTTGTTCAGCCTGCTGGGTTGAACAAAACAAAACTTATACTGTGTACCAGGCTTAAACAAAGGCATGATAAGAGGAGAAGCTGCTGAACTGTCTAAAGCAGAAAATGACCAGAAAAAAAAATAAAAAAATTAAAAAGGATTGTGCTCAACATCAAAGGTTTAAATGTTTCAGAAATGTTAGACGACTCAATATATGGTCATATAAATTGTACCAGCTTTTACTGGGGTTCTTGGGGTTTTGTAATTAAAAAAAACGCATGCATATTATCACATATACAGTACAAATCATAACACCCCTACACTGTTTTATTAAAACAGGTCTGTTTGGCTGTGCTACAGAAAAAACCAAACTCTACAAACAGGCAGTACCTACCATGCATTTACTAAAATCATTTGGATCCACACCGGGGAGAGCTCTCATCAAAAGAGGTAGCATGTGTGTTGGGCCTTCTGGGAACCACCTGCCACCAGCAACCAGGCTGCGTGCCACCCCAATGACA